>NC_137203.1:31855091-32296705 GCF_960531495.2 Zeus faber
TACGGGTTGTTGGGTCTAGTTAAGATAAATAAATAAATAAATAAATAAATAAATAAATAAATAGATAAATAGATAAATAAATAAATAAATAAATAAATAAACAAACAAACAAACAAACAAACAAACAAACAAACAAATAAACAAATAAATAAATAAATAAATTGATAGATAAATTATTTTCCAGGACTGCGAGGAAAGCTGTAAGCCCATTCTTTTACATATATATTAGAATCAGTTTATTGGGCCGAGTGCATTTTCATAAACATGGAAGTTGGTGCATATATATATATATATGGTGCATTGTAGTGCAGATGGACTAGTACCGTTTTTTGTCACGCTAACCGTCTGCAGACACGCACCAGTAATCACCATGACAAGTTCCTAGAATGCCTACATGTTAATGCACCTGGAAAAATAATGTCATTCTCATTCTGATTCTGATACAAACATATATCAACATATACATTTGCGTCGTCTGATCTGCATTGTCGTAAAAGATAGTATGGATCTTCTGATCAAACGCCCCTCCCATCTCACGGAGGACTAAGGTAGATGACAGGCGACGCGCACGTTGCGCACAGTGAGGGAGAGTTGGGGAGACCGACGAGCCGCGCGTCTTGGATTGTGCGCACATCACGGGGCAAAGAAACACCGCTGCTTGGCACTTCACCGCGATGGATCTTAGATAGCCGTGTGGATTGTAAACGCGCGATTTGTAAGGTCAGTGTTTCGTGCACGGACAAAGGGATTCCACAGCGCGTATCCAAACTTTCCGGAAAGATGGTGTGGAGATATGCAAACTTGTTTGCCTGCCTTCTGGTTTTGCGTCAGGACGCCACCGCTCAGAACAAGGTCAGTAAACGCAAAAATATTTCTGTTCATGCGGGAAATTTGATGCGGGATCTGCTCCATATACGATTGTCAACTTGACAAATAGGTGATACGAGGAATAAATTACATGGTTTTTTTTACCTTTACAGACCTTTATCATTCTGTCAAAATATTCATTCAAGTTCATTTTCTTTCCATTTTAACTTACCCTTATGCAGGTGTTTCCCGGCTATTTGCCGCATGACACGTCAGTAACAATAGCCCTTATTTTGTCAAATGATATCCCCAGGGCGTAGTGGGGCGTGATGCCAGCTTAGACAAAGGGAGACATAACACCCAAGTGGGTAACTGTCTGTAATATCGGCCAGGCCTTGTTTGTACAGCTGCTGGACTTCAGTATCCCCTCTGTCACTCCCAAGGAGTGTGTTCCCCTGCAGTGGATGACCTTCATTCAAACCTACCCTGGCTGGAGAAGAGTCAGTTCTTAAACAGTTTATGACACTAACCGCTACCTGCAGAAGACGTGTGTTTTCGCATGGGAAAGTATGGTTGCGATAGCATCCAGAAGGACCATGTGCTTTCCCTCTGCACTTGTACACTCCAAGGCTGATGGACATACCGCAGACATAGTAACAGATATAGTTTATAGCGATTTTCTGTCAGACAAAAGGCCTACCCAGAGGAAGGCACGACTGGACACTGCCTGGTGGCATGGAAACAGGCTTGTGCACCTGCCTCCTGTTTGGGCCGTAAACAAACTCCCAGGAATACCACCCTAAGGTCGATTTGAGGGCAGAGGGACCAGGAGAGAGGCCTCCCACGCTGACAAGCGGAGAATTTTTAAGTTGCTTTATTGTTTGGAAATCTCCTCTGTGTCCAGCTGTTGCCACCCATGCTAAAGGCAGGAGTGGAGGAACTGTAATGTGCTTTTGGACAAAAACATGAATCTAACAGGACAAAGACAAGTCAAATGGCAGTAGGCCTACACAAACTAATAGAATCTAAATGATAATCATTCATAGCCCGGTCATGCCATGCGCAGTCCCTGCCAACCCCCCCTCTGCAGATCTAACGGGCGGTATGGATCATTTTCAAGCGCTGTTGAATAGGAGATCATCTGGATAAACAGTACTGGCAGCATTGATCATTCGCCTTTGCCATTGAATAGATTATTCGTTTTGGCTGCTTTGTCTATCTATCTATCTATCTATCTGTCTGTCTGTCTGTCTGTCTATCTATCTATCTATCTATCTATCTATCTATCTATCTATCTATCTATCTATCTATCTATCTATCTATCTATCTATCTATCTATCTATCTATCTATCTATCTATCTATCTGTCTGTCTGTCTGTCTGTCTGTCTGTCTGTCTGTCTATCTATCTATCTATCTATCTATCTATCTATCTATCTATCTATCTATCCAGAAGAAACACAATTAAAGGAGATTGGAGGATTAGAGGGAGAAATTTGACTTTAAATGAGCGTGGAAAGGATTGAGCAGCACCAACAAGGAGGTTGGATCCGAGCAAAAAATTGCACCAGCAGGATTTCTGCAGCCACTTTGGGGAATTACCAGTGAGAGCGAGAGAGACTCTGGAGCTGTCATCTATCTAATAACACCCACCCCCAGCCTTTGTGTCTTGCATAGTATTGTTTGATTACTTGTGGGTACACATGAACAGGCCTGGGTGGAATGTAGATATGTACCCCCAAAAGCAACATGTGCCTAATAGACTTTGTGCTGAGCTAATTAACATCTTGGTGCTCATGCTAATACCACAGCTTTCTCATGCCAGTCAGCAATCTCGTGGTTCATCTCCAGGCCAAGGGCTTTAAAATTGTCTTAATACTGTTTATCATAAGCACCGCTGACCCGATTAAGAAAAATCAGGTGGGCTCCTTGGACCGCAACCTGGACCCCAGTTTTGGTCCCGGGTGCCACGTCTGGAGGATGAGATGGAATTACAGGGCCTGGTCGACCCCCCCACACCACCACCACCATGCACGCACGCACGCACGCACACACACACACACACACACACACACACACACACACACACACACACACACACACACACACACACACACACACACACACACACACACACACACACACACACCACCCCCATCACCAGCTAAATGTCCTTATTAGACACAACCTTTCCTTTGCTTTTTGTTGATGAAATATTTCAGGGAGCCCTTTTTTCCTCACAGAAGGAGATACAATGACATGTATTAAAGAACATATTAAATATATATATATACAGGGACGGGCTGGGACTAAAAAATGTCCCTGGACTTTTTTACCCAGACTAGCCCATCACAACCAGCCTGCGGATACTCCACCACCCCCGCCCCATCGACACACGTACAAACACACCTGCCCTTTATACCACCACTTATAAGCATAATGGATGGATACTCTCGGCTACTTTAACACTAAAACAGAGCTATTTTAAGAGCAAGTGAAAGGTTTGTTGCCAACAGGCCACCACTGTGAGGATACCATGATAGATTCAGGCAGTCAGTGTTTCATGAATGTCTATATTTGAACAGGCTCCATAATGTATGATCCCTTTAATCTAGAAACTTGAAGGATTTACTCTTCAGGGCAGGTCTATAAACAATATATCACAATATAAAATTACAAACATCAGGTACTGACTGGACACATTTATATTTCTAAAGTGCAGTTAAATAATAAATAATATTTAAATAAACAAACAAATTCCAAATAATAAAAATGTAACAAAAATTAAGTACTGTACATTTTCTGGCCTGCTTCTAAGGTACAGACCATTACTCCTGGCTTGGATGTAATATTGCTGGGATTTGTGGGGCTAGAACAGCCTATGATGATCAAAGGGGAGGGGGGTTGTCCCGGTGCTCCCGATGGCCAGTCCGACAATGTGTCTATATATATTTATTTATTTATTTATTTTTATTTCATTATATTTATTTATATATATATTAAACACTACACACAGAAGGGACTCAATATGTCCTTTGTACTGTGCAGGCCAATATATAATTATCTTTCTACAAGATTATTACAAAATATGACTGTACATCACTCATATTTCTATTACAGAAATTATGGAAGAAAATAAATCAATTTTTCAATCAAAAGTCATTTTATTTTAAATATGTTGATACATTATAATATTACAATATAATAATTATTTTATTATAATATATTATATATTATGATATTGATATATATATATATATATATATATATATATATTGTGATAACTGTTTAAACTTTTACAACATATAGATAGTAGCAATCATTTATATACATTATCCTGCAATATATAGCATATATTATTCATTAAATTCTAAACCCAAATATCACAATATTTTTGACGAATACCTCAATAACGATCATTTGACAATATTTTGGGGATGACTATTGGTGCTTCCATAAAATATGCACACACAAGATTTGAGAAAGAATCATTAGTAGATATTAGGTAAGATATGAGGAGAGATATGTGGATATTATCCCCAAGCGGGTAGAGGCATTGATTACAGCAAACAGATAACGGCTAGAACAGACTATGAAGTTCAAAGAATGCAAAAATGACTTTACTATAATGCAGCCATTAAGACAACATTTTACTATATTAAAATATTAAAGTCACTAAAATCCCAGACAATATCTAGTCTCATCATGATATTGATATTTTATCAATATGTTGTCAAGCCCTAATTGTTGGTTTCTGTACTTTACCAGACAATGAAAAAGGCTAGAGACCGCCTCTGAATTCAGCAAAAGGTTTCTTGATTGCGACCAGAGGATAAGCGTTTGTCGTGGGAGTCTACAAATGACACCAATTTGTAATTAAGCCATTGCCGGTCTTTTTTCGCAATCTGGAGCACGGCAGGGTTTTTGCTTATGACGAGGTTTTTGGCCATTGATCTAATAGACCTCTCCGGCAAGCGAACACACAGAGCTCTGGCTCTCACCTAATACCCCCCCCCCCCCCCCCCCGCCACTCGGTTGAGTAGACGGGCAGGTTTGTGTGTCTACCTCTTGTCCTTCCTCGACCTGAAACTTGACTGCACTTGAGAGGGTCAAAGCCAAAGATTTCAAACTCAAAGCTTGTGTTAAGTGCTTCGCGCTCTTAATTATGAGAGCCGTAGTCCACCCTCACGCTGGCAGGTCAGCAGGCATGCCAGCTTGTGTGATTCAAAGGGAGGAAAGACATTGGCTGTCATTGTCCTAATGGTTTCATTTTCTTTTTTTTTCATACAGTCCCACCACTTGCGTGAACTTGTTTCCAAAACCAAACAGGGAGACGGGTGCTATAGCTTGGCCTTAAATCTTCTTGGAATTTCCCCATCTCCTCCATCATTCCTTCAAGAGTCCCACACTGGCGTTGCTATGGAGGAGTGGGGGAACAGACGTAACCCCTCATAGGCATAGTTTAATCCGTTAATCCACTCTCTGTTTTCACGCCGACGTAGCATTTGTCCATCCCGCCGTCGTTTCACTTGACATGGGGTGAGGATCAGACCCCCCCCCCCCCCCCAACACCTACCCATACACATGGGAGTCCTGGACCATGACCAGACCCCTCCTGTCGAGCGTTGGCGGTAATTGAGGCTAATGCCACCCCCTCGAGCATCCAATCCTTCCGTCACCCAGCCTGCATTCCGTCACTAATGAGCCCAGCCCATCATTCCTCTCCCAGCGGAGCCTGGTACACCGCAGGATGGGCTTGGTTTGGGAGGGGTGATGGGAGGACTGTGGTGGAGAAAATCTTCGATTTTGTATCCGTCATCTTTGAGCTTTGCGGAGTTGCGTTCGTTCATTGACTGAATTGAAGCAGGTTTTTCCCAGTATTGTTCACAAGCTAAATAAAATGTTTGAGAAAATATATTGCGTAACATGTTTTCATTTGACAATGGACGCCTACCTGTCCTCTTGTTTGTAGAGGAAAGACGGCAAGACGGCTCTCTTGCTTCAAACGGAGTCTGTAAACCTCTTCAACCTCTTGGATGTCCAGTTTCGAGACATAACAGCATCAAGACCTAGCGTGGCAGAGGATGCGCTCAGAGACGTGACTGAGACAGGTGGTTAAATGAGGGCTCTCGGAGATTGTGCATCGTTCTTTTTTTGTTCTTTCTGGTATAAGTCGGACCACATGTGGTTTACAGCAATACTTAAATCACATTGGAGAAAAATGACAGTCTAAGCCTCTGGTGTCTTCCCAAACTGACAGAACATCTGGAGAGCCAGGCCCCAAAAGTGATGCTTGACAAGCTCAGGAGTCTCACCTGTCTTGCGGCCATAAAGCAGGTTTTAGGACGAGAGGATGTGAAAATGAGAATTAGTACACAAAATAAAAAAGTCAAATCTCTTGTGTTTAGTCATTTACGTTATGATTGTTAAATGTGAGTTGCCACATCTGAAATGGAATGCTAGCATACTCTTCAGTATGCTATACAATAAGCCATACGATATGACAAATAGAACCTTACAAAATACACAGGTATAACATTTTAATAAGGAATTATAAATAAGGGGAATCATAAATATATATTTATAAGTGTGAAGGGTCTGCGTCCGGATACTGACCTCCGGGCGTACCGATTACTGTGCCCCATTCCTCTAAATAGAATAACTAAAAGTGTTGTGACGGGGCACAGAGGACGGGGCCCTACTCGTGGGGATGGGTATCATTACTATTTTAACAGTACCACTACTCATACCGGTAGCTTAACTGCTTTCACGGTACTTTTATCGTTATTTTTTATTTTTAAATTTTTTAACGTTATTTTTTATTTTTTTAAGAGAAAAACAAAAACAAATTAAGAGTAGAATTTACACTGCTTTGTTTTCTGCGCATTACGCATGGAGGCGAGGTGGTCGGGGCAAAATCTGTACTCGCCATGCATGAGGCAGGCAGAGGGAGCTGGCCTTGCCCCTCTTGCACATTTCTCCATATCTCCGGCGATGGATTGGGAGAGAGAGAGGGGAGAGATGTCTCTTCTGATAATAGCGAAAATGCTTCTAAGACGAATATCTTCTATCGAGTTTCTATCAAGTTGATTACGGGTTATATAGCGGGACATATGCTCAGTGCTCGTGCTCCGTTCCTCTGTGTGCCCCCCCCCCCCCCCCCGCCCCATGGCAAATAGCAGAAAATTTTCATTGAACAGCAGAATCCGATTCGACTGACAAAATTCTAAGCAATTGAGAATGTCTGTTCCTGGGTTCTTTGTGTTGGGAACACTGACACATTTGCAAACACGGCTGGATAAGGAAGTTATATCTTCCCTTATGATGAAATGATGATGAAAATGCAGATGTTGATAGACAGGAATGGAGCTGTCAAGAGAATCAGTCTCTGGAACGCGCTCTACAATTTGAGAAAAGCCGTTTCAAAGACCTTGGTTTTCACAATGCAACGTCTTGTGGACAGTTTTGTAAAAGCATAAAGATAATTCCTATCACAAGATTTTGTTTTATCCAATCTCATTGGCAGACTTTTGCATGATTCAAGTATTTAATTTTATAAATGTAGTTAGTTTTTCTTTTTTTTCCCCGACGTAGGTTCTGCTTGACCTGAGCTTATTCTTGCAGCTTTCATCTTGCCGACATTCAAAAGAGGGGAAGCGTACGGTTATTTTTAGGGGTCCAGCCCCGAAGGAGTCCTTGCTAATGAAAAACTGATGTCAGTAGTCTATGAATGTCATGGATCCAACGCACTCACATACAAGATGAATAAAATATGTATGTGGGGCAGCCCCAACATGCTGTTGTCCAAGTTTGATGCAGATTAGTCCATTATTGTGGAATAATTTAGTAAAAACCTAACGACTCGCACAGGTAACATGACAGCATTGCAGTCTAGTGATTGGTTAACAACCAGGTCCTCACCAAGATGGCGACACGTGCAGATGGGACTGACTTCAGTACTTAAGGGATGTCATGGAGCCGCCGAACCCACAGAATATCTGAATAAGATGTGTATTCCAGGCAGTGCCAACATGGCGTCATTCAAGTTTCATCCAGATCCAGAGTTTGTGATCAACAATCGCCACCTTACGACAGCGCGCATGCGCAAGTTGACAGTACAAAGATCACATGTCAGCACTGCAGTCTAGTGAGACATAGATATAGTCGTGATTGGACTTTAACTAAAGGAATATAAGATACAAACTGTTAACTATACAAAGTTACAATTTGACAGGTATTATTTAATTACTATTAAACTTTATTATGTTTGAAAAAAAATAATTTAAAGTATTGCCAGAAGACAATTGGATTAAACAAAGTGCAACATATTAAACGTCGTAAATATATACACTGATCAGCTACAATATTAAAACCACTGACAGGTGAAGTGAATAACATTGCTTATCTCGCTACAATGGCACCTTTCAAGAGGTGGGACAAATTAAGCAGCAAGTGAACAGTTGGTCAGTTCTTGGAGTTGATGTGTTGGGAGCAGGAAAAATGGGCAAGCGTAAGGATCTGAGTGACTTTGACAAGAGCCAAATTGTGATTGCTAGACGACTGGGTCAGAGCATCTCCAAAACGACAAGTCTTGTGAGGTGTTCCCAGTATGCAGTGGTCGGTACCTACCAACAGTGGTCCAAGGAAGGACAAGTGGTGAACCGGCGACAGGGTCATTGGCGCCCAAGGCTCAACAGGCACTGCCTGTTGGAGGCGAAGTCTAGCCCGTCTGATCCAATCGGACAGAAGAGCTACTCTGGCAAAAATTGCTGAAAAAGGTAATACTGGCAATGATAGAAAGGTGTCAGAACACACAGCGTATCACAGCTGTCTGCGTATGGAGCTTGCAGCCGCAGACAAGTCAGAGTGCTGCTGACTCTTGTCTACGGCCAAAAGCGCCTATAATGGGCACATGAGCGACAGAACTGGACCATGGAGCAATGGAAGAAGGTGGCCTGGTCTGATGAATCACATTTTCGTTTACATCATGTGGATGGCAGTGTGTGTGTGTGTGTGTGTGTGTGTGTGTGTGTGTGTGTGTGTGTGTGTGTGTGCGCATCGTTTACCTGGGGAAGAGATGGTGCCAGGATGCACTATGGGAAGAAGTAAAGCTGGCGGAGGCAATTTATTATTCATGGCCGTCCACCAAGGGAGAGAGGCCAGAGACAGAGTGTAAATCACTGAATCTCATCTCAGCTGACTTTGATTCAGTACTAAAATGGGACAGAGCCCAACTCAAGCATTATATTCATAAGCTGACACATTTTATGGTTCTGAACAAATAATAAGTCCAAAACCTGGCCATAGATGATATGGTTAGATCAAGTCATAAACTGACTCTGGCTGTGTAATGGGGCACTTATTTTGAAAACCCTCGCCTCTCATATTATAAATTCTTAAAATATATTATATACAAGTACTCCTCACTTAATGACCGAGTTTCGTTGCGAGGACCAGGTCGTTAAGTGAATTGGTTGATCAGTGAGGATCCGTGTTATTTCACGCTAAGGAGGTGTGGCCATTGCGAACGCTAGTGTAATGAATACTGACAGACTGCGGGAACAAGACTGAGACTGAGAACGGTGATGAGATGAGATGTATACAGTATATATAGTGTATATAGTGTATACAGTATATATAGTGTATATAGTATATACTGTACAGTGTATATAGTATATAAAGGGTGATACGTGATGAGATGCTCGATGCTGAGACGCCATGGTATTGTACACAGTGTACAATACAGACTGGTCATAGAGCTAGTGGTAAGTCTGGACAGTCGTTAAACAAGTAGGTCGTTAAGTGAGGAGTACCTATATTGACACAATCCGTTAATGATTATTCAATTAAATTATTCGATTAATGAAAGCCAATTGCCGTCTCAGGTAAAATGAAGATCCAGAAGATCCCGTTATCAAGCTCAGTTGGGAATCTATATTGAAATTAACTGAACTTCAACTGAACTTCCAAAACCCAATCCAAATCCAAAAAGATCATCTCAGAAAAGAGATCGCAATGTATATATTTCATTATAAACATGCATATAAAAAAATTACAAATGGACTCTCGCTCTTCCCCTAGATCTTCGGGGACACCGAGCCCGTGCGCATGACGTCCGAGGGCTCCGACTGCCGCTGCAAGTGCATCATGCGGCCGCTGAGCCGAGACGCCTGCCTGCACCTCCGGAGTGGCAGCGTGCGCGTGGAGGACTTCTACACGGTGGAGACGGTCAGCTCGGGTTCCGACTGCAAGTGCTCATGTACAGCGCCACCCTCCTCCCTCAACCCATGCGAGAACGAGTGGAAGATGGACAAGCTGAAGAAGCAGGCGCCCGAACTGCTGAAGGTGAACGGAGGCTCATCATCAGACAAGCAGCGAAATTTTGAAATTTTTGATTTTGGTCATTCGTAGAGAAGAAAATGTCCTGGGACCATGCCCTAATGGCCCCCCTTGGTCTAGAGCTGGCATTATGGGACATTTGCTCATATTATAAAAATTTGAAATTAATTAAGAAATTTGCCACAGACAACTCGAAAGGGCAAATGTGAAACAATGTGCATCATGCAGCAATACAAGGAACAGACAACACAGTTATTGTGTTTAGTAGTGTGGTAGACTGGAATTAAGAGTTCAATATAGTTTTAGCATTTCAGCCATAATTGTGTTAAATATGACTCCAAAATGTGAGTTTGTTTTTTGGGACATAATGATATACAGTATCTAGAAGATGAGTAAGGTATTACCTTACATACCTTAAGACCTTACGAGAGCCTTGAATGTGAAGGGAAAATCCAATAAGAGTAAACCCCGACACAAAAAGCTGGATTTGAAGCTATAAAGGAAGGAGAAAAAATAGATTTGCGTCGCAGGCTGAGTGCAATTGGCTGAGTGCAGCCAATTGCACTCAGCCAATTGCACTCAGCCTGCGACGCAAATTTGTCAAAAAGCAAATTCCAATTGGTAAGCTGTCCAACAGTGGCATGAATGAGGGATACACCGCACTACCTAGTGCATCTCAAAAACACCTCACACCCATAACCCCACCCTACGGTCAATAACCCATTAGCTAAGTGCTTGACCAGATTCGGAAGCTGAGCACAATAACATACAGAGGGTGGAGGAGGTGATCTTTAATATTGCGTATAATATCTCAAAGATGAAAGAAATGAAAACAAAATTGAATGGGCCGTCAAAATGTAATCTCTCAGCGCAGGCTTAAGGGCCGCTTTTGCTTTGACAACTCTTGATAACATCTGAGCACATCCCCAGGCATACATGAAGCACACATACATTTTGCACTGGCCTAAGAGGCACGCTATTGGCCATATGATGTCAAGAAGCAGATCCAGATGTCCGACCTGACTTGATGTTCGACAATCTCTCAGCTATGGATTAACCAAATACATCCTTGATCAAAAGATTTTTTTTCAACTAAAGGAACACCCAGAGAACGAGGGAATATTTGTTGCGTAATATTAAAGTCTAGGTTGGGCTTTTTAGCATTTAATACCCTATTAAAGCACTGTTTAACACAGGATACCTTTTCAACAGCTGCCGTGCAGTCCAAGAGGGAAAGTAATTTAGAATTAAAAAAAAACCACAATAAATGTCCTCGCAGAAAACTAGAAGAAGTATGTATACAAAGTCTTCAGTTCATTTACTATTCCAAAAAATGTGTTTGAAAATGGATACAATAGATACATACATACATACAATACAATAGAACTTCCTTTAGACATAGCTGCAGTATAAGTCATTTTTCCTTTAAAGGATATTTATCTTGGGTTTCTAAGGATTTAATCGGTTGCTCGGCCATTGGAAAGGTATGGCACGTTCCGTAAAAAGGTTACGAGAATAAGACTCAGGTGGGACAAAGTGGGGCTTTTCAACCCTAATTGAAAGATTGCCACAGACTGAGCAGTAACTAGTCAATAGTGTTAATCAAAAGAAGAGGCTTTTTAGGTATTACCGGATTCCAAACACACTGAGGCACATAAACCTGCCAAGGCTAATTGGTGAGTAATGGGTATTTTCCCTTTTGTTTTTTCACCAAGCTCCAATCTATTGTGGACCTTCTTGAGGGAACCCTATACAGCATGGACCTAATGAAGGTCCATTCTTACATCAACAAGGTTGTCTCTCAGATGAATACCCTAGAAGAGGTAAGCAACCGGCCCTTAAAATTCGGACAAAATCATGCAGTTCCTCAAGTTCCACAAAATTACAAAAATTAAAACTGTTTAAATTATTATTTTAAGTACATATAAATAAACAGAAAATCATTGATTTGCTAACTTTCCTCATCAAGTATCTTGAGTTCCTTTTCCAAGTCACTCCCATTTCCAGACACGAAAATACACATAGTATTCAAATATACCTCATCCATTACATTCAAAATCGATACACTTTTGTATGTACACATCGAAATTACCCGACTACTGTTGTTGAATACAAATCTTGTACTTTACAGACGATCAAGACAAACCTTACGAGAGAGAATGACTTCGTTCGAGACAGCATGACGAGTCTGACTAACCAGTTTAAGAGATACGAGAACTATTCCAACATCATGATCAGCATCAAGAAAGAGCTGTCCAGCCTGGGTTTGCAGCTGCTCCAGAAGGACTCCACGGAAAGCAAAGCACAGGTCAGAACAAAGCATTTTGAGACAGATATCTATATATAACACCACAAAAGTGCCCAACCTTTGGGGAAAACACCAACTTCTGTTCCCGTCATCACTTGCTGCAAACCTAAATGTCAATGTTCACAGGACACCAGTGATGAGAAAACCAAGGAGGCAGTAAAAGCAGCCAACAAAAAGACCCCCACTGCCAAAAACCAGCCGAAACCACTTAGGGAAAAGGTCCTGAAGCCCAAAAAAGAGGTTGTTAAGCCTGGGAAGCCTGTGAAGCCTGACCCCACCGCCAAGGCCAAGATGGCGGGCCACCACCACCACCAACCCGGCGTGGTGAGGGGTATCACCTACTACAAAGCCACCAAAGCGGATGGAGAGGAGCACAATGCTGCAGGCAGGAGTGAGTGTCAAGGCGCATCGAGATGTGTACTCTCGGAAACAGAACTTTTTGAGCGATAGGGCGCGTTAAGAACAAGAGGAGGAATGAATGAGGAGAAATTCACCATTTCACCAGCAGGTCTCCTGTCTCCTGCATATGGTCCAAAATATACTACATGGTGGGTTTGGCCACGGAAGGGCAGGGCTGTCAAGTACCACTTAGTTTTCCAGATTATTTTCTTGTGTATCATTGTGAATGCAGTTGGTATATTAACAACAGTGTTCAGGGATGTGCTTTCGGTTGGCTCTTTTTCTTTTCTTAAAGTATACAGCCTTACAACCTACGGTCCTTGTCCCAAAGTACAATGTACACCTGGGGGGCCTCACATGCTCTCCCCCTCATTGAGTTTACCCTTTTACTCCTGTTTAATCCCTGTTCTGAGGTACTAAAAGGCAAATTATTAAGTTAAGACTATGTTTAAGTTGTTTGCACATGATCGGTGCCCCACGATGTCCCACCACCATTGATTTCGTATTGAGGGTGCATTAATGCCCGACCTCACAGCGATGCCACCCCTGGCTTAGTAAACCAATGGAAATTGACCCTGAATTGCCCGAAGCTTAGTTCAAAATAGTTTGAACTTTAACCTGGGTGAAGCTGAGGTTTTGGAGGATTTTGAATCAGGACACAACATTGGTGAGCAGACTCAAAGGTTTTCAAAATAAAAAGTTTTTTGAAATTGTAAAATATGTTAAACTAGATAATGAATTGAGCCACCATACACAATTTAATAATACAACAAGGACTCTGTTTAAGTAAGCTATATTAGGGTTCAGTGCTCAACCAAAACTATACTTCATTTTGAACACCTGCCTAATTACTGCTTTGGAGGCCATTACGCCTATATTTAGACTTGTTAAAGACAAACCTATCCATACTAGTAGTCAAACAAGTCCTGGGACATCTGAATGCATTGTATTCTGAATAGAATCAAGCCCTGTATAGCAGGGGTTCCCATGAGATACAGTATACTTTTTTGACTCAACTGGTGAGAATATCTACGATGCACACATTTTTTCAATTTTAACTCATAAAGTCAAAATATGTGTCTTACATACCTACATAGAGGATGATGATGCTTTGCATTGCAAGATTTTCATTTTGGGCTGGTCAGATCTGATTTTCTTTATAATAAACGGCCCAATCTCTGGAGGGGTATAGTAGGCTATGGGGTGGGCAAATATTTGCCCCCGATTCCCTTAAATGGAAAATGTGGGTGTGCTTAGTAATTAAATGTCAGATATTAGCAACATCGTGGCAACCAGAAATAAACAAAGCAGATTCTCGCCACTAGGTTATGAGCTAGTGTCAATAGTGGAGTGAGAAAGTGACTTTTTAGGGTGTCTGATTTTTCTAGATAAGACTTCTAGACTTGCTTATTGGTATTGTGCTCTGATGACTGTTGTCGCTCAGTCCCAAACAGGCAGAACATATGTGAAGGAATGGTTTTATTCCACAGTGAATGGGCATGTCAGCTCGGTTTTTGAGTACTGTTCTAAGAAGATCTTAGATATTGAAGTTGCTCAATTCAGTTAATTAGCAATAACATATGGCAGTGTCAGTGGAATTTATGTGTTGCAATGGGGAGTGCCGTATAAAGACGTTATATGGTCCAAAAGTGCAAAAAACACGGTAGGTGTGGCCTTTAAGCAAGTTTGTCACATAGTGGCACATAATGTAACCCACAACACAAAATGTATTCCTTTTAAACAGTCTGGTCTAGTCACTGCAGGTTTGGATTTCCGATGAACATTGAAAGGAGCAGGAAGTCCAAATCTTTTATTGACAAAATAAGTGGAGCTAATGGAATGCCGTCTAGTGGAAGGCTGCCATGTCCATGACATGTCTTCACTTCTCACAACAGTGTGTGTGTGTGTGTGTGTGTGTGTGTGTGTGTGTGTGTGTGTGTGTGTGTGTGTGTGTGTGTGTGTGTGTGTGTGTGTGTGTGTGTGTGTGTGTGTGTGTGTGTGTGCCTATGTGCGGAGGGACCCTCATCAGCGCAGTGAAAACATTCCTGATTCCTGATTCCTTCCAATCCTCTAAGTGTAGCTGAGTGAATAGGTATGCTGCGTTTGCACTAGGGCACACGTACATAGTGCTGTCAAACTGAGTGTTATGCCCCGGCTGGCCGTCTTGTCTAGCCAGCCGGGTCGACCCTAAACCCAATAAAGCAAATTATTTTTGGGCCCCGGATTTCCATAATCCCCACAGGTCGCATTTATTCACAATGGAATTCTTCACCAAACATCTGTCATAGCTATAGGTTAAAGAGCTACGCCTGTATAGGGTCATTACATTACATTTAGTCATTTAGCAGACACTTCTATCCAAAGCGACTTACAAGGGAGAATAACATTCAAGCTACATTGCAACAGAGACATTTGTGTAACAATAAATAAGTACTGCTAAGTAGTCCTAAGTTATTGTAAGTAAGGAGAGGAGGTACTCTGTGAAGAGCTGGGTCTTCAAGTGCTTCTTAAAGACAGAGAGGGAGGTCCCTGCTCTGGTCATTTTTGGCAGCTCGTTCCACCAACGTGGAACTACAAATGAGAATAGCCTGGATTGCCGTGGCTGTATGGCCGGCAGAGCCAGGCGACGCTCATTTGATGAGCGCAGCATCCGGGGGGTAACATGTGCTTTTACAAGAGCATTTAAGTAGGTGGGAGCATTCCCAGCAATCACTCTGTAGGCCAGCATCAGAGACTTGAACTTGATGCGAGCGGCTACAGGTAACCAGTGGAGCTCCATGAGCAGCGGAGTGACATGTGCCCTCTTTGGCTGGTTGAACACCAGTCGCGCCGCCGCATTCTGTATCATCTGAAGTGGCTTCACCGCACAGGCCGGCAAGCCTGTTAAGAGGGCGTTGCAGTAGTCGAGACGGGACATCACCAAGGTTTGTACCAGCAGTTGAGTGGCATATTGGGTCAGGTACGGCCTGACTTTTCGGATGTTGAGTAGTGCGAAGCGGCAGGACCGGGAGACGGCGGCAACATGATCCGAGAATGTCAGTTGGTCATCGATAATGACACCTAGATTCCTTGCAGGCTTGGTAGGAACAAGAGATAGAGAGTCAATTTTAATATCAATGTTGTGATAATAAGGTCATAGGGGGACCTTAAGAGTGCTGAAAGTACTTGACCTTAACTTCACCAAATTTAAGCGTGTGGGTACTTTGAAATTGGAAACACTCATTCCACTGAATGATTCTGGAAGTTTTAATTGGTGATATTACGCGACACTACCCGACAAAATACAATTTTAAAATTCAGTCTCTTATGTGGAGAGGTACTTTTTAGAACTGCTGCACAAGATACCTTAACCAGCACATTACAGGCTTTTTTGTGCATCCTTATAAACAGATAAATAATGCTGGAGAAAAAAAAAGTATTTGAAAGTCCTTCAACTCAATCTTACAAAGTCTGTATGGGAGCCCGAGCGTCACCATAACCCCGGAGGAACCACCCCTTTTATCTTCAACCTTGCGGAACCTCTTCAAACCGTCTGCTTTCCAAGCTGGCCTTCATCAGATCCATGTGGCCAGGTGCCCCCCCCCCCAACTAGGAGCCCGCCACTCAGAGTGTTATCACAGAACAGATGCACCGATCACGTAGCCGATGTGTTGTCTAATCTCCCCACATCTGTCTGGCAGTGCAGGAAGCAAGAGAAAGAGAGAAGGAGAGACCAGCTTTTCCCTTGGCAGACAGACTACCCTCCGTTATGTGTGTTTGTGTATGTGTGATTGTGTTAGAGTGTGTGTGTGTGTGTGCGTGCGTGTGTGGGTGCGTGCGTGCATGCGTGTGTGCGTGTGTGTGTCTGCAGGGGGAGTGGAGGGTTGTGGAATTCCAAATCCAAATAGGGAGGCGGTGGGACAGGCTGGGTTACAGAGGAGAGGACATAGAAAAGAAAGACGGACAAAAAACAAGAGAGGAAACTGCATAGCAAATGCCATTGGCCTTTGGAGGTCTGCGCTTTGCGGGATGTTTTATACAATGCACACAGACCATGTTGTGTTTCATAACAGTATTTGAAGCTAAAAAATACTGTTATATAGTTATAGTTTTCTTTGTTTTTGGACAGTTAACCTGGTGGCAGAGTTTACCATGAAACACCATAGTACAATAGACAGTGGTTAAGTGACCTTAGACGCACTTTGTCAGAGGCTTATTGAAATCAGGGGGTCTTGAGGGGGTCGCAGGCACTCCAGTGAAAGGAAATCAAGGAAACCCAGTGGGGCTTTATTTTGAATGAAAACTGTTTCCCGTAGAGTTTGAGCTTTGAGATTTCCACCTGGCCCGATGTCGCGGCCTGATCCTTTCTTTTAATTCTTCTAGATCACTCTGCCAAAAATCACATGGTCCACCAAATCAAAGATGGCCGGTCAGAAGACAGAGGCGCTGAAATGGTCCTGGAGGCCATAGAGTCCAGCACTGCTGAGCCCACGCCTGGCACTGAAGCTCCCAGCACCACCTTCTCTACCACTACACCAACAACTACCACATCTACTCCAGCCACAACTGTGACCACCACAGTCAGTAGCCAATCAAGGCCAGAAAGACCGGCTCCTACTATTGTTCTGATGCTGGACAACTCTGACAATAACAGCCGACCGATTCTACACAGAGCAGGTAATTGCTGTGATCGTAGCTCTATTGCTGGACACTAGTGCGAGGCTTAACTCCTGATTTAACGCCATATTAGTCTGTGAGCTCGCTCTTGGTTGACTGTGAAATTGTTGTGATGCAAACTCGGGTGGAGGAAGTCATGCAAAGCATTTTTCCCGTCGCTTAACTACTCAGTGTCCATTCCTCGCTGTTTCTCTCTCCGGGTAGGGAAGATCCTGGATTGCGAGGGGACCTTGGCATCTATTGAGCAGCCAGAGAAGCAGCATAGCTATGGGCGCAACGAGGGAGCCTGGATGAAAGACCCACTGGCTAAGGATTCCAAGATCTATGTTACCAACTATTACTACGGGAACAACTTAGTTGAGTTCCGCAACCTGGACAACTTCAAACAAGGTGTGTGAGTTTCTTAGCCTAGTTGACACTAATGCCCTTTGAGGACTCAATGAGCTCTGTGATACTGATGAGATATCTGGAATGTGGGCTCTTGGGTTGCCCAACGTCTCCGGTGGGTGGGAAAAAGAGAAAAAAATCTGCTCTTTGGGCATGTAACTCAACTGAGGAATGGGATTACCAGCTCGGCCATAGAGAGAGCCAAGATGAGCTCCTCTCCTGGGACTTTTCTGTGTTGATCTAGATGCGTTTAGACAATGGGCTCTCCAACTGCACTCGCATCTGAGGCGTCCAGCAGTGTGTGTTGAGTTCAGCGCTGTGTGCGGATGACTTGCTATCTTGTTGAGTGGCTGTGACGCCTGCCACAGCTGACATGTGCTCGGGCCTTTTCCTTTGAACTGGGCACAGAGGGAGAAGGATTATGAGTGCAGGCTGACCCCATAGGGGGAGGTAGGAGGTTGGGAGGTTGTAGTGGGGGGGGTTTCCCTTTACTTGTTTTTGTCCTTTAGTGGGGATCTATTCTATCTTTTTCCAAATCACACTTCCTGACATTGGAAGCCCCCCACTAAGGGGATGGTGGTGTGATCTGAAAATGACACTGTTGGTATACAACAACAGTGTTTTCTTAGTAGGGAACTCCCTAAGAAAAACCACTTCGCTGTCTCATAAACCCATTGTGGACACAGTCTGGATTTATCAAAACACTGTTATCGGGCTCCATGAATGGCCAATTATGTCAGCATGCTACACGGGAAGGCAGGATGTGTTTCTGACCTATAATAACAGTACAGATGAAGCTAACTGATGGGGGGTCGATGTTGCATTCTTTTATCGTTCCCTAGGCCGCTGGAGCAATCTGTACAAGCTGCCATACAACTGGATCGGCACAGGTCACGTGGTGTACAATGGAGCGTTTTACTACAACAGGGCCTTCACCAAGAACATCATCAAGTATGACCTGCGGCTGCGCTACGTAGCCGCCTGGGCGCTGTTGCATGATGCGGTCTATGAAGACACTACGCCGTGGAAGTGGAGGGGCCACTCCGACATCGACTTTGCAGTGGATGAGAGTGGCCTGTGGGTGATCTACCCGGCCGCGGACTATGACTACTACCAGCAGGAGGTGATGATGGTCAGCAGGCTGGACCCGGGGGACCTGTCGCTGAAGAAGGAGACCACCTGGAGGACGGGTCTCAAGAGGAACTCGTATGGCAACTGCTTCATCATCTGCGGCGTGCTGTATGCGGTGGATGTCTACAACCAGAAGGACGGGGAGGTGAACTACGCCTATGACACACATACCGGCACCAAGGCCATCCCGCGCCTACCCTTCACCAACGAGTACGCCTTCACAACTCAGATCGACTACAACCCCCGGGAGAAGGTCTTGTACGCCTGGGACAACGGCCATCAGATGACCTACCGCGTAAACTTTGTTGACCAGTGAGCGCCAACCACTTTGTGTTCTGGATAAGCTTACAGTAGGGGGGGACAAACTCTGTGAAATAAAAAAATTACATTACACATTACACCCCCCCGGGGTGGGGGGGTGTAATGTAAGTGGGCGACATTCTAAAATGAGTCAATGGGACAAATTATGAAATCTGCACCAGCATTCCAATGTCGACTCTTGCTATTTGGGACATTGTGCAAAGTAAGAAATCAAATGCACACTTCGCTTGATGAACCAAAAACGATTGGTATTTGCAGAGAACAGTTAGACGAAGAGCTTGTTTCCAAATAAACTCCATCCTCCTTCCACTGGGCACTTTCACCAGTTCCGCAACGCACACAATTCCGGCCTGAGATGCTTCCCGACGTTTTAACGTTTGAGGGATGCCGTTGAATATAGTATAAAGTACAAAAAAACATTTTTTAACAATAAATCTTGTTATATAATATAGCTATTTGTTGTTATTTTCATCAGTTTTGGTAAAATTTATATGTTGTTTTTTTTACAAAAAGTATACAGTTGTTGATCTCCTTGTTGGTGTTTTTGTTTAGTCCCATAGTTGTGATTATTTAAAAATGGTTCAAATTCTTCACCACCAAGAAACTCCTGATTTGGGGATACACCTGAATACTCAGTCTGGATTGATTAACAGTGTCATGCATATTAATAGTCTAAAGGGTTTTACATTTGTAAAATTAGAAACCTGTAACATTGAAACATTTTGAAATTATAGGTGATGTTTTGCTGCCTTACTCTATTCTGTTTTGTTACATTCAATCTAATAACTTTGGCAGATTTTGGAATATTCCTAATTGCTTTGTTATGTTTATAAGATAAAAAATGGGGGGGGGGGTGCCAAATGTAACAGTGTAATATGTTCACAAACAAAGTATTTTTTACTGGAAAATAATATAATGATGTGATGAGAAATCTAAGACAACACACAAAATAAACAGTTTTGTGTCTGTGCTCCACAATAAAGTTGCTGTTCTTAAACCCTGTTGTGAGACTTTTGAGACTTACTCCCCTTAGCCCTGACCCTGCTATTTCCATGGAGGGCAGACCTTTTAGTCCAGGCAAGATAAATGGTCAGTGACTCAATTCCTTTGGTTCTTGTACAACAGGATCTCATGGACCGCACTTAGTTTCTGACGAAAGGTCATCATGCTCTACTTGACCGGGTGCCCAATACTCGCTAAGAGAGCAGCCCCGGATCATGGAAACAAGGGCACAGCAAACTGTGCCCTTGTGAAATGTCTTGGCTCGAGATGTAAAAAAAAAAGTTCCTTAACAAGAACTCTGAGTCATGCAGCATCGGAGAAAGATGTAGAAAAAACCAAGGTGTGGCACACTCATGTGGTCCTCATTTGAGGGAAATTAACTCCCTCCATATAAAACAAAAAACCCCACTCCTATTTAAAGCACATCACAGCCAACTATGTTTCAAACTGGTAACACCCCCAGTTAATGAAGTGCTTTCATAAGGGTCACGCCATAACGGTGAACATTGTGTTTAAAGAAATGGTGAACTCTGGTTGTGGCGCACGACATGTCATGGTGAAACAACGGACGGCGATGAACAATGACAATTCACATGACCTGCGGTACCATGTTCCTGGCGCCTCACAGCTAACACAATAGCTCCCCTGTTGCCCCTAATCAGGACAGCAACTTGATGGTTATATCAACAGGGCCTCTCCCCTCACTGATGACCCAGGATCACACCACCGTAATATACCCCCCCGCTCCCGCTCCCACTCCTTTCCCTCCACGTCAAATGAGGTGCACAATCTGTGAGTCCAGGGATGTAAACTCCCTCCTCCCCACCACCACCACCCACCACCACTACTGATTACAACCCCAAAGCCACAATGCAACAAACTGCACTATGGGAGCATGCAACATTTGGACAGGAAGTAATGCAGCTCACGTTGGTTTGGAAGCTCCTGCGAGCCCCTTGTGCACGGCCCCTCCGATAATGAGGTCATCGCAGTATGGAGGACATCTCTGCCCAGATCTCCAGATGCATGTAAGGCACTGAATAAAGGCACGACAATGGCTGTTTGTGTAGTTGAGTGACATTTCATAACATTGATATCGGGTCAACAAGCCCCTGAGTATGTTCCCAGGACTACTCTATTAAAAATGATGAATGAATAAATAAATTAATAATCTATCTATAATTCTAGGAATCTTTGTCTGTCTGTCTGTATGTACTGTATGTATGTCCTTCGATTATCTCAACAACCGTCCATCCAATCTACTTGTGTGTGTTCTGCTGGGAACCAAAGACGTGCAGTGTCAAATTTGGTGCAATTTGGACACGTGACACGTGTACGAGTAACAAAGAGTGTCTTTCTCCGTTGCGTGACTTTAACCGGCAGTTTATCTTCCATTGTAGAACACAAGACTGAATTATTGACATTTTGTTAAACTATGCCATTAAAATGTCCTAGAATGTCTTCAATTTGGAACGGGCACGGACTAGTAATAAAAAATATATATATAATATGGTAATTGATTCGATTTGTTGCTCATCACTGCCCATTACTGGAGCCTATAGATAGCCTATAGACATACACAAATAAGCAGGTAGATAAATACAATATTGACAGACAGACTTATAAACAGATAATCAGACAGACAGACAGACATGTTGTGTCGGCAGTCGACTGTCTGTGTGTGTGTGTGTGTGTGTGTGTGTGTATGTGTGTGTGTGTGTGTGTGTGTGTGTGTGTGTGTGTGTGTGTGTGTGTGTGTGTGTGTGTGTGTGTATGTGTGAGAGACACAATGAGCTCCTTTAGTGCTTATGGAGAAGGAGTGGTTGCAGTGGAGGCCCTGAGATCAACACATCATAGGAGAGGCATCAGACAGATGTGCTAACATGCCTCCATGTGATCGCGCATTCGTGGCGAAGCTTATCTGTTTATGCCCTGCTTATCCCAGGGCATAAGCAGTTCACAAGGAAAAACATTGTTTTGCGAACAGAGTGTGCTCTCCCAAAATTCACCCATAAATCATCTCGACTGCGCTTTGAGCCATCAGCCCAAAATCTGAAGAGTAGTGTCTTTCAGATGACAGGTATTTAGAAACTCCAAATGACACCATTCATAGCCACAGTTATATTTGGCAGGAGGCTGAGCCCCATCTGGTCTCCAAGGCAACAAAGAATAACTGTGACAACAAACAAGCGCTAACCAATGCCTCTCAGATTATAATGAATACTCTGTTGTTGTCTCGCCGCTTCAGTCTTTTTGATGTTCTGTAACATGGTTATCTGTTAAATAAAGGCAAATATGCTTTTTCTTAGACTGTCTATTGTAAAATGTACACGTGTTGCAGTTCTTTACACTGCGGAAGGTATTGTCAAAAAATAAGATAAATTAATCAATGGACAAGTAATTTGGAAAGTATGGGAAGTAACTAATAGATATCAGAAAAAGTTGACTTGTTTCCCAAAATCTTATAGTATATTCTTCAAATAAGTAAAGATGTCCTGAAATGTTTCCTTTCGGGGTGGTGTTTTGTAGTTTGGCGAGACCACACTGCCAGCAACAATAATTCAAAAAGGTACAACCACATTCTGCACAATCACAGGAACTGCTCAAGGGGCATCTCAGAATACAGGATGAGTTTAAAAAATGAGGGAGATCTCTGTTATCTTTTGTATCCTTTGTCACCCAGGTTTCAGGTGCTTTTTCCAGTTCTTGCCTTATCTTGATGGATAATTCAGCTGATTCACTGGGTGTCAACACTCACCTTGGGCACAATTCATAAATCAACATCTGCGTAATTGTAATAATCTTCGCATTTGTTAAGTATCAATGGTAGCTGGATTACAGGACTGATTGGGTGTGAAAGAAGCACTATGACTTTGCCAGATAAAGAGATAGAAAAATAAATAAACAAAAAGAATAGCAACATTTGCAGATGACTTCCAGACAGCTATTTTATTGGCAATTCCCTCTCCCCCACTATGGACTGACCCAATGGACTGGTTCCGGGCCAATAACAATGTGCTGCTAAAGGCTTAGTGACACTCCCCCTCCAAAGCCAGGAGGCCAAGTGTGATCATCCTCGACTGTGTTTCCCCTGACAGCTGCACAGGGACTGGCTCCAGCAGTGGGCTTCACCCTCACTCAGCCACGCCATTTGTCATGGTGCCCTGTCCCAAAATCCGTGCTGCCAGCTCCAATGAGACACAATATCAACACCCGCAGCCTGCAGCTGTTTATGGGAAGGGCAGTTCCTTTGAAACAGAGGATAGGTTTTGTTTTGTTGGAAGAAGATGTCGTGCAGTTTGCCAGGCAACGGACTGCCATTAAGGGATTGGTGCAGTAAATCCAAAGTGTGATGAAATGGGATAAAATTATGGAATTTCCTGTTTAGAGTCTAGTCACAGTTATATTAGTGCAGATGTAGCCAAAGGAGCTGATTTGCAAAACAGTCAATAAAACCCTTAACAACTTGATCAAATGCATGGTTTGCAACCAATTTTTATTTTGGTATAACATAAAGACATTCTGACTACTGTGTATTGTGAGCTTTAACTTTTTTTTAAGGCTTAAATATTTCCCCCATTGAACAATGAATAGCTGTAGTAAAGCAGTACTCTTCTCAATAGTATTGCGTTCAGCCAGTTTGTGCTATAGTAGTTGTGATATAGTTGTTTCTAGATGGCGCCATGAATTTTATTTATTATATATTTTTTTATTTTATATACCCTTATCAGTCCCACAATGGGGGAATTTGCAATTTCTCGGCATTTTCCGATCGTAGTAGCCGACGTATCTAGGAGCAGTGGGCTGCCATATAGAGGCGCCCGGGGAGCTGCCCCCCTATGTGAATGGCAGCCTCTTAAAATTGGTGTGTGCTGTTTTGCATCTTTTTTGTCTTCACTTCATCCACCAACACCTGGACTCCCCTGCCACCTACGCCAGGGTCTTGTTTATGGACTTCAGCTCCGCATTCAACACCATCAGCTCAGATATTATCCAGGACAAGCTCCTCCAGCTGAACGTGGATTCAGGTGGATCACTGACCTCCTTAACAGACAGGATTGACATGTGAAGCTGGGGAAGCATGTCTTGGACCTCAGCCCCCCAAGGCTGCGTCCTCTCCCTGCTGCTCTTCACGCTGTACACCAACGGCTGTACTTCCTGAAACCAATCTGTCCTGAAGTTTGCAGATGACACTACCCTCATCTGACTCATCTCTGAGGGTGACAAGTCTGCCTACAGATGGGAAGTTGACCATCAGGCTTCCTGGTGCAGCTAGAACAACCTGAAGCTCAACGCTCTGAAGACATTTGAGATGGATGGTGGTGGACTTGTGGTAGAGAATCGCTGCTGCCACCGCTGAGGACAAGGGCAGGCTGCAGCAGATCATTCGCCCTGACGCCCAGAAGGCTGCAGCCTTCCTCCCCTGTATTGTATATTTGTATATGTTAAATATCTGACCATTTCTGACATGTATGAAGACTGGCTTTCTTAAGCAGGAAAGAAAAATCCACTTTGTACATTTCTCTGTAGGATTTTTTTGTTGTTATAGCAGAGTTTTGCATAATAAAGTCCCCAGCAGGAGATTCCAAACCTGTCCAGCACAGGCTAGCTGCAGACCTCCACTGGATCTCATTCTCACGGCAGGATATCGCATGTCCTCAATGTTGCTCTTTAATAACAACATATCTTGCTTGAAAGACCCCACTGAAGTAAATTAATCTGAGAGGAGGACTTGGACAGGGGAGCAATAATACATTTAGCAACACTCCAAACAGCAGCTTTAATGTCCTTAGGTGTATGTTTGTGTTGGTTGACCCAACACAAAAAAACAATAATGAAGAACAAGAACAATAAAAATGTAGATTTAGGGACACTATCTATTTAATGTGAAATCATTGAGAACTAAAAAGTAGTAGAAATGTTCAACATTTGGTGCTAAAAACAATAATGCATCAATCAATGTATTGGACCAGCGAATGAACGGCGTCAACTTTAAGTGTCGGACATGTTTTATGTGAGGAAGGCACTTGCCTTGGGTTGTTCAGTAACTTCTGCAAAAGGTTACACGGCCATGGCTTTGGCTTGATTTCAGTACCAAATACGTCACCAAGGTCGAGGCCTTAACATGGCAGTTTTATAGGCAGTATAGTCCAAAACAAAAAAAGAGCTTGACAAAAAAATTTAGTTTCAGTAAACTGGTAGAAAATGGAAGGAAAATATTGTTTTGGCATCTTAACATGACAGTCCCTCTCATATTTAAATCTTGTAATCCTGTCAAATAGAACAAATGGATTCCAAATGATGCTGTCAGGACTAATATTCTCATTTTGATTAAATATAGGCGTATATACGTTGTCAAAGGGACTTTGTACACTGAATGGGACATTCATTTTTTTTCCATTTGCTCATTTTTCAATTCAAGCCCATTGTCAATGCCTCCGCAAAAGTCCAATATGACCTTGACATTCGCTCACCCAGCACAAAGCCAATAACTCCTCTGACCTTTCCGCAGCGCCGACTGGACCGTTCGATAATGTGACCATTGTCGCATTGTTCCTTTCCTTTTTGTTCCATTAAACGCTGCCACCCAGCGCATCACAGACAGCTGTTGTGTGCAAGCTGATCTGAGGCTAAAGGCTGCGGAACACATTTCTCCTACAGACTGTCTCGCTGGAATCCACATAAACACACACACACACAGACCTTTATTCATGGTACAACACAAGTCAAGGAGGGGAGGCTGGACGCGATCCCGCCGTCATTTTGCAACATTTTTAGGAGTGACACGATCTCTTGGATGGGATGGTTAACGGAATTTCTACTGCAAGTGGTAGGCTACACTCCAATAGTTCCCCAAGTTTCCCAAGTCATCGCTGATATGTTTGTTATGAGAGGAAAATAACTTTCACTTCACAGGATAAAGCAAGGCAAGTTTATTTGTATAGCACAATTCAACAACAAGGCAATTCAAAGTACTTTACATAAAAAATCAAAAGCATTAAGACAAAGTGCAAAGAAACACATTATAAAAGGACATAGAATGCATAAAGTAAAAAAATAGAATACATAGAATACATAAAGGTTATAGTGCTGTGCAATAAATGAATCAAAGAAACCTTGTTCTACTCTTTGATAATAATTATTTTGCCTATTCCCTGAATAACATTTTACCTTGTCAAGGCGATATCCTAGCCCCAGAGAACTGGTTTGAAGATCTTACAGTTATCGGATATCACTGTTTCAGATCGGCCAAGGGCATAAGGCCTTAGTACAGTGCGCACAAAGCCACTAGTATTCTCATTTCAACAACAAGGCAATTCAAAGTGCTTTAAATAAAACATCAGAAGCATCAAGACAAAGTTCAAAAGAAACACATTGTAAAAGGAAGAACACATTATGAAGTTAAGAAATAGAATAAATAGAATGATAAGTTACTTTTAAAAAACTCTGCCTTTCATGTTGGCCTGTACAGCTCTTGAGATTGTAGCTGTGACAAAGGACAACACAAACAAACATGACCCGAAGCATTTTTCAAATTTGTGTTTCTGCTGTAATACCCAAGGGGACGTTCAGCGCTCGTGTTGAGAATCACCCATGTGGTGTATATAGAGACGGTCCGGTTTGTGAGTTTCAACCTGGATAGATAGATAGATAGATAGATAGATAGATAGATAGATAGATAGATAGATAGATAGATAGATAGATAGATAGATAGATAGATAGATAGATAGATAGATAGATAGATAGATAGATAGATAGATAGATAGATAGATAGATAGATAGATAGATAGATAGATAGATACAATAGATAGATATACTGTAGATAAGTCAAGTGTGTTTTTTTACAGCAACTCATTACCACTTTAAAATGTAATTTCATTACTTTAGTGTTTATTCCCTTTCTTGGATGATTAACTATCCCTTACAAATCTTCGAAATGCTGCAATTGGCTAATGCTAGACCATGCATTCCCTATATTTTAGTGTCACTGTCAAAGAAAAAATAGGCGTAGCTAGTTCTGTCAGACAACTAATTCGTAGCTTGCACTTCTTATCCCAACACTGAAATCTAATAACCAAGGCATGGTCTTAGAAACAATGCACAGTTCAGTGGTAGGAATGGGTTGCATGTGCTCCCCGGGTGTGGTGGTGCAAGACTGGCGAATGATTCATTCGTAGCGAACATATCTTTAAAGAGCAACCATCAGGTTTTTTTTTTAATGAATTTACAATCTTGGGCTTATAGAGAAAGTGGCTTTTTTTAATATATTTTTCACAGGCAGAAACGGCAAAAATACAGGAAAAATATAGGTGTTTTAAGTTTGCAGCTAAAAAAGGCCATTTCTCTTACCATCTCGGCTGGTAAGGTCAGAAGGGTTGTTTTTCTGCCACAGTGCAGTAACAGGGTGGTAGCAGGTCAGTCGGCAGGTCACTCAGTTTCACAGCAATTTAGTAAGGTAAAGTACTGTGTTCAGGACAAAGTACATTCCCACACCAACCGAAAGACGTGTGTGACCCCGGGTTTTGTTTTGTTCGAGCAGGAAACAATCAAAAACAAATACATCTAAATCTAAAATAATACAAAAGCACACCCTGTCTTCTTGGAGAGATGCTGTCTCCCTGGATAGACGTTGTTCTGCACTCTCAGTGGGATGGACCGGATGTTTTTCGTTCTATACAAGTAGGAAACTCAGAAATAAATCAAAATCTTAACGAGAAGAACTGTGAGCCTCAAGCAGCAAAGTGCAGTGTTGCCAACTGTTTTCCAATGAAAGTAGCTAGAACGAGCTCTAAAAGTCACCAGATGATGTCATGCACTAATTTGTATAATGATGATGTCATTACACATTCATTTGCATAAAGCTTAGTGGTTGTCACCCTTAGTCATATTAAAGATAGATAGAGAGATCTTTAGCCAAACAATCACAAACTCTCTACAGGGACATTGTATTTATTAAATTTTTCTTCCTAAAAGCTAATCATTTTTTTCAAATTTGTACAAAATAAATATCGTAAAAAAAACACTATTTGGGCTTTATTTGGATTAGGCTCCACCCCTACTTTACGACAGTGTTAACTGCTTCCTTTCCCACATACTTTTAAATCCCATCCCATTTACAGAACTACTTTTATCGGAACATAGACACTGGATTCCTTTCCCATATGACAGCAATACGGAACATTGCCAGTACATTTACAGCTTTCAGTGCAAGTGGAAAAGGGACTATATTTAAAAGCTATAGGAGCACCCTAATGCAGAGATCCGGAGAGAAAGAGTGAGAGAATCTAAAACCAACTACTTACATATCATAGGAGAATCAGAGAAAATATTATTGTATACTGTGTACAGGAATGTATAATAGAGAGACATTTATCTATTTATTTATGAAAAACTATGTATGAATCAGTATCCATTTATAATTATTTAGAGAAATAGGGATTAGTGATTGGTAGTTGAGCACACTGTCTGGCAGGCATGCACAGCTTATCTGGTGCAGCTCTCTGGCCACACCTACCCCTCTCCTCTGCGCAGAAGAGCCGTGGACTGCGATTACTGTGAGCAGCAGGCATGGGAATTTCCCTGATGGTCCGAATAAGTTGCTAAATAAGTTGCTATTCGCTTTTTGGAAATAAAATCGCTAAGAAGTTCTGAAAAGTCACTTAATCCTGCGACAAAGTCATCAAGTTGGCAACGCTGGCAAGTGCACAACAACCTCCTGGAAATTTTAATCAG
Source organism: Zeus faber (assembly GCF_960531495.2). Taxonomy (NCBI): domain Eukaryota; kingdom Metazoa; phylum Chordata; class Actinopteri; order Zeiformes; family Zeidae; genus Zeus; species Zeus faber. The sequence goes on from NC_137203.1 coordinate 31,884,173, forward strand.
TGAGTGGGCAAGCAAGAGAGCAAATCATTGAATCTTTGACTCACAAACTGAAAATAATTACTGAGGACTAAATTAATATGGTAAAAAAAAGCTCAAGGCATTTTGCATAATTCATAATGAATGTGATTGATTTACATTTTGCTTTTTGATTTTCAGTAAATTTAATTTAGTTGGTTATTTAGAGAGGTAACAGAGCTCAGGGGAAACACAGTCTTTGTTCCAGGAAACCATACAGCTCTTCCAGAATTTGCTGTACGGCCTTAACACATAACATTACCATTACCATAGGTCATCACAAAGCACAATACATCTGGACAGCATAAAGTTCAGCCTTAAAAACAGTATTGTTCGCATAAACAAAGATACATACATCTGCACAAAATCAATATCCATCTGGACAACACAGTACACTATATAGAGCTGCTATAGAGCTGCTGAAAGCGTGCTGCCAGTCCAACTGGGGCCAGAAGATATGATGCCATGTGCTGCTGTTACAAGTTTCCTCCATGGGACACATTAACTGAAACTGAACGTCATTGGAGCAGAGGACAGCTGTACACACTCCCTTCTGAGGACGGAGCGTGACCAGAACTCAAAGCGATATGGAAGTTTTGTGGAACAGTCACTTTTCCATCAAGGCACAGAAACAGAATGAGGAACCATGTTGACCTGGAACCTTCTGTGACAGGAACCTTAGCAGTCCCTCAAAGAGTTCTTGATTGCTTTCCCACTGCACCTAGGAATCGCAGAAACGATCACGATGAAATGACCTAATGACCAAACGTGCTAACTGTTTGATAGGTCATTTCAGCACTTTGTTATTTCGGCTTGAACTTGGTTGTTGGTCCATCGGTTGATGTCATTTGAATTCTTGCCTTTGCAGAAAATCAGCTGTTAACGATACACTGAAAATGCCTGTGCCTTGGTGTGCTTGACGATTCTTATGTTGCTTGCGTCTGACCAATCAGCGTTGTTAAGTACTTCAAACCTTACTCCAATGGTTCCCGTTTACCCCGAAAAGTACTTCGCTGGAACCTTGTTGGAACCAATTTCGGAACTAAGTTCCTTCTGTGGAAAAGTGCCTAAGCACCAGGTTCCTGGTTCCTGCCATTCCTTAAAGGGATATGAGTCCATGTACTGCCACTCATTTTCGCATCCGTGCTCACTGCGATGTGAAGGCAGCCCTTTTTGCCAGACTCTATTGACTTCCATTGCTTTCGGTTCCAAAGGTTCTCTGCAAATAAAATAGGACAAAAATAGGTTTAAGAAAAGGGACAATATGGTTCAATGTAGCTTCTAATTATCAATAAAGGGACTACTTTAAGCACCTGGGGGTCCAGGGGAAAAGCAGCTGCAGAAGCAACAACAAGGGGTAACTGCAGCTATGTCAGCAGCCATTGTCCAGCCACACCATCACCAGCAGCCCAAGGCCCCACACTCTAGAGGGGAGGAGGGGGCAGTCTTTTGTCACCCTGGGGGAAGAAGGCCAGTCAACCATGCTGCTCTGGGGTTCAAGGTCCTCTGGAAGGGGCTTTGTTGTATGGGAACCCTGTTTCAGAGTCCAGTGTTTTTATGATTTAAAGTATAGCAACCCTGTGTCAGAGTCTGTTTCAAACATTATTTTTTTTTCATTTTTGTTCTCTGCTTGGTGGTGGTGGGTTGGGGGGACCAGGCTTCGGCCAAATTAGTTCTTCCTGCTCTCAGTCTTGTGTTGGGGTGTGTGGTGTGTGGATGGGATGGCTTGAGCAGCGGCAGGTTTAAAACCCCATCCACACGCTCGGTCAGCAAAGGAGCCCTGTCATGGCACGGTCCATCGGCGCCTGGCTAATTCCACCTAGCCGCTGCGCGCCAATAAACTGTGGTGGCGTGTGGCAGGAGGAACTGCCACAGTATGTTAAAAAAACAACAACATTGGAAACACAAGCAGTCACGCATCACAAAATTGTTTTATGATATTTTAGAACAAAATGACTTTGAAAAAACAAGTACGCTACTAAATGTACCGTAATGAACTATGCGCCTGTTTGTTTATATTCCATGAACTAAATAATGTTCCATCAAACTGTAGTTCAATCCACAATAAAAATTTGTTAACACTTTTCACAAGAGCTCTGAAATTGCATACGATTTAGGTCTACATGCATTCTTTCTAGAGCCTAGTTTAGGCTCCTACGGCTGGTCAATTTTTGAGATGGACAAATGTGATGTATGAAGCCAACTGCCCCTTAAATCAATTTTTACCCTAGTGTAGAAGCGGGGGGCTTCCATCATGCCTTGCTTGGCCTCCCCCGCACGCAGTCTCAAAAGTGGGGAAGATTTAGTTTCACCCTTGAATTTGAGGTTGTTTGTTTTTTACTTGTTAATGCCTGAGGCTCCATCAGGTCATTTCAGATATTCAACACTTAATGCTACGATACAAGAAGACTTTCACAGATGTTAGATTTCCACAACCTTGCAATGTGGAGGTGACAAAAGACAGAATGGGCAACTGACGACGGCATTGTGAAACACAATAAGGGAGGGGCTCAACAGGCCTGGTGCATTCCAGCGCCGGCCTTGCACGGAGTTCCGCAACCGTGAGAACTTGTTGCTGGGTTTCGCCATTTGTCATCGGGTGTTGGAGAGCGGTGATCCAATTAAGGGAAACATATATAATATTATCAAATTATATGATCGTTTTGAAAAATTAAAACAAAAACCATGGAAGAACCTCTACGCCCTTTTCTAGACGTTTTCTAGTAGGTTTCGCTGAGGCAATGGAGCGAGCATCCAGGGTAACCACACAAACCTCCTTCGACCCCCAAAGGAAGGTCTCCGGTTCCCTGCAGAGATCGCCAAACAAAATCAAATATCTCTTTGTGCCGGGGGCCCCACATGCCAGCCAACATTTCTTCCCCCCTTTTTTTTTTTGCGGGACGGGAACAGAAAATCCCCAGGACTTCCAGTGGAGAGGTGATTTTACCCATCGGGGAATACCACCAAGGATATCATTGCCAAGGATATCATTGCCAAGGATATCAGTGAAGCCCGTGCCTGTTGTCCTTATAGACCTGGACAATTTGGGGGGGCAGCGTCCTGAAAGACTTAGAACGGAGGGGAAATGTTAAAGGATAGATTGGCGATTTTTCAACCCAGGCATTATTCAAAAGTTGGTTCCCACCAATTTATAACTGCTCATAAATGATGGGAACCAACATCTTAATAAGGCCTGGTTTGAAAAATAGCCAACCTATCCTTTAACATAAGAGTCATGAATATCTCTGGGGCGATCCTTCGACATTATTACTCTTTATGTGTTGTCTTGCTGCGGCGGTTGGTGTCCAGCCCTCTGCAGAAATCTGCTGCGTTACGTGTTCCTATCTATACAGCTGAACTGTACATGTATGTGTCAGCATACATCAACAGCTGCTGTTGTCATTGGCAGCAGCATGCTAACCTACTGCCCCTTTTAATGGAGATGAAGGGCATTCATTTAAAAAAATGTTTTTTATCAGCAACAGCAATGACAGAGTAGAACAGTGCATGACGCTAGATAGTCCAGTGGTGTTTTACGTGGGGCGGTGGGGGGTTCAGCCTGAGGGAGAGGCCTGATTCCAGAGAGCCTGCGGTGTTTAGAACAGGCCAGCCCAAAATCAGCACATGAAATGAGATACTATTCACTGATTAGTATGGATAACAAATCTGTGGGAAGGGGCCAGAGAGTGTCCTCAGGGTTACATTTAAAAAAAGGCAGCTTTAGGACTGGATGCTTGGCCAGCTGCCAGTCTGAGATTGGTTTGGGAAAACATGGTGTAGGAAAGTGTAAAAGTGCTCTCGTCACTTTCCAGTCTCTACTGGTGCGGTCGCAATGAGGCACGGCAAGGAACTTTAATCTACAATCTGTAAAATTAAAGGATTAAAGGATTAGTCCGCAATTTTTCTACCAAGGCCTTATTAGAATGTCGGTTACCATTGCATTATGTCACACGTTTCATTGACATGATTTAGATAACATAAATAATAATATACCATTTTATTGAAAAATACTTTTTGCAATTGCCGCATAACATTGTCTACAGTAGGTTGCCAGCAGGAACACGCCCAACTTCCTGTTTCTAGTCTCTATTGTTCGCGGATATAGCCAAAAAAAATTTTCAGAGGTGCCAAAGAGTGCAGTTTGGGACCATTTTCTTTTTAAGTACAGCATATAAAGTCTTTTTGCTTGTTTTTTTTTGCTCCATTTTTGAAATGGAGACATGCAGCGTGTTTTTTGACATTTGCCCCACTGAACTGCATTGAAGCACAGTGAGAAGCTGCAGCAGAGTTTCTCAATAGTTCAAGTGTTCAGTGAGGTTGTCTTATGAAGTTAGAAATAATGGAAACCAACATTTTAATAAGGCCTCCCTCGAAAATATAAACCTTTTTTTCAACGAATCCAACAGGCATCTTTAGGGGAGGCTCGACACGTCCCTCTCTGAAACAAACCACTCAACACAACCCCTCCATGTTTGTCAGCGAAGGAGAGACACCAAACACTTTGGGGTGTTTTTTTGTTTTTTTTTACGGCTCCACATGGGAGACTGGTGTTTTCATAGAGACATCTGGATTCTCTCTCAGTGATACTAAATGTAATTGAGGCCAAACGACCACCTGTCGTTATTTTTCAGGACCCCACTCCACATTTCCTAGACCTACAGGACTGTGTCAGTGAAGAATCAGAACCAAATATCCTTCAAAGATGGAGCAAAGACACAGCACACACACATAGCAACCCGGTCTCTTTTTCTTGCACTTTTTCGTGCTCATAGTAACGAAAATGAATGTATTGAATGAATGTATTGAATTGTGTCCCAGAGTACAATTGTCCGCCTTTTTTGTGTAACACATAACGAAATTAAAACCAATTCATTAGAATAGGGAGATTTTATTCAACTATAGAAGGGGTGTATGGATGTATTAACATTTGAAATGCATGTGGTTAAACTTTGATCACAAAATAATAGTGGGTTACTGGTTTTGCTTTTTCTCTAAATGGTCTATTCAATTCAAATTGGGTGAAGATAGGGATACAGGGTCATGCCCTCAGCATGAATTTTATTCATAGATAAATTTAACTGGATATAAATATCTGCGTTTGCGCGCCTGTGTTCCCATCCACCAGTGTGGTCAATATTTCCATGGTAACAGACAGCACCACCAATCAGAGTTGTCGCCGTTACACTTGGAATTATGGGCGGTATAGTCTCCATGATGTGAATAGAACATGTTTTTCTTAAAACAAGGTTGATACCATACAGACTAGACACACACACACACACACACACACACACACACACACACACACACACACACACACACACACACACACACACACAGACTGTATATATACTGTACATATAACTGCAATGGTAAATTGTAAATAAATGCAATGATACAAAATGACAGCTGACAATAGCTGAGGATTCAGCTTGGACTCCACAAATATCAAATGACTGTGTTATTTACCCAGCCAATGAATCAACAGCTAGGCGAGAAATGGACTAGGGATGTCAGTAAACAGCCCGTTTTCAGTTCCAGTCACTCAACATCCACCCAACCTGCCATAAAACCTAGTGGTGAGAACAGCAGTCCAGCGGTAGTGTTGCAAAAGAACTGTTTGGATCAGTTTGTTAATAAATCATCCATGCCGTTACTAGTTGGTGTTGTGACCCGCAACAAGCTACGAAAAGAACGATGGCCGCGCCTTTACAGAAAATCTACCTATCTATCTATCTGTCACCTCATTTCCTCTATGTAACAGCTGTCGAATGGGGGAAGGTGCAGTACAGTAACTGCTGTTACTGTAAAGGACGCTTCCTACTCCACTGGGTGGTTTATTAAGGCAAATTTATAGTCGCTGCAGCCATAGTGCCAACGGCATGAATGACATCATTGCAGCGCTTGCGACAGCAATGCACGGCGATTTGGCGTAAGGGCGCGCACCTCCCAATTTTGGGAATTTTGTGGCATTCGCTTCAGGTAATTCAAGTTGGCCACGTTCCGAAGGAAGGTTGTGCAAAGAGTTCCGCAGGTCTTTACGATCCCTCCGTGTCTGACCAAAAAGGGACCAGATGGCATTGAATTCATGGAAGGAGAAAGCGTTGTCTCTGGCCAAAGATTTGGACTATTGCAATACCTCAGGACTTCTCTGTAATGTTTAGACTGACAATTTGCACAAAATCAGGACTATTTATATATATGTATATCTATATATATCTAAATATAGATATATATATAAACAAGCACTGACTACAATAAATATACATACATTTAACACTTGGTAATTTAATTTGACTGCTCTTTTCTAGTTATTCATATCCTTCCCTCTTTGTAATGTTTATAGCAGTTCTTTCATTTTACACTGGTGATTTGTGCATAGCGCCACCAGACTTTCAGGAGAATATCACCACACCATCTACACAGCGACATGTTAACTATAAATGCTCGTGCTCTCTGGTAGTGCGTGTGCCATGAGCGACACGGCTTCCGTGGCTGTAACTCTGCATTTATTATGGATTATGGATTTATTATCATTTATTATTATGGCGGGAGGGGGGTTAATCATTGAATTTCTGATTTCCATTTGATTTCTGTTTTCTCCTTAATTTGCAGAGTCACTGTCAGGAGCTATCTGTGGAATGAGGGGCCCCGTATTTTTGGTCGGAACCTTGTTGGAATAACTGTATACTGTGTGTTATGTGTTAAAAGTCTGGATGAGATTGTATAAACGTAATGGGTCAGGCTATTCATTAACAGGCTGATTGATAGGGCCTGGACGACATCACATGCATGTTTATGTTGAGAATCAGCGAGAGATCTCTCTTTAGAATCTGAGCAAATTCCTCCGTTGCCCTAACCGCAAGCGTTTTTATTGGCATGTTGTCAAATAAAAAGCCCTGCGTCTCCCAGCAGAGTTGACCTTAAGATTCAAAAAATAAATGTGGGCTCGGGAATTTGTTTTGGATGGGGGGCTCTGCAAAGAAAAACGTTATCCTCCCTAGAGCTCACATTTTAAGAGCGCTGCTTCCTCTCTGGAAAAACAACAACAAAGAGAATGGCCTGAGCTTCTAGTTTCATGTGTGGTAGAACAAAAAACGGACAGAGAGCCCATTGGGGCTTTTATAGTGTTCCTAATCTTTACGTTCATGCCGATCTCACAGGTACAGCTGTCTGCGCACAGCGGTGAAATCTAAACTCTTTCAGAGAGAAGCTGTAACTCTTGCTTGATGGGAACAGGCCTCAACATTCCCACACTGACTCCCACCAGCACTTGGTTGTTTCACTCTGGCCTGAAGCCAAAACTCACCAGAATATGCACATAATCTACCCTAATAGCTTAGCAACGCTTTGTTTTAAGTACATTCTGGTACAACGAATATTGTCATTGCAATATGACCATGGTCTTCTCGTATTAAGTTTATTTGTCCGTATCATTCTCGCAATAGAAGGCGCAACACATTACATATGTCCGCAGTGTGACTCCTAAAATGCTATAAACCATCACAATCTGACAAGATAGTGTCCTGCTACAACAACTTTCACGTGTGTTAAGTCACTATGATTGTAAATAAGTCGTAACGTGTTGATGATGCTCTTGTGGCACATTCTCGTCAGCACCTACGTATTCAAGTCAAGGATCGGGTGTGTCATTTCTTTGTGGTTGTGCCAGAGAATACATGGCCCTGCAGTGTCCACACAGCAGAGAATCTGTCCCTGATCTACAGAGGTCCTTTGCTCTGTGGTGTGTGAAGAGTTCAGGAAGTTTGCAATGAAACACCTCATTAACCGATTTTCCAAATTCACCGCAATAAATGATGCGTCTATAAAAGTGGTCTGACAATTATCATTTTGATATCACATGAGCCAGTCATCAGAGTTCCAAAGTGGTCACAGAGTGTCCACCTAAAAATGGAGATGCGCACAATCTCAAAAATTATGACAGCAAATGCAAACATGGACGAACGGCATCAGCACAGAGATTCAGTGGTCACCAGTAAAACTCACCAACAGGACAATGCACAGTGTAGTGGATAAATGCCACAAACTAAAGGATGCCTTCAACCCAAAATGTCTGTTGCCAACTGTTAAAAATGGTGTAAGATCTGTAATGAAATGGGTAGCCATGTTGGGGGAGTCATTGGGTCTAATAATTGCTCCGTATGGGTGTATAACAGCCAAGGACTATGAGGCCATTTTACAAAACCATGTGCAGCCTATGGTCCAAAAAACGTTCGCCCGTGATGTTCCCATATTGCAGGAAGATGATGTCCCCATACACATTGCTAAACTAATTCATGAGTGGTTTCACCAGGGTGCAGACATCTTCTACCATGATCCCCGCTGTCACCTAATCACTGAACCTTTATGGAAGCTTCTGGAGCAAAGAGTAGCAGAGTAGATTTCCACCTCCTTCATCCCTCAAGGAGGTTGGGGGCTTTTCTTCTTGAAGAATACTACAATATCCCACTACACACAGTTCTTCACTGTATGACAGCATATCTGTCATACAGTGTAACTGTAGACACATTTATATGCGCATACTCCCTAAGAGAGAGAGAGAGAGAGAGAGAGAGAGACAGAACAGCAGATCCACTACTCCAGCAGTTATGGATGACATCATGACTTCAACAGGGAAACCCCCCTTTTGTCCAGTTCCATTAATCCCCACATTTAAATCATTGAAAATGTGGGTCAAAGTTCGCCCTGCATTGTAAGTGTCTCTGGGTTGGCAGGATTGAGATTGAGGAAGTGTTTGCAAGACCTCAGTCACTCAGTTGTCCAAAAGCATCAGTTCTCCAAATGACGATGTCGGCTATGACTGTGTTGACTATGTCACAGATAGAACATTGACATTGATAGTGTCCTAAACGTCTCCCCGGGTAGAAGAAAAGGCTTTGCTGATGTTCCTTGACCTCCAACCATCTGCTGTCAAAGCAGACATTCAACTACACATTTGGGAAGCCTGTTCCCAAGCAACAGTAACATTTAAGAGGTTTTTATCTCCATATGTTTTTCCTTTTGCATTGTATGTTTGATTCCTCGTCAGTTTAGCCATGGGTGGATACAGCATGAGATTGCAGGAGACAATGACTTCATCCGTCCCTATTCCAGCACATAGATAAGAACGAAAGGCTACTTGCATGGGCACTGGCGGTTGAAGGACTGTGTTAAAGAGGTTTTTCCCTTCTGTTGCGAGGATTTAAATCCCAAAGCGTGCATTTATATAACCAGTGAACAATACTTTGAATTGGTGGATGTGACTCAGAGTTAGAGGAGTTGTAGTGGGTGTTGGTGATAGAGGTGCCTCATTGTCAGGTGGGTATACAAATAGTCTAATGGCCAATAGTCTGACTCACCGGATGTAGGTTGTTGGTATAAAGCCTGCCATCGGGAGAGTATTTCAGTCGGCATTCTCCTCCCCTTCCGCTATCTATAAGACCCCGTCGCTACATGAAACAACAACTCCGCTGCTGGCACGGTGCTAAAACTTATTGTGGAGGTAGCTCTGGGAGACTAGGTTATCTATGATCAAGTTATGTTTGTCTTTTACTGTTTTATGTGGTGTGTTTTTTGCAGTGATTTAGCCATTTAAATGCCAGGCCTCGCCTCCCCACATACAAAGGTTCCACCAAAACAAGTTCCCACCCGACACTATTTTGCAAGGGCACCATTGCTGCATCCTGGGTTTAGCACCGCCCAAGTTGATTGTGATTGGTTTAAAAAATAAAAACAAGACAGAGCTTTTTTTTCCTGACTGGCTATGCAAGACTAAATAGGCAAGGAATTTGGCCTTGGGTCTGGATGGTTGATTAATAATGGTGATATCCTCTGTTTTGTTAATAACTGCTTAAAGGCCACCAGCAACTAATTTCACTTCCTTGCTTTCCCCCTCAAATTTCTTTCAAATGGAAAAATGGGGGTGTGGTTAGTAATGAATGTCATGTATTTGCAACACCATGGTAACCAGTGATAAACAAAGCCAATTCTGACCAACACTTTGCTACTATCAAGTGTCAATAATGTTGTATGGTATAATCGCGACCACTCAAAAGTTCAGAGGTGGAAGATTTTTCTATTCAGATTGCTCATTCGCTCAATAGAAACTTGTCTGGCCAAAAGACTCACATGCCACTTTTTCCCCAGATACAGTTGAAATAAGAGCTTGAATGTTTTAGCTTTTGGTGCTAAAATCAGCGATGAAAAAAAACAAAAAACTGTCAAAAACTTATGGTGGTGAGTGTAAAATCAATGCAGATTAATTCAAACTAATCGCTTGTGTTCTGTTCTTTTCTTCCCTGAGACCACACCTGGTGGCCATTGTTGCCGCAAAGCGGCAACAGGTGCGTAAAATGGAAATAGGCGACAGCCCTATAAGAGCATACACAGCTTCGCCTCCTCCACTGGAACCCGTCCAAATTCGGATGAGATTGGGGGTAAAGGGTGTTGGGAAGGGGAAGTGGAGACAGACCTGTTCATCTGTCCTCCCCCTTTCAAATCAGTTTAATCTGATATGGCAATAAAATGGCTCTGTCCCCAAAGGCCTCCACCACACGCCCCCACACCCCCCATCAACCAAAACCACAAGAGTGAGCTCATTGACTCCTGGCAACGGCCAAGTGAATCTAACGACCAGCCATCAAAATGATGTTTGGGTGTGGATTCAAACATCCGCAGAAATGGGCTGTCGTTCAACTCCCCTCCAAGACACCACTGAGAGTGCAAGTCTCGAGGTCTAGGGACATCTAATAAAGAGCAGGTAAGAACAGTCGCATACCTTCAACCAGGCAAATCATCGAAAGTCGACGTTTAAAGTTGTGTCCCGAAAGGCTTGTGAGCTCACATACTCGCACATGCTTTCTGTTAAATGTCGATCCCAAATCCCCCTTTCCCACTGACCCTAAACTAAATATCCTTATTGAATCAATTCCAGAGCTGTATGCTTTTTATACATCTGAGTGTGTATGATATACCGTATGGGAAAACCGCAAAAGGTGGTTTGAGGCTTTTAGGGCTATATGTATCTTTTATCATTTGGCTCTTAGAATCAGAATCAGAATACTTTTGTTTTGCAAAGTATATTTGCACATAAAAGGAAAGTGGCTTGGTGAGGCTGGTGCATAAAATACAAAAAGCAACACAATACAAGCAAAACTTTAACAAAATATGGAGGCATCCACAACTTTGTTCTTTGTCATTGTTGTTTCACTTGTAAATTATGCTATAGCTAGAGGGAGCTGGCTATACAGTCCTGACAGGAACCCAAAACAGATTTCAGTGTCTGAATTGTCCATGTCCAACACATTCAGCAGTGAGATTGACAGTGACATTGAGTGACATTCATGTTTTTTTCTTCTTCTATAGAGTCCATCTGGAATGTATATGATGATTTTGTCCAATATATTTCTTAAAACTATTAAAAAAGGATCACTCCACCGGTTATCTTAGGCGCCCCCATAAGTGGGACTCAAGCAGCTTACACATTGACCCTGGTGCTGCAATATAAAACAAACACATATTTTTTCCAACAGTGGCCTACAGCCAGTGTCCAGTTACGGGCAGTTGCTAGTAATCTGAAGGTTGCTGGTTCGATCCCCAGATCATTCTGCTAGTATGCTGTACTGTCCTTGAGCGAGACACTGAACTGCTCCTGATGGCTGCCTCCATCGGTATATGATTAATTGTAAGTCATTCTGGACAAAAGCATCTGCTAAATGATGATTTAAGTTGCATTGGGAGGTGTTATATTTTTTTTTCGTAAGATGTATTTTCCGAAGCATATAAGCATATAGCAAAATATAAGCACACTTGCTTGTCCATAGTTTAAAATAGGTATACAAAAAGTTATCTTAAGTACTTTTAGTATAAAAAAAAAATGAGATGCAGTGCACTGTTGAAATCAAAATGACTTCTCAGTAACATTATGTGGGAGATACTGTATGTGCTCTATTATTGGTTTTAATGAGGCTTTTAATGCATCACAGCTTCATTAGAATGTATAGAAGTTCTTGGAGGTTGATACGGCTGAGTTATCATCTGCACAATCGGAATGTGTGACAATAATTAACACAGCACTCTGAGCATACCATGCATAAATGGCTTATTGGCAAATGTGTCCTCTTTCCAAATCAAACATCATCTTTCAACGATGTGCTTACTATATTACTTTTATTTCATGTAAAACATTTAAGACATTCAATCTCCTTTTCTAAAACAGCACCACGTCTGTGACCCATGATTATGGCAAGTACCACACTAAATGTGCATTAGATATTCTGAGGGTTTTCCACAGATTGTTTTCCACAATTGAAAGCATCTTTTCTTCTGTTCACCGAAAGCAGGGGCGGGAAAGGGCGGTGTTGGAATACAAGCTCTTCCATATGTCCAGACGTTACCCATTGTTCTTACCGAGACCAGTCTCCAGTGCTCAGAGAGGCGTTTGCTTTGGTTGAGAATTACTAACACGCTAACCACACCCATGGACTTCAGAGTAACTGTTTATGGTGACTCCTATGGCATAAAATTATAAATTAAAAAATTATATATTAATATATATAATTATATATTATATGGTCCCACGAACATCCGGCTACGACAAGAGCGAGCTCAACCCTCCCACACGAAATTGCTCAATGCAAAGTACCTTTACGTGTTACATTTTCAAGACATTTTTGTCTTGAGTTTGGCCACATCTCCCCTTCCAAAATCAGATTTGAACTTTTATCACAGATCAATAGCGACGGCTCATCGACCCTAATTTTGAACTTTGAACTTGCTTGATCTGAACTCAAAACTGTTGGTATTGCTGTGATATTACAAGTATTAAAAGATATTAAAACATGAAACATGAAAATGGTATTAAGACAGATTTGGAACTAGTGCTAGATTAAGCATTTGACTAATTTGAACGAATATTGAAATTGTGTTTTGCAGGACTACTACTATCTACAGTATCTATCGATCTATCAGTCTATCAATTTTTATTATTACAATGAATATTAGATTAAGACAAACAGGCCTTGAAGGGTATAAGGGCATGAACATTCTTCTGAAGTGGAGGAGAGGTTCATCGAAGGAGGAGTGGATCCTTCTGGCAATCTCCCTTAAAGACGGGAAAAGTAGATTCTGTCATCCCAAAAACTTGTTCAAATCATTGGACACTCGAGACGAGAAGAGCTGCAACCTGCAAACATGAAGGGAACTGAGCGATGGGGAGCTCTGCTGCCCAGGTGGCGTGACTGCTAACCCCCTCGGTCAAACTCAAATCATTTGTTTTATTAACATCGCCCTGAATGAGTCTTAGTCGCACGGCATCTGGTTCTTATAAATCCTGCCGATGGCCCGCCATAAGTAACAATGGAGCCCAAAGCTGCTTTGAATTGACAGCGTGTGAACCACTTGAATGTTTTTTTAATTTATTTTTTATCATGGCCTCTCTCGGGAGCCAGCAATGTCGAGTATGCTCACACACGGATATACACTCCACAGTGCGCTCCGCACCCACACAGAAACAGCTTCCATCTGCTTCCAAATCCTGTAACAAATATCCAAACAACAGACAAAAGATGAATCTTCTTCCTTTGCCTGAAGCTGTAGCTGTTCTTGCCTTGCCTTGCCAGCTGCAATTGAAACGACCAATCTCATTTTATTATTATCTAGGAAGGAATCTCTTTCTCTTCTTTCTATCTCCCCCTCTCTCTCTCTCTCTCGCAATCACTCTCTCTCTCTCTCTCTCTCTCTCTCTCTCTCTCTCTCTCTCTGCATTATTTTGTCAAGAAGTAGTGAGCCTAATTGTGTGTTGGCGCAACAGTTTTGCGTCAAAACCATCTGGATATCCTCTGGTGATAACACGCAGTTGTCTGATGCGGTTGCACTCCGTTGTGCAGATTTAAGGATGTGGCTTCTGGGATGTTGGGGAACTTCTTGTGACATCTGCAACACGGTTATGAGTGGCTGCAACTGCAAATTAAACAATAAACAAATAAACGATAATGACTTTTGAAATGGCTCCCCTCACCCTGGCTAACTGAAAACTTTTCCTGCCAGAAAATCCCTGGAGCCAGAGGAACGATGGGTAACGGGCTCATGTTGGATGGTAGGACACTGGGGGAGAACGGGGGAGGAGTTATTTCGCCCTGTCCAAACTACATCTTTATCTGCCGTTCCTGGTTTGCGAGTACCAAGGGGACGTGGCGAGGGAGAGTACCAGGTATAAACATCAACAGCACATGGTCCTGCTAAACCTTCTTTGTTCCCAAGCTTTCTCATCTAGAAGGAGAGCAAGGTTTTAAGGTGCCCTTGTCAAACAGGAATGAACTAATGACAATAAACTCTAGAGGGTAAAAAGGCCAACTGACTTGAGCAAGTTTGGGGTGTTGATTCATTTAATACTGCCTCTGATGGCTCCATATTACAATGCCCCTTGTAATATTCCATACTTCATGCATATAGAAACCATATAAAAAAGTAAACCTGCTAAAAGAAAATGCTCTATTAAAACTCAAGTTAAAAAAAGTGAGAATAGATTGTAACTTAACCCAAATAAAAAGTAATTGTTCAACATTAACAACCCACATTTCAGTGAACAGTGCCTCAATGGTTTTGTCTGATTGACAGAAGGTGGCACTTTTTTTTAAAATAAACTGATATTAAATCCCATTGATGAATAGTGGCCTAGTTCAGTTTTATCACTGCCTACTTTTTACAAAGATTCCACAGCACACCGCTATACTGTGAACCACAAAACACGTCAGAAACATGTAGAACTGTGCCTTTTGTTATGGACTATTAAAAGTGATGCAAGACATAAGAACAATTCGTCCGTAGGGAACAAATCTTTTAAATGAATCAGGAGCTGGGAGCCGAGTGAGTATATCTTCAATCCTGCATTAATAATTACTGAGGACTACATTAAAGTCCAAGGCAAAACAAGCCAAGGCCTTTGTCACATTCATATTGAATTGAATTCATATTGAATGTGACTGATTTCCTCTTTTCACTCCATCAAAACAAATATTTTTGACAGAAATGAATGATTCATGACTGTTCTCACAAGCGCGCTAGTGTGCTGTGAGAAAGTGGTGGAGCAGTGGTTAAAAATCACTGGTCTAGTTTCAGGTAGCGGAGTACAAAAGTAGTATATGAAGTCCAAATGTCAAAAGTAGAATAACTCATTTGGAATTTCGCACCTCAAGTAGTCGATACCAAAATACAATACCCCTGGAGCTGGGATTCAGGCCTGCAAAGTGATGTCAATTTGGTGGTGGTGGAGTGGAATTGGGGTGTAGAGGTGTTTCCTAGAATGTGCAACAGAGCCAAGACCACACATGTTAATGGTTGTCCTGTGGGGTTGAAACATGATCTGATGTTTCTCACAGCAACAAGCAGCTTTTAACACTAGCAGAAGAAAGAACCAGGCCCAAATGACCACCGAGGCCACCACGGGGCCCTCTGCGTCTCTGCAGCCGCCACATCACCGGAATCCCACGGTTCCTGTCCCAAATGACCGACACGGGCTTCGCTATGGCACCGGACTCTTTCTGATGACATCATCCCGCATGACTATGTAAAGTGGCTCTGGTGCCCCCGAACAACCTGGGGAAGGGAGTGTAACGTTCTCCTGCTGGCAACGCCCACAGCTGTTGAGGGGTGGAAGACTCCTGCTGGGGTTAAGAAACCTGTGTCCCCCAAGGGGAGTATGGGGAGGCCCCCTGTTCTAAAAACGAACACGACCCCAAGACGGCAAGACAGACTGCAGAAAATGAAAAGCGTGTGCGTATTGCGGGATCAGTTGAGCTGTGATAACTCACATTTGATCCTTCTTTTTGATATATGTATACTACACATAGGAGGTGCAAAACCTGAGCGCAAGACACTGATCTGATCTTCAATGCCACCTTGAGCAAGACACATTCATACACATTATTGAGTATATAAATAATTGTAAGTCACTTTGGACAAAAGCGTCTGCTAAATGATAATGTAAAGATATAAATCAAATTGTTTTATGATGAATTATTACTTTAATTTCTTGCACGTACTGAGAAAGGCGGACCCAGCAACCACAATCGGAAAAACATGTAGAGGAGCACATACATGACACAACTACATTGACTGGCTGTTGCTTATGAAGTGCCAGCTAAATAAAATATAAAGATATGTTAAAACAAAGCTTATGGATTACCACTTTAAATGGGTGCAGAGAACGCTATGGAATACCTCTGCCTCCAATATTATGAGAAGGGCAAAACATACCCCCACATGCCACTTCGGTGGCTAAGGAAGACGCAGAAAAAGAAGAATAATAGATATAAAATAATTTATTAAATGACTTATTGATCAGTTCTTTATAGCATTTTGTCTTATCAGTAAGAAAACAACTATTCGTCCATTACCTGAGCAAGAATTTGAGTGAAGAAGCACAAGAAAGGCTGAAAGACTTGAAAAACAAAGAAGAAGAGCTTTGGAGTCAGAGGAGTTTTTAAAAAAGCTTTTTCCTGACTTGCTCACAGTCTCTCCACCTCCTGTGTGCTGCTGTATCATAGCATAAGCCTGGCTGTTTCCCCCTCCTGTGGAGATTTTTTACAAACCTTGTTGACTTTTCTGTTTGTTTTATTTTAAAAGTGCAGGTATTGGAAATGTGTTTTTATTCATAGGGTTGTTTTGTAAATGGATATAAAAGATATTCATTCAATTTCAAGTTGTATTTTATACTGTGTGCAATATGTGCAGTTAAAATGTATGTCTTTTAACTGCAGACATACATTTTTAACATGGATTTTAACATGCAGTTAAAATGTATGTATTTTAATCTAGCTACTGGGAGTGCACAAGCCAGTGTATCATCAGTGCCGGTCCCAAGCCCGGATGAATTGAGAGGGTTGCGTCAGGAAGGGGATCCGGCGTAAAAACCATGCCAAATCAAACATATGGACAATGAATCCGATTTCCATACCGGATTGGTTGAGGCCCCGGTTAACAATGACCGCCACTGGTGCCGTTAGCCAAGAGGGTGCCAGTGGAAATTGTGCTAGTGTCCGCCGAGGAAGAAGCAGAGAGGGAAGGCGTGTCCGGAAACAGCAGGAGAGGAAGAAGGGTAGGAGAGTAGAGTTGAGAGTAGGAACTTTGAATGTTGGCACTATGAAGGGTAAAAAGAGAGAGAGCTGGCTGACATGATGAAGAGAAGGAAGGTAGATGTACTATGTGTGTAAGAGACAATGTGGAATGGGAGTAAGGCCAGGAGTATCGGAGCCGGGTACAAATTATTCTACCATGGAGTGGATGGCAGGAGAAATGGGGTCGGGATAGTCTTGAAGGAAGAATATGTCAAGAGTGTTTTGGAGGTGATGAGAGTGTCGGACAGAGTGATGAGCATGAAGCTGGAAATTGATGGGGTGATAATGAATGTGGTCAGTGCATATGCCCCCCAAGTTGGGTGTGAGATGGAAGAGAAAGAAGAATTCTTTAGTGACTTGGATGTAGTGGTGAAGAGCATCCCCAAGGGAGAGAGAGTTGTTGTTGGAGTCTCAATGGGCATGTTGGTGAAGGGATCAGAGGCATAGGTGACGAGAAGGTGATGTGGAGGTATGGTGTCAAGGAGAGGAATGTGGAAGGACAGATGGTGGTGGATTTCGCCAAAAGGATGGAATTGTCTGTTGTGAATATGTATTTCAAGAAGAGGAAGGAACACAGGGTGACATAGATGAGTGGAGGAAGGTGCACACAGGTGGACTACATCTTATGCAGGAGGTGCAATCTGAAAGAGATTAGTGACTGCAAGGTGGTGGTAGGGGGGTGTGTTGCTAGGCAGCATCGGATGGTGGATGTAGGATGACTCTGGAGGCCAAGAAGAGGAAGAGAGTGAAAGAAGGGCCAAAGATAAAATGGTGGAAGTTGAAAAAGGAGGAGTGGCACATGCAATTTAGGGAAGAAGTAAGGCAGGCAATAGGTGGGAATGAACGGTTACCAGATGACTAGGAAACAACTGCAGAAGTGATGAGGGAGACGGCCAAGAAGGTACTCTGTGTATCATGCGGGAAGAGGCAGGAAGACAAGGACTCTTGGTGGTGGAATGAGGAAGTACAGGAGAGCATAGAGCACAAGAGGTTGGCGAAGAAGAAATGGGATAGTCAGGGAGATGAAGAAAGTAGACAGGAGTACAAGCTGATGAGGCGCAAGGCGAAGAGAGAAGTGGCAAAGGAGAAGGCATACGACGAGTTGTATGAGAGGTTGGACAGTAAGAAAGGAGAAAAGGACTTGTACCGATTGGCAAGACAAAGGGACCAGGTTGGGAAGGATGTACAGCAGGTTAGGGAGATGGAGGATAATGATGGGAATGTGCTGACTACTGAGGAGAGTGTGTTGAGAAGGTGGAAGGAGTACTTTGAGGAGTTGATGATTGAAGAAAATGAGAGGGAGAGAAGAGAGGATGATGTGGGGATAGTGGATCAAGAAGTGCAGCAAATTAGCAAGGATGAGGTGAGAACAGCATTAAAGAAGATGAAGAGTGGAAAGGCAGTTGGCCCAGATGACATACCTGGGGAAGCATGGAAATGTTAGGTGAGATGGCAGTGGCGTTCCTAACGAGACTGTTTAAATAGCCCTCATACATATCCTGTGGTACAGGATATGTATGAGGGCAGTCAGACAGTAGTAAGGTGTGCAGTAGACGTGACAAAGGCATTCAAAGTGGATGTGGGATTCAAGATTCAAGATTCAAGATTTTTGCATCAAGGATCAGCTCTGAGCCCTTTCTTGTTTTCAATGGTGATGGACAGGTTAACAGATGAAATCAGGCAGGAGTCTCGTGGAGTATGATGTCCGTGGATGACATTGTGATCTGTAGCGAGAGTACGGAGCAGGTTGAGGAGAGCCTGGAGAAGTAGAGGCATGCATTAGAGAGAAGAGGAATGAAAGTCAGCAGGAGTAAGACAGAATACATGTGCCTGAATGGGAGGGAGGGCTGAACAGAACAGAAGCTATTGGAGGCAGATGATCCGTTGTGGCAACCCCTAACAGGGGTAGCCGAAAGCAGAAGAAGAAAATGTATGTCTTTTAAAAGCTTAAATGTTTGAGAATGTTATCTTTTCCACTGTAAAGGTTGTTTGATGGAATAAAAATATAGCTGGCTCAGTTGGCCAGGAGTCTCATTATTAAAACATTGTTAAATAATCTCCAGCGTTTCCTTTTTTGATATTTGAGTTTTATTGTCCAATTTCAAAAGCATATTCCTAGATGCCAGTACACATATACATACTTTGTTGGATAGATTGCCATTCCCATTTACCAAAGGTGAGAAGAAGAAGAAGGTTATGTTTATTACTACTTTTAAAACTTAAATTGTTTCACCAACAACTGGTTGGAATAGTTTTATTATATTTATGCTGTACAATGGGGTGTGAGAAAAAAAATATCATCTGGATTTTCTGAGGCATCTCCTGCAGTCTGATAGCTTATTATAAACCATTTAAACTGAAAATTTGAAATGCAGCATTGAAAGCACTACTGTACACTGGAAAGAGTATGGCACAATGCGGGGAGGGGGGGTAGAGTCACCGGCAGGGAGCTTTAGGCCTGCAATGCTTGTTTGAACAATGTCTCAATAGTTGTAACAGTTTGAAGGAGGATGTTTGGATGTTTAATTCACAAATAAGTATGAATCATTCCTAACCAAGAACAGGATCTCCAGCCATGACGCCGTGTGCGAAGTAAAGCAATATTCACAGTGCAAGATTCCAATCCAGGTTTTGTAATGGGCCCCATTAAAGTGGTGTAAAAAAGTAGATAGTTATTAATTATAATCATTGTGGATGGGTGTTCAACTCATATCTAACATACCAAACTACACAGGCTGATGTAAGATACAGAAATTAGACTAAAAATTTTGTTTTCAAATTATAGTAGGCCTACGTTAAATGCACCTATTTGAAACTTTAATAATCCCAAGATGTGAAGTTTGCAAAGGTTATTCAATTATTCACGTTATAAAACATATAAAATCTTTATTTTGATGTTCATAAATATCAACATTTATGTAAAAAAATATTTTTAGAGGTCAGGTTAACACAATTCATAGTTTATCCTCATTATATCTGCTTAATAGTTGCTAAAATACCAATAATCATGTTTATTTTTTCAAATTATTTTGTTTTCCCAAGCCACCATTTGTTTGCATTCATTCATTGATAAGGCCACATTATTTGCGCCGAAAGTCATATATTAATGTGGCTCAAACGCATAGACTAGGTTATCCTTATTTCCTTGTTTAATTATTGCTACCTTTAATAACATTTTCAATTTATTTTTGATCTGCTATGGTCTACCGTCTTCCTCAGCCACCGTAGCGTCGTGTACATGTGGGCGTGGTTGGGAGGGGGCGTGGTTTGAACACTGCTAGGTAAATATGGAAGGCCGTAAGCTCAAAAACGTGTCAGAAAGAACGTGTTAACGTGTCAAAAGATGACGCGTGATGTCATTGATGATGTTAACATGTAAAAAAAAATGTCAATGTTACATGTCAACACGTCATGTAAAACGTCACAGCCGGGTACAACACATGCTTGCACACACACACACGCTTTGGATGGTGGCCGGTGAAATGGCTCCTCTGCTTTTGACCCATCCTGGCTTGTCCTTCCTCCGGGGCCACAGCCAGGAGCAGTGGGCAGCATACGTGGACGCGCCCGGGGACCAGGTGATAAATGTCCATCGCTGGTCAGACGATGATGTCTGCATGTTTTTGGGGGGGGTCCTTACTGACGTGAGGTGGAGGAAACCCCATGTGAGCACGGGGAGAACATGCAAACTCCACACAGAAAGGCTCCTATTTGGGAGATAACCCACCTGGAGCACGGTGCCAACAGCGCCCCAGGCGGGAATCGAACCCAGGACCTTCTTGCTGTGAGGCAGCAGTGCAATGCACTGTGCAACCGTGCCAGAAGTCTGGGGCACATTATTTCTTCCTGCTATTTTTTTTAATTTCTGTTTATTGTGATTCTGATTATACTTTTAACCTCAGCCTTGCTATATTTTACTACAAAACGTATTTCTCTTCCTTAATTCTGAATCATGTTTGAGCTATGTCAAGTATAATGTCTGAATCACAATCAGAATCAGCTTTATTCGCCAAGTATGTTCACATACATACATGGAATTTGACTCCGGTTTTTTCATTACTCTCAATGTACATACATGGACTAGACATACAGCTGAAACAAAGACAGTGAGCTAAACATAAATATTTAACCACTGTATACAGATAAAGATGTATATGAAAGGAAATATAATGTATATACATATAAAAACAATAGCAATGAAATTGTAGCAGGAAGGCAATAGTGCAATGGTGCAGAGTGCAAAGATGCTGAATGCAATGTCTTGCCTTGTACCTGTCCGTATGTATTTAATACTTATTAGTGCAATTGGTTTGTTTTCTTTTATCCAGCTTAGAACGAGTAGAATAGCTTCATGGCTGTTGCTGTTCCCGGCCACTGTAGCCACAAGCCAAAAGATGAAGCTATGGTTCACATTAAGCGCTTTTAGTTAACTTTATCATGATGATGCTGTTTATCCCATTCAATATCAAAAATAATAATTTCCAAATCTGTGTCTGCTGGTAATGTTACCAGTCCAGCCACTCGGCGTCACTATACACATTCACATGTTTCTTCCATAATTGATGATCCTGTAATTTTTTGGTATGTAGTTAGAAGGTGGATACAAATGCGTTATAATATTTCTTCAGAGGAAAATATATATATTTTTTAAAGGAGGGGGGCGCACAGATACTAAAACTAAAACTCAAACTAACCTGATGAAAGTACTTACATGTGTCAACCTACAAGATGACACCTTTCCAAAAGTGAATTTGCTTTTGTTCCACTACAAAGCAAAACAAAATCCAAGTGTCGATTCCAAGACCATCCACAATCTAAATTGAATAAAATCAGATTTCTGTATTTACTTTGTCATAGAACAAAACCAAAACCATTTTTGGAAAGGTCTCATCTTGTAGGTTAACATGTGTGAGTTTGAGAGATTTCAGTGGACCCTGAACTGAGATATTGACCTTTGAACCCTGACCAGAGGTCACCTTTGAAGCCCTGTATCTCCTGTTATTGAAAGGTCAACAGTTTTGGACAGCTCTGGACATGTACTTTTAGAGGGCTGGTCGTGTCAATAGGGGGCGCCACTTAAATTGGCCTAACATATAATTCAGGGCTTTGCAAATTACACATGTAAATTCTGACAATGCAGGTATATTCTCCGACCAAATAAACCCCTATTTGCACATGCATGTCATTTTTACCCATCTATTCATTTCATTTGTAGGTTTATAATACGACTACTTTACCCATGAGGCCATTGCATCACGATGCATACAAAAATGGCACAGAATTGTAGTCTTTGTAGTTGCCTAGGGTTAGGGTCAAGGTTTGAAATGTTTATAATAATTGCTGGTTACATATATAAATTGACATGTATAAATATTACGCAATGTATATAATAATCTTTTTTTTCTCCTGTAGAAGCCAAAGGTCTGTATGATGTTAACCTTGTTTTAAGAAAAACTTGTTTTATTAAAAAAATGTCATGAGACTACATTACCTATAATCCCAAGTGTAACAGCAACATCTCTACTTGGTGGAGCTTCCTGTCACCATAGAAATGTTTACCACACTGGCTGAAGGGTACACAGATATTTACATCCAGTTAAATTTTTATGAATGAAATTCGTGAGGGTATGACCTTATATCCCTATTCTCACCCAACCTTGAATTTAATAGACCATTTAGAGAAAAATGGCAAACCAGTATCCCGCTTTTATTTCATGATAATCACAAATCTCCCCCTAGAACACATAAAGTAATTTTCCTTATGATAAAGTAATATTTGGTTAAATATATAATAGTTGAGTCCTGATTGAGATTAAATTAATTAGGTTAGGATCTGAATAAAGTCTTACAATGTGTTAATAATATACTCAGATGTAACTGCATTAGGATAACAGAGAAAATCTGTTTTCTGTGTATTACAGAAATGGAGGCAGCGTCGGTTTAAATGTAAATCAAAACTTCATTCTTTGCATCGGAGAATGTATTTGGTATCATGGGGATATGGCGATGCTACACTGCATGGAGCGTAGTGTATATAACTTTTGATTTGGAATGGCACACTTGTCTTTCAAAAACTGGTAAGGTTTAGGACTGAAGAACAAATTTGCACTGTTGCAATCATATTAGTGATGATAAATGTATACATAAATCTGTGTTAAAATAAACTATTGAAGGGTTCACTATGTACCAGTATCGGATCAATGCACTCCAAAACCAATATCATTTGCTGTTACTATCATCTTCTGGGGTCTTCTGCAAGAGATTACCAAAATGGAGATGAAAAATAAAGACTCTAAGGCTGATTTGTTTAATGCATCAATCAAACAAATAAATCTTACTCTGTTTCAGAGGGTTCTTCTACAAAGACACCAGATATTGATATTAAATTAAGAGAAACAGCTCCACAGTGATGGAATTTATTGATATTATCATACAGAAGGCCACCTACCCAAAACAAACATAGATAAATATAAAATGATCACCTAACTTTTTTTTTTGTTATATTTTTATTATAGGCATGCTCGCTACCTGGCTTTCTGATGTTTTGTTAACTGGAGACACCTGGGAAAGCACAACGGGTTGTCATGCCCTGTGTTGTGCTGTTTTCATCAGGAGTACCCTGATGAAGATGGGAGTAAACAGGCTTTAGAACTCACATTTAAATAACAAAAAATACAAAAAGATTTATAATGTAATGTTATGGACATTTGTTATTTACACAATTATCATTCATTCAATTCAGTTCTAAGAAATTTCATTGAAGACTTGGACAGCTGTCAATCTTTTTATTTTAGTAATGACATGATTATATGTGTGTCACACTTTACTTTTTTGAAATACAGGCTGATGGGGCTCTAGTACAGTGTTGGGCTGAAGCAGATTTGTTTGAGGAAGACACAAACAACTGCATGTGGGGAAAACACTAGTGTAAAATCTGGACTACCCTGGAAAAAGAAAATAAGACAGGAACAAGGAATAGAGAGATTAGGCCGCCGTCATGACCACTGTTACACACCTCCAGGCATTTTTCTCAACAGAAATTGATGCATCTGTGTAGGTGTTTTTGTGACAATTTAGTGCAGTGCTCACTTTGTGAAATACACAAGGGAACAGCATTGGAGTAATGCATATATTACCCAAATAACATTTTGAGTAAGAACCGAAATAGCACAGTGGAGATGGTGGCAGAAAGCAGCTGATTAGGAAAGAGATTATGGGGTTAGATGGGTGCTGTGTCACCATGTGTTGGATCTGTTCCCATCCAACCTCAACAGTTGAAACTGAACAACGGCTAGCAATTGCATCTGGCTTCTCAGGTCGCTCATACAGTGAGCACAGGAATCCAGGAACAGCCACTGCTTTCAGCTCAGCCACAAAGGGTGCCGGGTCATGGATGACCTCAAAGTGGAGGTCCATAAGCTCAGCGACTTATTCTAATACACAGGAGAGAGCACATAACATAGAATATAGTTTCAGTAATTCATTTGGTCTCAACTGTTGACAAACTGTTACCAAAGTACCTGCAATTAGAAATGTTGTGTTTACCGCTTGTTTTTCATTTTGTTACACCGGCAAATATAGACCTATTCCTTGTCGATCAGGTGGTGCCAAAATCTCAACAGCAGGCCAGATGTGTTTGGAATCATGCATATAAAAGAATGGAGATGAAAACTTGCATCAGACAACTGAGAATGAACAAACCAGTAGTATATTTGGTCTTCACCAATAACATGTTCCCCTCTCTTGGCCATTTGAAACTTTATTTGGAACTGCAGTTCTCGTGCTGCAGTTCTCGCTTGGGCAAGCACACAATTTTTTCTGAAATGCGATTGGTCAGGTAAAGTCTGAAATGAAAAGGATTTGTATGGGATTCCTTTCAAAATACTTAAGGGCTTGAAGCTAAAATTTTACATTGGTGGTACCAGTGCCTGGAAGTTTTAGATACTGGCACCAGCAAATAAATGGGCAGCAGCAGATACACAAGTCGTATGTAAAACTGGTATATTCCCAAATAAAAGAAAGCGCTCAGCTTTTTTACATCACCAACAACACGCTTGTTTGTTTGCACCTTCTTCAGCTTGTAGGTGGCCTTTGTTGCGAGAGGGGGAAAGAGAATAACAAATTCATAAAAGATAATGAGTGCATAGCAGCTGAGGGGGTATTACAGGATTGTAATTAAATGACGTAGTTGCTATTGAATGCCTCCACTTTGACGAGGTCATCCATGACCCGGCACCCTTTGTGGCTGAGCTGAAAGCAGTGGCTGTTCCTGGATTCCTGTGCTCACTGTATGAGCGACCTGAGAAGCCAGATGCAATTGCTAGCCGTTGTTCAGTTTCAACTGTTGAGGTTGGATGGGAACAGATCCAACACATGGTGACACAGCACCATGTGCATATACATAATTGCCTATCCCATATACATAAGCCTATTCCCTTTATCTATTCCATTTATTTTATTCTATATATTTTTATCTTATTCTATAAGTATTCAACTTACTGTATTACGTTTTAGGAATCAGTTAGTTGGTCTAGTAGAAAGAGATTTTCCTAGGACATATTGTGTGTTATCACCGGGTGCGTTGCATTACATTTCACTGCATATATGCACGAAAGTATGTATATGTATGTGACGAATAAACCTCTTGAATCTTGAATCTTGAATAGTGGCATACCAGCCATTCAACCACTTGTTTTTGTCAGCGGAAGGGGAGGTGGAGGCACTTGGGGAAGAGTGGATTTTCATGGACTTGCACATTCTGGATATGGTCGAGAAGAGATGTCCACTTCTACACTGATTGCCCTCCAGTGAATGAACCGGATGCTGAGCAGTAGGGATGATTTTTGATGCTCTTTGTACACATGTTGACCTTCTTGCTGTCCTTCAATTTGGAAATGACATCTACTTTCTTGGAGAGTGCTGTCAACAGTTCAAAAATAACTAATCAATTTTTTTTCTATAGTTACTGTTTGTGTTGCACACGATTATCTGAGCTACAAAAAAATTAATAAACAACATTTCCAAATAACCCTACCTTTACATAAATGCCACACATGATAAAAGTGGCCAATGTCTGGTTTGTGTTTCTGGATATACTTCTGAACCTGGGTGTGTCGGTCTGTCACCTGCGAAGCCACTTTGACACCAGATCTGTCTAGAAACTCCAGCCCCCGGATGCCCCTTCCTTTTCCGTACAGACACTGCTTCTCACTCATTGCTCTGTGGATCATAAACAGACACACACATATTTCCACAGTCTTGTATGAAAATAGACTTGTGTATTTTTGCCCATCTCTGCATCAGTGTATGCCTATGAATATATACATATCAATAAATGATTTGCTTTTATCTTCTGATCACAATGAAGGGAGGTACCAGGCTGTTGTTGCTCTTACCCAATCTCCTGACGATGTTCACTAATCAGACCCAACAACTGGTGAGCTAACTCAGCTAACTTCAACAAGCCTTCCTCTCGCCCACCAGAGACTTGCTTCCATTGTTGGCATCCTAGGTTATGGAAGTAAACACAGCAAGCAAAACAACAGGCTAACGTTAGGTAATGACAAAGAGAACACACAGGCTATAAGACTCGGAGCAGCCCTTTTATCACATCCTAATCACCTCGGATGTTTAAAAAGACGGTTCCTTTCACACATCTAAAGCACAGCTTGGGTAGACAACATGACCTGCTAGCCATGAGCCACTACAACATACAGCTAGCATCACAATTACAACAGTTAATCACCACAGCATAAAGCTGGTGATGTATGTTACCTTGCCAAAGCGCTCGGATTGTTTCCTTATCGTCCAATGCTGCTTATCTTGTGCAATCCCTGGATGTGCGGTTGCAATTCAAAAGAAAATTCCGTCACACCATCACAAAGTTTCTTCTGCTTGCCTGCTTCAGAAAGTCCACCGACACCGACAAGCCCCACTGAAAGATTCAAATCGCTTCTTCCAAAACACACCCCCCCATTGCTTACGTTTCATCCACGTCATTTATTTCATGGTGTACGTAGGCGCCTGTAACGACGGCGTAGCATGCGCGTAGATTACTGCACAGTGTGTCTCTGGCGTCGCTGTTCGACACCCGTGACGCAGCGGTCCTCGTGAATATTTATGACGTCCTTGATTCAACGCTCCCCAGTGGCCACACGCAGAAACACCTCGTTTCCGACGCGTTATTTGCGCTTGTGGCCTTCCAGGCAGACCAGCTCCTTTCCTCGGTTCAACTACCATGCTCCTCTGTTTGCTGCTTGGTCCGTTCACCCTACCGCCGCCCGCGGCTTCTCGGAATATTGCAGCGGACAATGAGCAGCCTTGACGCCCTGCGCCAACGAATGATAACGGAGGTGTTTGGTAGCTTCGGCCAGGCCGCAGCTGGACATACTTACAGATTGTAGGAGGCAAATATCCCCGATCGCGCCCTCGTTTGAAGAGGCTGTGGTTGAGATGAGTGTGTAAACACAAATAGGAATGTCACAAGTTAATCAAACGGTTCCGTTGTGCCACTCCTTGAACACAGCCCCCAAATGTGTTTCCAAAAGCTACAAATCCGGAAATAATACAGATCTATAGACAACATTTCAACGGTGAGATGCGTTACTATGTAAAATGACTCCATTTTATTTGCTGACGGCGCCCTCGTGTGGTTGGCGGATTAACTAATAACAGTATGACCAACGGAACAATCAAAGTCCTTTAGTTGTTTAATTGTTAGCCAGGCAGCACGATGACATCTAGAGGTTTAGTTGATATGATTTTAATACAGGTTAACAGGTCACCTGAACAATGAACAGCCATTAAAGATGTCCAAAATATATATGCAAATCCATACTGCGAAATTCCTCAGCCCAACAGATACCAGTTGCAAAACAGCACATTCTATTTGTTAAGACAAAAATGCCGGTTTCTCCGGATTCAGTTGACGTTAGATTTAGGCATTTATTGTCAGATTATGAAAATGTGAAACATGTAGCATGTATTACCTTAATTAACATTGACAGACTAGCGTCAACTTAAGAAGTTAACTGTTGCATTACTGTGATTGTTATTGTAGATGCCAAGAGAAATAAACCCAGACCATAATGTTCAATGTTTTTTATTTTAACGATAGAAAAGCATCTATGCTTTGACTGCAAATTTGCGCACAGAATAGAGGAGATCCTTTCGCTGCTGCTTCTTGGTCCTCAGGCTCTGCTCGTGCTTGGTCAGCATGCGACGGAGAGCTCTGGTCTTCTTGGGCCTCAGGTCCAGGGGCTTATACTTCTTGCCCTGAGTGACAAGATTGACAGTCAATGCCAAGATTATCTTGTCTCATGTTTACAAAATATACCACTTACTTCAGGTCAATAAAGTATTATGCCACAAACATACCATTTGTTGTGAAGTTGGTGGGAACTTGACACAATTTAGAGCAGTTAAGAAAAGTATAACCAAAACATTGGGCCTCACGCTTTTGGCTTCAACACCCAAGGTTGACGACATTTTAGACAGATGCTCACTCTTAATTAGGTCTCCAGCAACCAGGAACAGTGTGCGGAGTCACTGGACCCATGTCCATGACACCGTTAAGTGTGTAGGACCTTCTATAGTCAAAAGGTTTGCACACCCAACGAGCATGGCGAGACAAACTAATCAAGACCAGTTCTGTTCCAATTCACAAGAAGCTATAGCCACAGTCATGGTTATTTAAATGAGCCCAGTCAATAAGCCTCATTACAATCAAAGAAATATTGGTCATCACAAGTCTCAGTCTTTTGGTAAGCAGTTGTTGTGAAACACATCAGAAAAACATCAGCCCAACAAATATCATCACAGACCAGAGATGCCATAAGAAAAAGACTTAATATTCTTTGGATGCAACTGTCACATTGAAATGCTACAGCAGGTAGGGGTTGAACTGTGTCATGTGTCAGCATTTAGTATCACCTTGTAGAACTTCCTCAGGTTCTCCTTCTGTGTCTGGTTGATGACAGTTAAAACTCTGGCGATAGATTTGCGGACAACACGGCTGGAAACAGGAAAACATGGCACAGATTAATCATGGATCATCATCCAGTTTACATTAAGAAAATAGTCAACATCCGTAACCCGTTTCATATATCCAAATTTGACGTGGACCATCAAATTCAATTTGAGCCATCGTTTACCCAATAAATTGGACAAGGCTTATAGTCTGCTATTGTTGGTACTTGAGTCTTGCAAACACACCTCAGCGGACACTGCAGCAGTATCCAAAATGAGGAACTCTAGGAAGGAGGCTGATGTGGAGAAAGACGATTTATCGTTGACAAAAGAAGGCCACATACATTGATAGCTTGGTGTTTATTGGGATATTTAAGTTCTGACCCAAAGCAGACAGTAAATATTAATTGAAAATATGTTGACGACACTTTCAGGCGAGACGGTAAAACCAAACAATTTGATTTAGTTGTACTTGTTAGGTATTGTTCACCTCTTACTTACATTATGAGTACTGCGCCATGTTCATCATATACAATACAGGTATGCCTCACTAAACGACCTACCTGTTTAACGATCGTTCAGACTTACGACCAGCTCTGACCAGTCTGTATTGTGCGCGCAGCGTAAACTCTCATCGCGCAACACACGGCCCTGAGTCACGGGTCCTTGCTTATCGACCTGGTCCTAGGAACGGAACCTGGTCATTAAGGGAGGAGTAGCTGTATTGTTTAGCATTTATTCTTCAGATTTCTTTCCCATATTTTTTGAAGATGTTTGTTTAAAACCGGATGCTAAATTTTTGCTAAGTTTTGTTGGAACAGATATTTTAAGACAAGTGTGTATTTTGGACAATTTCATTCCACCAATAAATGTGTTTTTATAATGCATCATAGCATAAAACTGGCTACCGCTAACATCCTGCATTTATCATTAGTGGGAAAGGGAAAAACCCAGGTTTTAAGTCAGCTCCAGCAGGCTGTAAACAGGACACCAGAGTTAACACACAAATGTACACCTCTTTACCTGCAGGATGTACCGCGCAATGACATTCTGGACATCAGCGTATAAAAAGACAGGAAAATCTGTATCATTTGATCATTTC
This sequence comes from Zeus faber, assembly GCF_960531495.2. Classification (NCBI taxonomy): domain Eukaryota; kingdom Metazoa; phylum Chordata; class Actinopteri; order Zeiformes; family Zeidae; genus Zeus; species Zeus faber. Next base: position 31,914,371 of record NC_137203.1, read on the forward strand.
ATATCCGATCCAGAACCGAAGATCAAAAGTTATTGCGTTTTTGTCCCGCAGATGTTTTCATTGTGGGACCACTCCGCGGGGACAAAGCGGAGAACCCCCACCCTCCCCACTGAGTTCAGAGGGACTCTTACCACTACCCCAAGCCGCCGAATCGGAGGAGCGTCTCCGCTCACACAGACACTCCATGCTGCTTCTACTGTAGTGTTGGGTCTTTCACGAACGAGCCGATTCTTTTGAAGAAACGAAGGGAACAGAGTCTGGCTGGGTGATGAACCCCCTCACCCAAGTTTTACAGTTTTGTCTTTTAAGTTGCCCCCCCCCCCCCGAATCACACAGGAACCACGATATCCTTTTTTTGGTGTTTGTGACATTAACAACAGAAAAAAACAAATATAATAATAATATTTCTCCTGGCGAGGGGAAAGACGCCAATCGTCTATTTCACGCGGGTTCACCAGTGTAAAAATAAATAGGTATACACACCTATTTGGAGTGTACAGTATAAATAGGTGTAAAAACAGTTAATGAAAATGTTAGGTCAAGGTTTTGGCCGCATTGCCCAGCGTCAATCCTATCAGAAATTGATAAATTTACACAAGCGGGGAGGGGACCGCAACATGCACAACGCCCGATAAGACACTCATTGGTCATTGCAAGTCTCAGTCTTTTGGTAAGCAGTTGTTGTGAAATACATCAGCAAAACATCAGCCCAACAAATATCATCACAGACCACAGATGCCACGAGAAAAATAAAGTGCAAATTCAGTGATTTAGATGTTAACTGAAGGTCATCATCAAGGTGTAAGACTTCAACTTCCTCTTCTATAAAAAAGGCCAATTGTTTGGTGCAGACGACCCCGAATAACTTCATAAACACATTTTTTTAAAACAATGCTACAACACCAGATTTCTAAATATTGTGGTTTATAAGCTTTTCAGCAAGTAATGCGTGGTGACAGTTTTGCAAGCACCCAAGTTGAGATTGCTAATGTCAAGTTCAGACTACATGATTTTAGCGTGATTTTCCACTCGCCGACAAGTAACCTCCCCGTGAGCGACAAGCATGTGGTGAACTGCTCACAATGGAATAAGACTGCCCGGCGAGCCATTAAGCAGGTTTATTATCTGGTGGAGTCTGGCTTGAGTTTGGTGTGACGTGACGAGCTACAGCCAATGACAGCAGCCAGAAACATACAACATACCTATTTTAGTTCCTCTAGATTTTTATTATATTTCCTATTTATATTCTGTTTCATTTGTTGTTGTTTTTTCAGCGATCAAAAATCTAATAAAAGGTAAATGATCCTGCATGGTATTGCGTCTTTTCCAATGTAACTTTACGCGTGTTATAGTGACAAAATATAGTTTTGGAGACCCGACAGAGTTGTCGGGGATTCCTCTTGGTGAAAGATCTTGCAATGTGTAAACCCTGTCGCCGATCAGTGATGAAGTGTAAAACAACGACTTCAAGATTCCCGATCAAAAGACACAGTTGTATAATATGAACCGAACAGTAATCTGACAACTTTGAAAGGTGTATAAGTGCGGCGATGGCATCATTTTACAAGTCTTTCAAAAGATCAGTGTTTTTCAACCACGATGCCTGCGTGAGAGCAAGTCAGTTGTACAGTCACTTTTTTCCTAATTACATAAATGTTTTTAAAGTACTTAAAAAAAAATTAGCTCTTGTGTTAAAATATAAAAGTTACAGGGTTGTTCTAACAGCAATTTTACCCAGGATACCAATCACAGAAAAATTGTTTCACACTGAAAGTGAGTACCATTACAAGACTATAATAAGCACAGGTACATGTGTTTGTCACTGTTTTAGTGGTTGAGGGGACAGTGCTGAGGGATTTTTTCATTACAAAAAGTGTGCCATAGTAGTCAATAAAAGGTTGGCTATCACCGGAATGCAGAATTCAATTTCATATCAACAACAAAACTCACATCTTGGACAGCTTGGAGGCAGCTCCACCAGTAACCTTGGCCACGCGTAGCTGAGACAACTCATTTTTCAGGTCGTCCAGCTGCTTGAGCAGCTCTTCCTTCTTCTTGCCCCTTAGATCTCTTGCCTTGATTTTTGCCTAGAAGGAAAAGAGAAATAGTTGACAACCTTTACATAGGACATTGGATAACACTCCCTTCCAGAGCACTTAGTTTTACCTTCTAGTTATTCACGCCCCCCCCTCTTTGGGTGAAATTTCAGGATGAACCTAAAATGCACTATGACCTTTACAGGTAAACTTAATTTGACCTCTAAACTTTTGAATGCACATGTCCAACTGTGCAATGTCTCAGTACTTTTTGCACAACTTGCTGTTCTCTAACAAGGAGCTGAACGGCAAAATTCACAACAGGTGTTTGATCCATGAATAGACCAATACATTTCCTGGTTCAATTAGAATTGGTATTTAAACAGTCCTCTTCATCATGCTGTTCACATTCTGACATCATGAGACCAAGACGACACCTAACAACTGATCAACAGTACCTCACCATTGTGAGGCTTCAAACAGGATGTTCTCAGAGGGAACAGTGGCCACACTGAGCTTAGAGTGTCACAGAGTGTCATCAGCAGGTTGCAACAGAGATACAGAGACTGGAAGAGTCACAGAAAGGCATAGAAGTGGACGTCCATTGGCCACATCCCACACTGATGACCACTTCATTGTGAACAGTGCCCTGCGGAACCGGATGATGAATGCCACTCAACTCCAGGCACATTTAAGGGAGGTGAGAGGCCCCCAAGTGTCACGTCAGACCATTCAAAACTGTTGACATCAGCGTGGTCTGCGTGCTAGATGACCTGCAAGGGTACCTGACCACACCACCAGGCACAGGCATCATCATCTTGCATGGGCCAGGGAGCATTCACGCTGGATGAGGGACCAGTGGGCCTCAGTGCTGTTCTCTGATTAAAGTCGATTCACATTGAGCAGAAATGATGGCCGCCAACGATGTTGGAGACATCAAGGAGAGCGCTATGCATCAGCCACTGTTGTCACCAGACGAGCCTTTGGTGGTGGTGGTGTTACAGTGTGGGCAGGTGTGTCTAGTCAATACAGAACTGCCCTACACTTTGTGAATGGTACAGTGACAAGCCCATACTACCTGAATAACATCATTAATCCAGTCATTGTGCCCCTGCATGAACAACACAGGCCTCATTTCATCTTCATGGACGACAATGCTCCAGCTCATGGAGGTTGCATCATTAGGGAACGGCTGCTGGAGACTGGGGCACCTCAAATGGAGTGGCCTGCACTTTCTCCAGACCTGAATCCCACAGAAAACCTATGGGATCAGCTGAGTCGCCGTGTAGAGGCTCGTAACTCCCCCCAGAACCTCAATGACCTGAGGGCCGCCCTTCAAGAAGAGTGGGGTGCCATGCCTCGGCAAACAATAAGTCGACTTGTGAACAGCATGAGACGTGGTTGTCAAGCTGTAATTGATGCTCAAGGGCACATGACAAGTTATTGAGCCATTGACATTTTTTGTTGTGGTAAACCCACCACTGTTGTCTTTTGCTTCAATAAATAGTTTGAGATGAGTAAATCACCATTGCATGCTTCTACTAAAATGCCCTACTTTGATGATATATCACTGTAGCGTGAACGTTTAACATTTTCCATAAATTTCACCCGAAAGCCAAATATCCCTAACTTTGTGAGTAGTGTGTGTGTAAATATATCTATATATATATATCTATATATATATATATATATATATATCTATATATATATAATGTAATCATTATTTCTGCATTCGTGGTTTTTTATTTACTATTTGGCTCTCGTTTCACGGAACCATATATTCGATGAATATATAAATATGAAGACAAAAATGACATGACTAAATAAAATAATAGACGCGGGTCTTCAAGTTAAATCCAGGGCCCATCTTTTTCTTCGGACCCGTGAAGCTCATGCTAGCTAGTTTAGCTGCTAGCGAGCTTGTTCGGCTAGCACACACACGCCATACGACAACGCTTAACATTGTTACTTTAAACCGCGGAATCTTGTTAACACATAAAATCTATCAGCTGCTGCCTAAGACGCTTACGAGAGCGTATGTGTCCGATGTAATGCATTTTTGGTGGGAAAACATGCAAAATATAAGGTTTTGTAGAGAAGCGCCGTCTCTCTTACCATGTTCCCTGACGCTGCCCCGCTGGAAAGGCCGGACGTGCCGCGTGCTGGCGAAAATGAAGTTTTCCGGTGACGTTCTTCGTCGCCGAACAGCTTCCTCTTTACAAATGCCTCTAGCGCCACCCACCGGAACCTGATGGTCATAGCGCCATTTATAACACCCGTCCGCAATGACATGACAACTTGTTTTATTTCTTTTTATTTTATTTTTTATTATCAATCAACGAGGAAAAAACTGACCACTTTGTGGTGGCAGATACCCAGATTCATTCCCAGAAAGGAAAAAGAAGGAAAATCGGTAGTGATTGTACAGTGTTGTAATCAGATAAAAACTAGGTTCGAAAATTCATCGATTATTTTGATTCTCATGGAGACAGTATAATTAAATCAGTTGCGACAATTCCTACCAGAGCCAGAGCAATACGGTCACTACATTCCTGTTACCGGTCATTAAAATATATTTACAACTTTTTTTTCCCACTGAGTTTGTTCCGCATTTCATTTTTGGATCTCTTGACGGTATCATGTTTTTATCTGACTTTGCTTGAATTGAACAGTGAATATATCAATTACCAAAAATAATAAAGACACAGGGTCGGCAAAAATCCATGATCTCATTATTCATGTAACTGAAAGATTCCAGTATTTGTATCAGTACTCCATACCAGGAAGTACGCAAAAGAGAAAGTACTCATACCGAGTCCAGAAATAATCAACATAGTAGGCCTACTGGTGCATCGCTAGTTTCTACCTCCCATGTTAATTTGTTTTATGATTTATTTATTTAATCAACATGATTCTGTCAGACTTCAGGTTTGAATACAGCCACACAGTCGGCATGCTGATTTTCTATTCCTATTAATAAGGGTAGTATTTATGAAAAACAAACAAAAAAAACAAAAAAACAATCAGCTTATACAGAAATCACAGGGGAATAATCGACAGGGAAATTTAGTAATGGGCAGGGATTAATTATGATAAATACTGAAGGTCACGTCAAATACTTAGCGTCCACTGATTTATAAACTTCTGAATGCATATGTACATATTCATATATAAATACAGCTGGAATGTAATATAATTTACAATGACACAAGGCAGGTTAAGGTATGTGCATGTCCTTTAAACTCATTCTTTACATACAATTTCATAAATTGACTCAATTTGTAATAGGCGTGACGTTGGAAAAATCCTGTTAAATTGATACCAAAGAGCAAAACTCGTCAGGAGCGATACTCTTTAAAGGCCGTCATGAAAATGACACACAATTTTTGTTTAGAAGCACGCTATGATTAAAACTCAAGCCGAGTGAAGGAATAAAAAGAAATGCTGCAAAGGCTCGTTTCACATAAGGCTTGAAGGGTAGAAAATCATGGCTTGAAGCAAAGATCCCTCCCTTCCCAAAACCACAGATCACAGGCAATAAGTATCTTGTGTGATGTGCGCCATGAGATAATAATAGAAAGAAAAAATTGTGGAAGTAATCCAGGCTGTCGAGTTAAAGGCCACCTCCAGTGTTTTTTTTTGTACCATCAACCATTTTCTTGTTGTACTGGAAAACAAAAATTGTCTAGATGGAAAAATCCTCCACTTCTAAAAGTTCACTTTGTCCATCAATTGATCAAGCTTGCAAAATCCTAGGGTTTGTGAGAATCCCTTTTGTTGATCAGAGGTTGCCATGGCGTTGCTATTACGTAGGAAGTAGGGTGACTCTCCGGATGTAGATTGTTGGTATAAAGCCTGCCATTCTCCTCCCCTTCTGCTATCTGTGCGTTCTTGTTTTCAAAGTCCCTGTTGCTACGTGAAACAACAATTCCAGCGCTGGCAAAGCGCTTAAAACAAAGTGTGGAGATATGTCTGGCTCTGCAAGACTAAGTCACCGATGATCAAGTTAGGTTTGTCTTTTTATATTAGTAAAAGTCATATCACATAGTCAACATTTGTATTTTATGTGAGGTTTCTCTTGCAGGGATTTAGCCATTTTAATGCCAGTCGCCTCCCCACATGCAAAGGTTCCACCAAAACAAGTTCCCACCAAACGCAATTTTGCAAGGGCACCGTCGCTGCATCCTGGGCTTGGCACCGCCCAAGACAATTGCGATTGGTTTAAAAAAACACAAACAAGACAGACTGTTTTTTTCCCCCCTATACCAGAATGAAAGCGGGTTGAGCCAGACTGTTCTCCAGTCGCACAGCACTAAAACTAAGTGTGGTGACGGAAGTCTGGCTATGTGAGACTACATATGAAGTGATATTGGCTGGAGGTGGCCTTTAAGGAGCCATCATTCCCTTCCCTTCAAATCTTAACAGGTCAATACCACTTTTCATCTATCCCCCCCCCCTCCCACATCACCTTCACTCACCTTTAAATATTCTGTAAAAAAAAAAAATATATATATATCAAACAAACAAAAAAACACCTGCTGCCACCACCTGTGACCAGAAAAATAAGTAATAAAAAAAATAAAGAAAATAGCAAAAAAAACAAAACCCAATAAAAACAACCCAATGGGTTATAAATACAATCCCTCAAGTTTATTTGAAAGCCCTTCTTTGTCGTGCACAGCACCCCCCCACCCAAAAATCAAAGGATGTGCTACAACGGAGGAAAAGTAGTGTTGGAGACTGCTTAAAGCTTAGGTAGGTAGGGTCCCATGGTGGCCATGGCGACAGCTGGGACTCTTTCCTTAGATGGGGGGGGCTTCGGATTCAGATTCGGGTGATGCCCCACGTCACAACGGCTGCTTTGCCGATCAGCTCCAGTGGTCAGAGGCGCCTGAGATGGATGGGCGGACGATGCCCTTTGGAGACGGCTTGGATCCAAACCAGGACATCTGGATGGAGGGGGAGAGAACGCACAGCGGTCACTGGTCAGTTAACCATCGTATAGACTTGAGCTTCTCAAAATTTTAGGGTTATCGCAACAGCGGATGTTCAAGTCCAAGTGAAATTAAAACGCATTTTTACAAAAAAATGGAATAGAGGTACTCCCCACTTGACGACCGAGTTCCATTCCTATGACTAGGTTGTTAAGCAAATTGGTCGATAAACGAGGACCCACTGTCCTTGCTTATCGACTGTTATTTCAGTCTTGGAGATTGCTGGAACAAGACTGAGAAAGGTTGATGCGCGAAGAGATGCTTGACGCTTAGACACCACGCTGCCTTTTCCACGACCAAAGTTCTCATACAGCGTACAATACCAACTGGTCGGCGAGCTGGTCGTAAGCCCGAACGTCGGTCGTTAAGTGGTAGGTAGGTCGTTAAGTGCGGAGTACTTGTATACCTCTGCTCTTTATATTGTCTCTGCTGTGTAGTAATTTCTGTCAAAATCTGCTTTCACAAAAAAAATAAGACATTCACATTTCTTTAATGTTAACTTTATTGGTCAAATATGAACATTTTCATTATTTTATTTCCACATGGGCAGGCATAAACAGTAAGCTGTTATATTACCTTAGTTCAACTGCATAACAGTTTAGATTAGTGTCCGCAATAGTTTCTAGAAGCAAATTCAGGTGTTCTTCAATTGGATTTGATCAAACGGAATGTTTACACAAGTTGCCAGGGATGACGATTTTGCGGGACAATTTGACACAGGAGTGGTCCCTCTGTGTCTGTGTGTAGCCTACACCATGAGCGAACTGCAAGTATATCTATGAAAAAAATGCATTTTAATTTGACTCCAAGTAAGATGGCCATACAATGTCTTATAGTACCATCAGATTTGTTTGTTGACGCTAGCTCCACAAGTGGCTAGCGGTGAAGGGTGTCCAGCGTGCTCACCTTGTATTCCAGCGTCTGTTTGAGCATGTCCTCCTCCTCTCGGGTGAAGTTCAGCAGCACCGAGACAGCTCGAATTAGCTGAAAGGCCTGCGAGGAAATATTATATACTTTAGGTCATTTACAGTATAATCCCTCCAGTTCTGTCAAGGACACAAGAGAGTGAAGAAAAACAACTTGGCGCTTCTTTCTCATGGCTTAATACAAAAAAAAAAACAAGCCTAACAACTAAAAAGAAAGCAACAGTTGGTTATTTTCCATAGAGCTCAGTTTAACCACTGCAACAAAACCGGATTTCCTTAAAAACTTCCAGCGGAATGGGCTAAGTTTGCCATTTTCCAAGCCAGACCTTATTAAAATGTTGGTTTCCATCATTCATAACTCGCTTTATATATATACATCTTGCGATGCACCTGGACACACCATCAGTGTTGTATCCTGGATTCATTAGGTGTTTTGCGTCTTGCAACAGACACCCTTGCCCAGGCGACCCAGGCTTGTGTCCTGGTAGCACTACCTCAACCACGCTTCTCCTCTCCTGATCCACAGCCAACTTGAGGCAATTTCAGCTGCGTCTATGACCATCTTGATGGCCCTTTGCTTCCTCGCTCCTGTGATGCCCAGCATGTTATAGGCCCTACAGAGGGACTGGCCAGCAAACCCTCTGCTCCCTACTTAGATGGGCTCACACCTCGCTCGCCACCCATTGGCACGGCACTGCTCCAGCAACTCAGCATACTTGCTTCTCTTCCTCTCATTGGCTTCCTTGATGCGGTCTTCCCAAGGGACAGTGAGTTCCAACAGGATTCCCTGCTTTGAGGCTTCTGAGAGCAGCACCATATCTGGCCTCAATGTTGTGACGGCAACAGTTACTGGGAACTTGAGTTGCTTCCCCAGGTCAAAATTCAGCTCCCAGTCCTGTGCAGTTGAGAGCAGGCCGGCGGGGGGGCTGCAGGCTTCGAGGAAGACCCAACCACTTCCTTAGGAACCTACTGACTCTCCTCTCGAATCCCTTAACGGTGGACTTCGTAGACCAAGAGGGGTCAGAGGATCCATGGAAGGATGCCAATGCTGGTATATCCAGGCTTTGAAATTGCCTGGAAGGCCTGACTTGTCCACTACCATCAACCACACTTCCAGTTCTTGATTGGTCGCTCCGATGGCTGCCGTGTACCTCAGGCCGCTGTTAAACACTTCTCCTAGGCTCTTCACTGGTTTCTCGCTGATTGATGGTATCAGGGTGCTGCCAACACTGAGGTGGTACTTGTCGACGCTCTTGCCCTTCTTTAGCACCAGGGATCTTGATTTCACTGGCTTGAAGCTTGAAGCATGCAAGCCCAAGTGATCAGTTCCTCCAGACCCTTCAGGATCCACCTGCTCCCCGGGACATATGTAGTTGTCACAGTAAGGTCATCCATGAAGGCCCTGATGGGAGGTTGTCGGACACCTGACTTGGTGAGTGGTCCTCTGCACTCAACCTCAGCCGACTTCACCAGCATGTTCATGGCGAGCACGAGGAGGATCACTGAAATTGTACATCCAGTGATGATCCCCTTCTCGAGCTTGATCCACTCCGATGTTGTAGTCCCGGAGGAGACCCTCAAACTGAAGCTGTTACAGTGGTCCAGTATGTCTCCGAACTTGCCTGGGACGTGCTGCCGGTTAAGAGCCACCTCCACCAGCTTGTGGGGTATCGAGCCATAGGCATTTCTAAGGTCCAACCACAGAACCAACAGGTCCCCCTTGTTCTCCCGGGCTTCACGGATCAGCTGGGTAACCACGCCTGTGTGCTCCAGACATCCTGGTACCTTTGGGATAGCGCCTTTCTGGACTGAGGTGTCAATGTATGAATTCCCTCGGAGGAAGTCTGTCAGGCGTCTTGACACAATTCTGAATATCTTCCCTTTAACACTGAGAAGCAACACTGGTCAATGTTCTCTGACTTCTTCTCCTTCGGAATCCACAGCCCTTTCGCACAACTCCACTGATGAGCAAACCCTCCCCCTCTGGAGTAGCCTTGGGCAGTTCTTGTACACCTTTATAGGGTACCCCACTCGGTCCTGGGGCTGAGCTAGCTTGTGCCTTTCTGACCACCTCCTGGATCTCCTTCAAGGTGGGCTCGTTCTCCTCAAAGTTTAGGGTTGATGGAGGAGGAATAATCAAGGACTTGCTTTGGCCCAGATCTTGCTCACTGGTTGCATCACTAAAGGTGTTTCTGAGGTAGCTGCCAATCTCAGCTTTGGAGGAGGTGAGCTGCCCACTGTGTTTCTGCCCCAGCAGCTATTTAGTAAACCCGAAGGAGTTAGCGAGAAAGGCAGTCTGGCTCGTGTCACCCGGAGGTTCCGAGCACTGTGGGGTGACTCCGGGCCTGGCTCCTCACCAGGAGTTGCTCCTGTGCGCTGTGACATTCGCACCGTCTGCACGCATCCCATTTTGGCCTGGTGGATCTTCAGGCCACGCGGTTCTCGCAAACTTTGCTGCAAACACAAACCGTAATCGTTGTAGTTTCATTGCCGTTTGTTGTCATTCTTTGGTCCGTCCGGCTGGGTGGGTGCTCATCCTACCCCCCTCTTGGGCACCCCTGGGGGTATCTTTTCGTGGGTTAATTTGTAGCTTAATTCGGGTTCTCCCTCTTGGGAGGTGCAGGTTGGGCTGCTAACCCTAACTGTCCCGGTTGCCGTCTCTCCCAGCTGTCCGCTGTCTCTCCAGCTGTCGCCACTCTGTTCTTGGCAGTCAACCAGACTGTTCCTGGTAGTCACTGGTTGATCCAGAAAGAGACTTTATATATACATCTTGCGATGCACCTGGACACATCATCAGTGTTGTAACCTGGGTTCATTAGGTGTTTTTGGTCCCCCCCCCCCCCCCCCAAGGGTTTTTGGTTGCCCAGTTGTTGCGTGACCGGCAGCTGCCAGCCACTCTGCTCTGATCTCAACCAGGGGCGGACTGTATTGGCAGTACCAGGTGTTTTCCCTGTGTGCTGCTTGACAATGGGGCCCCTACAATGCAAAATATCGTGTTGTTTGGCAGTGTTAACTAGACAGGACTCAGTGAAGGCGACCCAGATGATAGCTTCGATGGTAGCCGAAGCCCGGCCGGTTCTATTCCCTGCCAAGTGGCTCACTACCACCGACTGAGGTGCCCAAACGGAAACAGCCAGTGGATGGCCATGACCCTTTTCTAAACTTTTTTCTTTATCTTGCTGTTTCTTTACATTACAACCAGCAACAAGTCAACATCTCTGAATCGCTCTTCCTCACTCTTCTCCATCCGCATCCTCCCTGCACAGCCTCTTCCGGATGTGTCAACTGACAGCTCGCACCATACAGCTTTTGAACACCCTCCTTATTTCCGCTTAGGGGTGTACCTTTTGGTGACGAACGGGTAATGCCTCCTTAAAGGATCGCCACAACTTGCATAAAAATTCACCAGAATGCAGGAATAAAAGTCTCTGAAATAAAATTTCTTCCTGAGTCAGGATTCCCAGACCCCCCGACTAATGGTTTGTCAATGGGGTTGAATTGGACTGTTTTGCTTTGTTCTCAGCTCTATGCTTTGTTCTATTTTCACCGTCTCAGCACCCTTTTCCTGCTGCAGCGCTAAATTATGAAACAGCAGCTCCATTTAACAACTGGAAACTTATTTTACAAATGTTTATAAAGGATTACTACCAGCACCAGCAGTGGACACGCAAGCTCCCCTCGCTGCAGTAAGATAAGCTAAGCCAAGCTGATTAGCAGCAAGATGCCCCCCTTCTCCACAGACGACTTCTACAAACTTCTACAGAAGATTGCAGTGCTTGAAACCAAAATTCACAGGTTAGAAGTGAACATGGAAGTGAATGGACTATGTTGGAATGACACCACTTTACCATGGACTCAAATCAGTGGACAAGATAATGCTAACACAGGGCTAATTAGCACCTACAAGATGACCAAGGTACAGGAGGGCTGTGTACCGGGTAATGAATCTCCTCCATGGGACTCTCTTGGTGCTAAGCCTAAGAGTAAATCATTAGCCTGGGAAATTAACAGGCAGAGCCCAGTGCCGAGATCTGTGATGCGAGCAGCTGGCCTGCATCATCATCCAGGCATAGCGCCTCTTCAACCCCTGTGCTTGGTAGGACACAACCGTGGACAGCTGCGAAAGGGGGAACTAGCAACAAACCTCCCCAACAACCAAGTGTGCAACTGGAGAACAGATTTGCTCCACTGTTGCAGGACCCTGGATCTCCGTCTGATGACCTGGATAACCTCTCATCTTTACACAGCAAGGTAAAGACAGAGAGTAAATCAGAAAGTAAGGGGCTACAGGGAAAGCTAACAACTGGGCCCCAAACTCTGATTGTGGGTGACTGTACTGTAAAAGATGTAAGAAGCATGCGCAGTAGGAAAACTCTGAAAATTCTGAGTTCGGCATATCGTGGCTGCACATCAAACTGTGAAAACCATCATCGTGCACATAGGGAATAATGATATTGTGAAAGAGTCTTAAGTACTGAAACGAGACCTGTTGATCTGTTGAACACAGTCAGCTATTTGAATGCTGAGGTGTTTATCAGTGGCCCTCTTCATATTTTCAAGGCAGATGGACTTTGCTTAACAAATCAGGAGTAAAACTTTTTATCTCTAACCTATTTTAGAGTACTTCATGTGTCATCCATCTGTTCCCTCTCTCTTTAGCAATTAGCAATCTCTTTTCACAGTTTCTTTGCTTTACTATGACATACCAAAGGCATGTAGGTATACATGAGAAAATTGCTTTTAATTTCATCATTTTTCAGGAGGAATGAAGCATTGTTTCAATGAACTGTAAAGGGTACCAACAAATTTGTCCACGTCTGTACATATGGTCATACCTTTATGCATTGAAATGTCATAACACCCGGGGATTACGCACAATAAGCTCTAAAAATACTAAAAATATAATGGAATATGGCCCACACATGAAACTTGTGCTTGACTGTATTGAACTTCTTAGTTTTAACACTAGGTGATTAGTCTAAACCTAATCCTACTGTCTTGAACAAGGCAGCTTCTCCACAAAACAAGAGCAATCAAAGAAAACATTTGCTGGGTTCCAGAAACACAGTTGTGCGGCGAGACTTGTCAGCTAACTTAAATCATCAAATGTCAGATAAAGCTTGTGCTTTTGGGTTTTACCCGATTGCATGTGATGAGAGCACAGATGCCACAGACACCGCACAGGTGTTAATTTTTTTGCGGGGAGTTGACGATAACTTTTGCATTACGGAGGAGCTGCTTGGTCTTGGGAGTCTAAAGGGCACAACAACAGATAAGGACATTTTTGAAGCTGTGTCAGATGCAATTGACACACTGAACAAGAACCTAAAAGGCAAAGACCAGCTTGTAACACAACTTTATGTGCACATGAAAGTATTATGTGTGAAGCTCTGTCTCTTTGAGACACAACTACGCAACTTCAATGCTGCACACTTCCCAATGCTGTCCGAAATCAAATTTGCTTTTCCAAAGGTCAAGCTTTCTGCTAAAAAGGGGAATTATGTGTCTGTGATCACATCTCTCATGACAGAATTTAGTCAGCGCTTCCAAGATTTGTCTATCATTAAGAAAGAAATCAAGCTGTTTTCGACTCCCTTCCTGATGGATGCAGAAGAAGTGGAAGAGAGTCTGCAATTAGAACTTATTAAAATGCAGTGTGATCATTCTCTGAAGAATCAACATCAGCTTCTCTCCCTACCCGACTTCTACTGGAGCTTGGAAAAGGCCACGTTACCTGTGATGAGATGCAACGCAAAAATAATGAGTCTGTTCGGCTCAACATACATATGTGAGCCAACATTTTCTCTGTAAATTCTGAACAAAAGCAGATTTAGAATGAAAATAACTGGCAGCCATCTCTGTAATGTTCTTCGCATCTCAAACACCAAACTTACTCCTGACCTGCCAGCCATCCTTCAGTCCAAAGCGCAGCAATGCTGTTCCCATTATAGGCGAGTTAAAAATATATTACACAGTAGTCATGTGTTAATAATCCCAATTACTTAAGAAATTCAGTCAATTAAAGTTGATAACATTTTCGAATAAATATTAGTTTGATGTGTTTAACAACCCAATAACTTATTTGCATAACAAGCTTGAAATATACCCATCCCCTTATTTTCCCCCCTTTACACAGGGCTGTGAAGGGGGATCACCATCCTGACTAAGAAGAAATCTGAGGCTGCTGTTTTGAGAATGTGCTGCCAACCATTTTTGTAACAAATTAAATGAAAACTCATTAATGGAAAGCTGTGATGAAGCATATTCAGCATATTCAATTATCAAGCATAATTTACCCACATTTGATTGATTTTGCTAACTTTAATACACTAGAGGTGAGATGATATACCTCACCTCTAGTGAGTGGCCCAGCCCCTCGTATATTTTTCTGTATGTGGCCCTCAGTGAAAAAAGTTTGGACACCCCTGGCCTAAATGATCGATCAGACAGCTGCAGTTGATTCAGGATGCTGCTACTCGAGTCCTCACTAAGACCAAGAAAGTGGATGATATTACCCCAGTTCTCAGATCTTTACACCGACTTCCTAACTATCAAAGAATTGATTTCAAAATATTACTGTTGGTTTATAAAGCACAGAACGGTTTAGGGCAAAAATACATTTCTGATCTTCTGCTACGTTATGTCGCCCAATGTTCCAGAAGGAAGTGGAGGAACTTAACTGAACTGAACTGAAATGTGCTATACAAATAGCTTGCCTTGGATTGAGGTGAGGTGGCAGCATCGTAGGGCAGGATGGGTGGAGTTTGGGTGGTGAGGCATGCAGTGTGCATGGGAGGGTGGATGCACCCGTAAGGAATTTTGTTGCGAGTGCATGCTGTGGGGCCTGAGGGGCGGCACCTTCTACAGAGCTCGCCTAGGGCACCAAAAAGGTTAGGGCTGGCCCTGCTAGGATTTGTTCCACTTTCAAAAGACCCAACTGTGCTGGATTCAATTTATATTTCCCTGGCATCATTTATGTTGTAAAAGCGATTCTGGAAACATAAACAAACAACACACGTTATCATTTGAATAACAAAACCAGGGGGAATATCCCAGGTTTTGAATGATCGTGTTTTTTTTCCAAGGACTGCAGCACAAAAGGGGCTATTTTCAAGGTATTCCAGTACATAAAATTTTGGAGGACAAAATTCAAGCAAGTTCAAGTTCAAGTTCAAGAGATTATTTGTCACATACATATACATACGTTCATACATATATGCAGTGAAATGTCATGACAACTCAAGGATCTGGTGAGAAATCCTGCCAGGGTGACAACAAGCTCTTTCATTGGCAATGGAAGTGTCTTTACCTCAGCCTCTCTGGACGACATGAACTTGAGGACCACATGTTTGAGGTACTCGAAGTTGATCTCCCGCGAGTCGTTGAGGTCCGAGGTGTTGGTGACCGTGGTGGAGCTGGAGGTGGTGAGCGAGCAAGGGGTGGGGGCCAAGGTGAGGGCCGGGGCTGCTGCAGGGGCATGCGGAGGGTGGGGACAGTGCCTTTCTGCTTTGTCCCCTCGCCCCTCCAACGCCCTCTCCCGCCCCTCGGCGTCTGGGTCGGGTTTTAACTTCTGCAACACACACACACACACACACCTTTCTCAAATTGTTGGTGAAACGGGACAGAAATGCAATTGTTCATTAAAATATACGCAGGTTTTAATAAAGGCAGGTAAACCCGCTAAAAATAGCTGATTGATGCTGTTCCCATTACGAGTGAATGAGTATGCCTTTCTTTTTTATTTCTGGTGTGTCATGTTTGACATCACAAACAAGCTGGAAAAGGGGCGTGCCATGGTTCCAGTGTGATTGAGGAAAAAAAACAGTAGGAGCAGCATAGAGAATCCATGCCTAATGCGCATGCATCGGGTCCTGTCCTTCGGTTCAGAGACTTGGGGCGGTGCTGGAGTGGCTCGGAGCCGGTGGGGAATGTAGTGCACACGGAGTGCTCGAAGTGGTCCCCATGGAGCGGTCCCTACATTCGAAACATTTCATGGTCCCGCATGTGGGAAATAAGTCTGATTTTGATTTTGGTTTCTAAATTAGATATGAAAGGATCGAATGATACACGGATATTCCTGTCTATTTACTAGCCAACGTCCGGAACGTCAAGATGCGTTGCATCGCGCTGGTAAAGGCGAAAATTTGCGTGTCGACCCGGGTGTCATGTTTCCATCACTGCCGATTGGAGCTGGAGCGGATAAAAAACGGACTATTGCAGGGTCATTTGTCCTGGGTCTGAATGCCAGTGTAATCTTTCCCACTAAAAAGAAAAGCCAGATGTTAGTGGGTGTTTTTGTGCAGTGGGAAAGAAGTATTTGTGTAGCTTACCAGCTCCTTTTGGAGGGTCCTCTTCAGCTCTGCTAACCTCTGTTGCAGCTGCTTGATGGTCTACGGAAAGAAAACTACTCACTTTAGCTCTAGAGTTGTGCATGTGTGTGTATACAAGTCTGTGTGTTTAAGTCTCTGTCTGCTTAAAACATTTGAATTCAGAATGGTCATTTGCAGCACTATGTAACTTTTGGTTTTTGGTGCCCTTACAGATTTGGGGAGCACTTGCACTCTTACTATTACACTCTTATCACTGTCACAAAACTCGGTCCGGTGTCTGAAAATATTTTATTTATTTTACCGGACAAATTTTAACCTTATTCGTCATGTTTCAATAGCGGTTTATGTGACAAACGCAAATATAATATACACCTAGGTTACAGGGGTTAGTTACAGGTTGCACGGACCACACCGCTTCAGCAAGCACTCAATCCACAGCCAGTGGGGAGAGACAGTGTGAGGATCACCCCCCTGCTACCGCTGTAGGTACCAGATGTTCACAGCCTGACAAATAGGCTTGCGCGTGTGACTCAGAGGGTGAAACAAACCCTGTGGTGCAATGAAAGTGAGGGCCGGCCCGCGCTGGCCGAGGTGCGGGTGCACCACTGGCCCGTCTCATCTGTGCTGTGGGGGAAGTGGAGCCATGGCTTAATCTGTGCGTGATCCTGCTGGAACAACCTCCCAGATTGGGGCCGGCACCTATTTGATTGGACCCGGCACGTCCGCATAAGCAGCTCGTTCCCCCTTTCTCCAGACAAATAGAAATATTGTGGTTTGAGATTATTATTTTTTAGGGCTGTACCCCACTCAGAATTTTGTCAGTCGAATCGGATTCGTACCTGTCTCCCTCTCCAACAGTACAGGCGATGCGCATGCTAGCAATGCGCGAGCCAGGGATGGGTCAGGCACCAATTTGTATTTTTTCTTTCTTCCCTTACGGAACAAAACATGTGTAAAGAACGAAACCGTGTGTAATAGGGACACTCTCTCCGTGACTCTCTCCCTGATCAGTCCCTCTCTGGGTTGTACGCACAGAGTACGAGTTTACAAGCCGTGCCCATTTTGCACCCCATCCCCACACTGATTTAACTTGTTTTATTTCGAGGACCGGGGCACGGAGAAACGTGTTTGCGTCCGGATGCAGACAATTCACACAAAAAGATATTTATGATTCCCCTTATTTATAATTTGTCATTGAAATGTTACCCCTGTACATTTTGTAAGGTTCTACCTGTTTTATCCTGTTATTGAAATGCACACTGACTGAAAAAAATAAATAATAAATAAAAAACAACTGATCGACTTGAAGAATCTCAGTCGACTGACTGGTTTCTGACTGATGATTTGACTCGTTGACTTTCAGGGGGCAGCAATATCATTTTTTATTTACGTTTCCTAATTGAACGAAACAAAAGAAAAGCCCTGTGCGTCCCGGGCCACGTCACGCATGGCAGCTCAAGTGCCACCGCATACATATAAACATAAAATTCCAATATGTGATTTAGACTGAAATGCATTCATCCCACAAGCCTATGGCAAACCGTTTTAATCCATAGGATGAACTTGTCACTGGTATAACTAGTCACTAGTACTTCTATTTTAGTTACTAGTTGCTATTCCAACAGTTACTAATAACTATTCCAATATTACTAGTTAATATTAATATAATAATAGTACTTATTCATTTGTGACTAGTGCCTTTTCCTGTTGTTATGAGAAACATTAAAAATGTTACTAGTCACATTTGAAATTAAACTATCAACAAGCTGTTTTGACTTGTAATTTCTCATGAAGACTGAAAAATACATGAACTGGTAAAACAAAAAAATGTTACTAGTAAGTAGTAAAATAAAAGGCAGAAGTCCCAAATGATTAAGTACTAGTACTCAGTAAATAGGGACGAGTAAAATTGGACTAATACTAGTAATAATGGGAATATATACTAGTCCCAGGCAAATATTTGATATCTCATAAAAATCGTCTAAATTGCTTCTAGTAACATTGCAATAGTTACAAGCTAAAAAATATATAAGTACAAGTAATTTTTTAATAAAATGAATAATTTGCCCTATGGATTAAATGTTAAAACTGCTTGCCTACATGCATGCACTCAAAACACTTCGCACTATCATCAAAAAATAATTAAAAAAAATAAATAAATAAAAATAAATATATATATATATATATATATATATATATATATATATATATATATATATATATATATATATTTATGCGCCCATTAAGGAAAAAAAAGTAAATATGGACCTTGTTCTTGTCACAAAGCTGCTGTTCCATTTCCCTGTTCAGCTTCTGAATGTGGTTCAGGTCGTCTGTGGTCACACTGCCGTTCTGCTGCGGCTCGCACACCTCTGGAGGGTGCAGCTGCTCGCTCAGGGTCTCCACCTCCACCTCCAGGAAGGATATCTGGAGGGCGGAGCAGGACATACAGGCTGAGACGCTATTAAAGTAGAATTAAAGAAATGCCCACTGCTAGAAGATTGGACACAGTCATTAAACGGTAGGGATCGGCCAAAAAAATGTGGCTCACCAAATATTAAGCTGCAAGGCAGAAAGTGCAAGGATAGTCATAGTGAACAAACTACATGCTATGCGTACTTCAGTGAGTAAAAAGAACAAAACAATTGATTAAAAAGCAGTTTGTCTTGAATATATCATGTAAATTAGCAATTAAATGGCTAAAGTCTTTAAGCGAAAGCTAGCTTCAACGGCTATACCCTGCTTCAGTTTGAAAACGTGATTAATTCTCAGAATGGAAAAAATAAATAAATTAATGACTGTTTATTTTGATCGCCTTACAAGATTCTGTATTTTTTTTTTTAATACTTCCTTTTTGTTATGTGCTTCATCATTAATCATCTAAAAGAGGGGAAAACTTGGTGGATTAATTAAATAAAACTTGGACGTAAGATCACACACACAAACACACACACACACACACACACACACACACACACACACACACACACACACACACACACACACACACACACACACACACACACACACACACACACACACACACACACACACACACACACACACAGAGTGTGTGTCTATTTCCAACCATGCTGGATTAAACGTACATCTCCCTGACATCATCTTTACCGTTAAGAAGTGATTCTGGAAAAATGTTATTACATTACAATTAGAATAACAAAACCAGAGGGAAAGTTTTCAATTACCATGTTTTTTTTGTAAGGACTTTTCAAGAACAAAAGGGACTATTTTCAAGGTATTCCAATACTTTTTGAACAAATTTCTGGGGACAAAATTCAAGCACCTCAAGGACCTGCTAAGAACCCTGTCTAAGTATTAGGCCAAGTAGTGAAAGTCTAATACAGAAGAACCCAGTTACTACACATTGGTTCCAAAGCATATAAGAGTGTCTACTGTGTGTGTGTGTGTGTGTGTGTGTGTGTGTGTGTGTGTGTGTGTGTGAGATCCTTGTCCTGACCCGTGCCTGGCAGGAATCCAGCTGCTGTGTCTGGCTGAGCAGCTCCTCTCTGAGGCTGATTAGCTGTCGGTCTTTGTCTGACTCACGTTCCTCGTATTGCGCCCGCTGCCCCTCCAGCTCTACCCGCAGCTGCGACAATGACACCCTGGCGATCTGCAGCTCTGCAACCACCACGCAAATGAAAGAACGTTACTTATCCACACTGATAAGAGATATGAAAAAGTTGAGAGTGATTTTATTATTTAACACTCCGGTAATTGTCATAATTACAACAACAACTACAGTTACAATACAATTACTCAATACATGTCCACCTATTGCAGAAGAGCCATTTATTGGCATTGAAGATTGGAACATAAAAAAATGGGTAGATTAGGGTAGCAGTAGTTAATTTGCCTCAACAACTCTGATGGAAACGCACCCGATTCACATTTTATGTATTTCGACATTTCCAACATTGGTTTAAATTTCCCTTGAATTTGGATGGAAACGTGATTGTGGAATAAGAATTTTGAGCAATTTGCTTGAATGATTGCAATCAGATAACTATGATGATAATGGTGACGGCGCTTACAGACAATATACAATAACATAATACAATACAATTAAATAATATACAATTGAATTATATCTGATCAGTACACACAAGTAGTTTAAACAGCGCATTTTTGAGAGGGTGATTGAGAAGTCTGTGAGCCCTGATGATAAATTCTTTGTTTGTATAAGATTTTATACCATTTCGGAGGCTTTTGAGGGTGTCTTCTCTCAGTGTTAGCTGCTCTCTGATGCTAGCCAGCTCCTGCTGGGAGGCCTGAAGAGACATAGTCAAATCCTCAACCTGGTGGGAACAGGGGAAATATTTTGCATTTTAAATGTTTTATTATAAAATAAGTAGGGACTTTATGATGAAAATCACTATTCAAGACGGTCTCCACATCCTGCCCTCAAAAAGAATGATGATGACTGTGATGTACAGTCGGTCTGAAGCATAATCAAGATGGACAGGTTATGCACAGGGCTTTTGTTGTTTAATTGAATTATAAAATGGAGCAGTAAAATAAATAAACCCACAATTTAAAACACACTGTTCTTATTTGCTTTGTTTGGAAAAAAGATCGCTCTGATCTGAGCTGCACCAGCTTTCCTGGGTCCACTTTGGGGAGCGCGATGCTCAGCATAATGGTATGGTCCAAGGGGGTCTTAAGGCGGTCTGAAATTTGTTTTTTTTATGTTTTGGGCTAGGCCTATCGCCTATGCCAACTTTCATTCAACAATATTGTAAAATTCAAAGCAATCACCTGTTATTATTAATAAATTAAATTAGTTGTCTTTACATGATGTCTGAAAATGAAAGCATTTTGCTGAATCAACAATGCATGTCTTTGCACACATTTGCGAATGTAGGCTAAAATAAATAAATCATAATGAATTTCATATTCAAGTATAAAAACCCGAGAGAACTGCGTGGTTGACCCACACTGGATGGCAGTCACATGATATAGCGAAAAGATGACAAAGCAGCGTCTGAAATAAAACCAAATTTTGCTATGTGCGATGTGTGCATCCATTAAAGGACAGGACAGGAGGCAGTTGACATAGCGGGCACAAAAAAATAAAAATCCTTCCGAGGATTCTGAGAAAGCGAAACTCCAACTAAAATAAATAAATAAATAAATAAAAATTCAATTCAATGTTTTACTGTCGACACGAAGAACCCGGTGACAGTCGGTCCATTAGTCTACACATTTTAACATACCTAGTATGCATATGTGTATAAAGATGTATGCGTGTATATGTTTTTGTTTTTTTTCCCCCAATTCATGCATAGTTTCATATACATTTAGGATTTATTATTTTATCAATGGCATGTTTCACTGTATCAGCTTTGAAAAATAAAAGAGTACATACAAAAAAAGAGATTTACATCCCGTCAGTGGTTAGAAACGCTGCAATATGATGGAAAAAACAATAAAATGTCTTCCTCTGAAGCAACTTTGCATGGTCTTTTGTTAGTTATTTCTGACATGATGAGACAGTTCTTACGTTTCCCTCTTGGTAAATTATTAAAACACTTCTACCCATCGACTTTGTGATGTGGCTCCAACACTTGTTTGGCCCCTCAGTACTACAGTAGTTTTGACATTTATTTTTTCTGGCCTTCCTCCTCAGTTCAGCATCGCCACGAACCAATCTCTGTTGTTAACATGCAATCAGCTAATCATTTATTTAATATTCTTACATTTGAGGAGGGAGGCAGTGAGATAAATGAAGCAGATGCTCATTTGCAGACCTGTGCTTGGAGATCCTCCTTCTGTTGTCTGGTATCCTCCAGAGCTTTGGCGATCTCCACGCTCACAGTCTGACGGCTGCTCAGTTCAGCCTGGGGAGAGGGGAGCATTGTAGAGGATTTCTATGCATGGTTGGAAATACAATTATTCCTACAATCTACGCTGTACTACTTGAGACTCTTTTAAAATGTCCATTTGTTGTAGATTTCTAAGTTCATAGGAAAATAACAAATTGGTCTATGAACGATAACACTTAATTGCTTAAATTAGCCAAAGGGTGCATCTTGACTGTTCCAATAATCTGCCGATTGAACTCGGCAAGTCAAGGTCAATGAGACGGGCTTGGTGTCAGGGAAAGGAAATCGTGCACCGACCATGGCCTGCTGCAGCTCCTCTGCCTGCCTTCCCAGGGTCTCGTCTGCCTCGTCCCTTCCCTGCAGCAGGGACGCTCTCTCATGCTCCAACTCGCTCTGGGACAAGGAGGCAGCGGAATTACATGGGACAGCATGGGGGGAAAAAAATGAGACCAATACACATTGAAACAGCTTCCGAGCCCTCAGAAAGATTGAAAGTGATTTGGACGGTTTAGAAAATATCTGACTTTAATTGGAACTTCACTACTGACTTTGATACAAGTCCATATACAGGTACTAATTTTACCTGAAGCTTCTCAGGGCTCGACATTAAAGCTTGCCCGGGGCAAGTAAACTCTGTGTTTGGGCAAGTGGAATGCCTCATGCAGTTGTCCGATTGAGCAAGTGAAAAATAAATGTGATCTCTGTAACGCTACTGATCTCTGTAACGGTCAAAAAGGATAATAATTGTCCAAAAGGGGTCCCTGTTGTTCTAATTTATTTTTTAATAGGCCTAGATTAAAGAGCCTGTAAAGTCCTGCTCCTGTTTATCACAGAAGAATCATAGAAGGACTGCCTAGTACGCATTTCCCCAACTTTGGAGCAGCCTAATATGCATGTAGGGACGTAGGAAATGTGCTAAAAAGAAATATAATAAATAGAAATATAATACAACAGAGAGAGCCACACACACACACACACACACACACACACACACACACACACACACACACACACACACACACACACACACACACACACACACACACACACTCTTTACAATAATTAAATATAATGTTTATTTCAATCAAGTTTTTTTGTTTTATTTAAATTAGGGTTAGGGTTACATAAAAACATGTTTTTTGATGACGCTATTTTCAGAGTTTCCAAGAACGCACCCGTTTTTGTTTTTGTTTTTTCACACTATGTTTGAATGACAGAGAAAGCAGCTACAACCTGCTGGGACTCTACCGTTTGTTAAAACATTGACTACCATTCTCCTGGTTAGTAATGTCTCCTCCAGTTTTCAAAGTGCAACAACTCTTTGAGGACAATATTTTTTTAACCAACAATCTGATTACAAGCATTTTAATAAAAAAGACTTCATGTTAGACTTTTTTTTTTATATCCAAGGGGCTCCAAATGTGGGGTGCGTGGCCTCCAATCTGACCCGCTAGGAATGTCAGGCATTCTGCAAGAAAATAATTGATCGTTTCTACATTTCCAATATAGCATTTCATGTCAACAGTCTTGTTTGTGTGAACAATTGGCTCAGTGCAAAGGAAAAGGAAAATGACAGCAGCTTGTTTATGGTGAAAATACCATTAAATAAATTTTGATAAAGATTATTTTGTATTCCTGGTCTCAATTATAATGTTCTCAACTATGGCTATAGCTAAATGCCCCTGCCCTAGTACAGTACAACGTAGGCTATTCAGAATACAGGGAGTATTCTGATGTTTTATCTCTTGTTCCTACCAAGGCTGCAAGGAATCTTGGTGTCATTATTGATGACCAACTGACATTCTCGGACCATGTTGCCGCCGTCTCCCGGTCCTGCCGCTTCGCACTACTCAACATCCGAAAAGTCAGGCCGTACCTGACCCAATATGCCACTCAACTGCTGGTACAAACCTTGGTGATGTCCCGTCTCGACTACTGCAACGCCCTCTTAACAGGCTTGCCGGCCTGTGCGGTGAAGCCACTACAGATGATACAGAATGCGGCGGCGCGACTGGTGTTCAACCAGCCAAAGAGGGCACATGTCACTCCGCTGCTCATGGAGCTCCACTGGTTACCTGTAGCCGCCCGCATCAAGTTCAAGTCTCTTATGCTGGCCTACAGAGTGATTGCTGGGAATGCTCCCGCCTACTTAAATGCTCTTGTAAGAGCACATGTTGCCCCCCGGATGCTGTGCTCGTCAAATGAGCGTCGCCTGGCTCTGCCGGCCATACAGCCACGGCAATCCAGGCTATTCTCATTTGTAGTTCCACGTTGGTGGAACGAGCTGCCAAAAATGAACAGAGCGGGGACCTCCCTCTCTGTCTTTAAGAAGCACCTGAAGACCCAGCTCTTCAGTGAGTACCTCCTGTCCTAACCTACAATTACTTAGCACCACCTTGCAGTATTTATTGTTACACGAATGTTGTTGTTACACTAATCTCTGTCGCAATGTAGCTTGAATGTTATTCTCCCTTGTAAGTCGCTTTGGATAAAAGCGTCTGCTAAATGACTAAATGTAAATGTTGTCTGTGTATTGTTGAGACTGTAAACAAAGCTAGCCTGCTAGAATTTATCTACTGTACTCCAGTGTTGAAGTCAGTGAAAAATACTTTCTGCGTCAATAACTGATAGCCTAAACTGCACTATGTAGTCATTTCATATGCTTCATATTTCAGTCAGAGTATGTTTTCATTGACTGTTTGTGAAAGCAATGGAAGTCAACAGTCACTGAAAAATCTGAAACTCTTTGTTCTCCATAGTGACTACAGAAACTTCTGATAAAGGTGAGTGGCACAGTACATGGAGTTATATCGAGGTAAGTAACATATACAGTAAAATTGTTTGACAAAACATCTGTTGAAAAAACATACAAAAACAACTCAAGTAGAGTGACTCACAATCCTGCAATGCAGAGCTGCTTGTTGCGTATCTCTCTCAGTCTTCAGAGCAGCGTTCCGCTCCTCCAGCCTCTGAGCGGTTTCTCCACCCCATCTCTGCGCCAATGCCAACTGCTCCTCCAGCACGATCTTCTCCTCGGCCCACTCCACCCGCTGGACGCACACACAATACACAGGAGCAGTTTAACCAAAGGACGAGAAATCATAAATCAGAGTCGATGTTCGTAAAATAATGTGTCGATGACCAATATTGTGAGTTCTGTAGTTGTATCCACGATCATCTCAATCATCTCCACAACTGCCAATTAATAGCTCAGCTAAGTTGGCAGGTGTGGCTTCCAAAGCTGAATTTGATCTGATTTGCTGTAAGAAAAGGAGTGTAACCCATGACATCACGAGTGTCTGGAAAAAAGGCATCAACTATTGTCAAATTCAGACTACATGATTCTGGCCTGATTTTCCACTCGCTGAAAGGTTTTTGGAGATCGCCGAGCAAAGCCACAGATCAGAGGAAAATCACAGCATGCTCCCGTGAATGACGAGCGTGTGGTGTTTATTTATTTTTTCTCTGTTCGTCAGATATGGGTTGGATATCGTCAGAAAAGTTTCAGCAACCCTTCAGATAGCTTGACCGTGATATATACAGTACAGTAGGTTCTTTAATGATTTAATTGTAATTTATTTTTTGCATTGGAACTACCGAGTTCCAATGCAACTACCGTTTTGAACTACCGGTCAAACACTGCTTTTAAATCAACAAATAAAACAAAAATAAAAAAATAACTATACTAAAGAACATTTTCTTGACCATGTATGTGATAGATCATCCCCATTCCCTCTCTCCTCTTCATACATAAGAAACACACTCATTTCACTGCATTTATAGACCATTCCCTCCCTGATACATATTCCCTCCCTTGACCTCCATTTTCTTCTTTCACAATTATATTATTTTATATATATTTTATTTAGTACATTAATTTTTTGTTCGTTGCAACTGTTATCACAATTAATATTTAGTCTGGTATGAACAAATCCTGATTAATTATCATTTTTGTTTATTATACGAATGCAGCTAAAAAAAATAAATAAATAAAAACAAATAAAATTGAATATCATTGTTTAAGTTGTGGGGAAAAAAAAAGGAAAAACTATACTGATTTTACACTGTACATACTGTAATACAGATATTCCTCACTTAACAACCTACCTGTTTAAACGACCGTTCTGACGTACGACCAGTTCTGACCAGTCAGTACTGTACACTGCGTACAATACCACTGTGTGCGCGCCGCATGCGCGGCATCTCAGTGTCAAGCATCTCATCGCGCATCACCCTCTAAATACACTATATATACACTATATACACTGTAAACACTATATACATTTATACATCTCATCTCATCACTGTCCTCAGTCTCGTTCCCGTAGTCCGTCAGTGTTCATTACACTAGCTTTCCCCATCGCCACACCCCTTACTTTTCTTTTTTTTTTTTTTTTTTTTAAATGGTAATGGTCTACAGTGTAATGCACCAAACCACACCAGAACTAATTCCTACTCCTGGTATATGGAAATTGACCTGGCAAATGATGACTGATTTTATACTATACCGCTGTGTTGAGTTTCTATACCCAACCCTCACCATAATCACTATCAAAATGTATGACCGCAAAAAAGTCAAGGGCCTAACCAACCTAAATAAAAAAAATGAAAAAATGGTATATGAAGTGGGTTTCGCATTCTCCAGCTGGCAAGGCATGAAATCGCTTTGAGCAACACTATACTCACCAGTCTATTCATCTGCTCCATTTTCTCAATTAGTTCCTTTTCCGCAGTCCTGAGTCCCTCACTGCCATCAAGCACCTGTTGTTCCAAATCTGCTATCTGTGATTGGCAACAGGGAAGGAAAACAAAAACAAAGCGATTGTGCAAAAGATTTATTATTTTTTTGAACTACAACAAAAAAACAATTCTCAGCAGGTGCTGGACCAAATGAATATCAGAGACCAAGTCATACGTTTATTTCTGCACCTGCAAAAGTCTGCATCTAGAGCACTATCCTCGCTGTCATCGCCACCCCAAAAATAGATCACGCATCGAGATCACCTGATTTGGTCCAATTATATTTATGGCCATTCTTTGAGAATACGCAGACGCCTCTGTCAGATCTGTCCATATTGAGCATACTATGACAGCAATTCACGTCAACTATACTAAATGAAAGTTGTTAAATATAGACATCGTATTTTTAATCGATACATTTACATTTTGTACAGATAAACGTATAATCTGTCTTGCACTAGATCCTGAGTGTGTCAAATCATGTGATCTAAACATATTCCCCATTAAAAAGGTGGAGACCGGAATAACATACTACCATACAATTTAGCACACCTAATTAGTGTTTAGTATGTTAAAATTTGTAATGTGCTCAAATAGTGGGACAAAAGTCATTATGTAGGAAGTAATATCAGACGTAGCAACAATGTCCCTTCTACGCTTTGGTGCTTACTTGGGTGTCCGTTCTCTCCATGTATGCTTTAGAGGAGTCGTCTTTGTGACGAAGAAGCGTCTGCAGCTCGGTGATGTTGCCACTGACTTTGGCAATCTGGAAATACAAAACAAAAAAAAAAGGATATACTGTATGCGTAGGTGTGCTGGAAGGAGCATGACGCTACTGGAAAATTTGAGAGATATATATATATATGCCACACACACACACACACACACACACACACACACACAAACACACACACACACACACACACACACACACACACACGTTTAATTTGTTCCATGCCGAGCTCGTTTTACGATATGCTCGTTTTACAAATGAATTTTCCCCATTGAAATTAATTGAAATATAATTAATCTGTTCCAAGTCCCAAAAACCACCCAAAAATCATTTTTTATAGGTTTTAAAACAGAAAAGTTGTAGTTACACTAAACACATTCCTTTTTCATGTTTATCAAGCAAAAACGCACAAAACAAAAAGAAAAATACTGGGAAAACACAATAGGGATGGTTCCACAACGAGATATCTGTGTGAACTGAGCGAGCGGTGGCTACACTTGTCGGGAGAGTGTGTGCGAGCCTAGCGGTCGCTGTATGAACCTCGCTCGTAATGTGGATTTCCACTTGTAAAACAAGACAAAAATTTGCACGAGCCTTGGCTCGTGGAACAAATTACTTGTTACCTGGTACACTCGTAATGCGAGGTTCCACTGTACACACACACACACACACACACACACACACACACACACACACACACACACACACACACACACACACACACACACACACACACACACACACACACACACACACACACACACACACACTGTTCGGACACTGGTCTTAAGTCCAAACGGTCGTTAAACAGGTAGGTCGTTGAGTGAGGAGTACCTGTATACACTTTTTTTATTTTTCTTTCTTTTAAATCACCATATCTGCTCACACTGTGTTCAAATGCATTTTCTTTTTGGATAAAGGCCAATTTCAATGAAAATAGCATCTTACTAAAGTTAAGTAAAAATACAGGAGGACAAGGAGTAAAAATACAATAACGCAACCTCATGTCACAAGGTACTGTGCTAATAAAGAGGATCACAAATACACTTCTCATTACAACTGGGTATACTATAGAGAAAAGCCTGAAATAGTAAAGACTAAAATACTAGGGCTTTCGGATATCAGTCAGCAGTGCTCACCTGGGCTTCCAGGGAGCTGACAGTGTCTGCATGATTGGTCCGCACCTCCCGCAGCTTCGCATGGGCCTTTTCCAGCCTCTGGTCCAGGGTGCATTTCTGGGGTGAAAGCGTGAGAGTGTGAACATGCCTGGTTTGGCAGCTGAATACTGATACCCGATGACCCCCAACAAGCGCAATCGACTCAGTCAGTGGCTGCTTTACCTCCTGGAAGATTTCCTGCAGGTGCTCGTCCTGGCTCAGGTTCCCCTGCAGCCGTCTCTCCAGGGAGCTCACCTTGGCCTTGAGCTCTGCCAGCATGCACTCCTTGTCCTCCTCTGTCACTGCAGCCTGGAGGAGCCGAGATACAGGCAAAGTATCGACGAAACTGAATAATCAAGTATTAAGTAAAATATTTAAAAATAATACACCCAAATAACTCACAGTATTAAGTTACTTTTAAAATATTTAGAAACTTTGTCTCCAGTAATATACAGCATTTGAAAGAGAATCCTCAGTCTCAACTCAACATTTTTTATCAGCACAATCATTATATGGCAATAACATTTAAAAGAACAACATCCCTAAAGATAGTCCGGGAAAGGGCCAATTGGCAATACTTGACAATAAAAAAAACTCTCCCCAATTACAATAGGCTGAGTGCTTCCACCCCTGCTTGAATGTTTTACTGTTTTTACACCAAAATTAGCGGGTATTACCCAGGTTTTTTTAACTCCGGGAAACTCGCTAAAAATAGGCATTTGACTCCTTTCCCATTGCCAGGACAAATGCCGGTGTGTCCCGTTCGATGTTATAAACACGCTGGAAAAGGGGCGTGTGATTTGAAACAAAACAGTAGAGGAGACAGCAACTACAAACAAACAACATAACATAAAAATGTAAAACTTGGGGAAAAAAAAGTTTTTTGAACCATTCAAAAGAATCGGATGGTTCGTGAACGAACCAACACTACAGTAGAAGCAGCATGGAGTATCCACGGCGGCACCCGCGCTCCAACCGCACTGGTCCTTTGGCGACGGGGAGTAGAGACACTCCTCCGATTCGGAGACCGGATTGGGGTGGTGCTGGAGTGACTAAGCCAGGCGGGGTATGAAATGATGAAAGATACATGGATATTCCTGTCTATTTATGTGACAACGTCCAGAATTTCAACACAAATCGCGCAGGTATAGGGGCCAAAATTAGCGGGTTGACCCGGGTGTCGTGCTTACATCACTGGCGATTGGAGGCAGAGCCGATAAAAACCTGTCTATTGCAGGGTCAATTGACCCGATAGTTACCTTTCCCGATGATGACAAATGCCGGATGTTAGCCGGTTTTTGGCCAGTGGGAAAAGGGTATTTCAAAGCAGTGTTAAGACTCTTGTTTTTCCATTTTTATGTTCTTTATTATTTCCTGACCTTTTGCTGTTGCAACCTGAGGGCGTCGTGTTCAGTCTGTAAGGCACGGAGGGAGCTCTCCAGAGACACCACCAACGCTTGTGACTACACACACACACACACACACACACACACACACACACACACACACACACACACACACACACACACACACACACACACACACACACACACACACACACACACACACACACACACACACACCATCTGGGTGTAAAGTGTCATGAATCATTGGCAAAAGAACGTCGCTAAAACATTCGGCACCCTCTGCCACCTGGACCTACCTTCTGGAAGTCTTCAGACACCTGCTGGATCACCAGCTGCAGCTCCTGGCCTCTCTTCTCCAGCTCAGCGATCCTTCTCTCCGCCTCGTCTCTGACCACCAGCAGCTCCTCTCTGCAGCGACGTCCGGAGGGTGGGTGGGTTAAAGGGTCGTTAAAGAGAAAAAATCTATATATATATTTTATGGATTTTTTTTTTATGCAATTTTGTATATCTATAATGAATTTCATTGTTTTAATCATTTTCTTATTCTACTTTGTGAATGCATTTTGGTTGTTATTATTTGATGGGCTTCTAATAATGTAAAGCAGCTGTACAAATAAAGGTTATTATTGTTATTGTTTTAATTTATGTGTTTTTGATTGATTTATTGTTTTTCTACGGTACTCCCTGCTCCAATATACATGGATTCCACAGTCATACATTTCTGACAAAATCAGCGAGTAACCAAAAGTTGAAAATGTCAAGCTCTTGTTCACAAACGATAGATACGCTTGCTACAGATGCTAATGACACTAGCTAGTAGCCTTGCGCTGGTGACAATCGACACTTTGCCAGTGTGAAAGAAAATACATGACATGGGATGACGAACAGCAATATATTTGGAGAAAAAACGAATCAGGGAGCAGGGAGTGAAAATGGCGGGTGGTGGCCTTTAAACTCAGGGTCTCACCTCTCCGTTTCCAGCTCGACGTTGAGTAGGCGGCACTGCTCGTGCTCCCGTCCCAGCACCTGCAGCTTCCTCTGGGCTTCCACAAGCCCCTGCCTGGCCGCCTGCAGCTCAGTCTCTTTCTGCTCCACCTCCCTCTCCCGCTGGCTCAGCAGCTCCTCTTTCCTTAGAAGCTGCAGTTCAAGAAGGAAGAAGTATTTTGATGGATGTATTGGTTTGTTCTTATTTAACTGATATAACGCTTGAAATATCAGAAGTATTTTCCTATACGTGCATCTCCTTGTAAAAATTAGACACTCTGCCTATGTATTTATTTCAGAGTGTGCATTCAAAGTGTGCGTTTCTATTTACCATGTGTTTGACTTTGGCGAGCTCCTGCTGCTGAAAGCCCTCCAGCTCGTCCTGGTCGTCTCTCTTCTGAAACAGTGTCAAGCTCTGCTTTGTCATCTCCTCCAGCCTCGCTGATAGGTCAGACTTCTCCTGGAATATATCATTTAAAATTCTTAACACACACACACACACACACACACACACACACACACACACACACACACACACACACACACACACACACACACACACACACACACACACACACACACACACACACACACACACCAACTACGCCTGTACCAAGCACCAAGAGCCTCTCCAAAACAGCCAACCAATCATTTGGCTCATTATATAAAGGATCAACCTCAGGCGTTCTTCAACTTACTGGATGCTGACAATGCCAACAGAAGGGACTTACCTTTTCTAGGACATCTAGTTTCTCCATCCATTCCTGTTGGAACAAAGAAGGGGGAAAATGAGTGACACTCAGGACTGGGTGACTGCAGTGTGTACGAGAGCAATTGTCACAAAATACAGTCGCTGTCGTTAATCCTTCCAGGAGAGCTAGATGCAGCCCTGCTGACAGGACAGATGTCACGCACAGTCTGGTATGTGTCATTGACCGAGCTGCTCTTATAAAAATAAAAAAAGACATCATCACAGCGGTGAAAGAGCCCACTGAGCAAATCGTGGGAAGTTTAACTGTAAGCTAAAGAGTCAGGCAACAGTCTCTCCCCCTGAATGCGGAAATGAAGCTCATACATTGGACTGTTATTTACAACAAGTGTGGCTTTAATCATCATAGAATACTTAGAAGAAATGCTTTTGTGTCACTTTCCTACTTGTCTGTTGGGTTGAGTTTATAAGTTTAGTAGGCATCTAATCTTGTCACCCACGCACTGTCAAAGCGAAAGCCGATAGCCCATAAGCTGCTGCTTTGAAGCCAAATGGAACATCGTCGGCTTAAAACGTCAGAAAATATGATTCTCGTGTAATAGTTTTACTCTGGACTGGCTGCGTCTACGCTTGTTGGAAGTAGCATAACCAATGATATTTGTTCTTACTGAAGACAATGATAGCTCTACTTATAGTGAGTCGCTTTGGACAAAATGAAGTCATGTAAAGCAATGCAAAGTCAGCAGCTTAAAAGTCAAAAAATCTGATGTGCTGATTTACTGCAGCGCCTGCGTGAGTTTGTCATTCATAGGTTCCTGCTTGAACTGGTCGAAAACAGTCCTGATGTGCATGACGGACAAAGGCCGGAGGCATTTACCTGTTCCTTCTTTTCCAAGGCCAGAGCTATTCCCTCGGCCATTTTGGCTCGGCTGGCCTGGTGTGACTCGTTTTGGTCTTGAAGCTTCCTCATTGACGCTGAGCAGATAAACAAAAAGAAAAGATGTGGTTTGTGAGGAGTCGAAGTGGTCAGAGAAATTCAGGAAGAGAAGAGACAGAGAAATCAAATGGATGGTGGTTAGTAGCTGTGGGAAAGTGAAGCTTCGATTTCTGACAGAATATTTATTCATAATTTTTTTTTTTTTTTAACAAAGCCGAGCGTGTTATTATAAGAGGAGCAAAAGGGATGAAGCAATGAGCTGCGAGTGACAAAAGAAAAGCCTGGCACCCAGTGTAGTCAAACCTCATATTGTGCTATGTATGCACATGTGTTATGAAGGAGAGAAGGATGCATCCACTGCTACCAAGGCAAATGACATGAGCGGCTGGAATGAATGTGATCCTGGTGTAAAGGGAAGTGAAGGTGAGTGTTAAGCGACCATAGACCCACAACCCGGAAGATAAATCAGAGAAAGCCAGAGCGCGAGAGAGAGAGAGGGAGAGGGAGAGAGATAGGGGCTGGGGCTTAAATGGAAAGGAAGGGAGGTCGGGGAGGAGGAGAGGTACGTACAATCCTGATGCTTTTCTAACGCAATTTCGAGCTTCTCCTTGGTCTTCTGCATGAGTCGGAGCTGCTCTGCGTAGTCTAGTGTGGTGGGGAGGATGGGGCGATGGGATGGGCACCCACAGGAGAGAAATATAAACACACACAGAAAGACAGACAGAGAGAGACAGACCAACCGACAGACAGACAGAAAACACAAACAGAGGGAGGGAACAGGCAAGATGTCGGTAACAAAGAAGAAGAAAAAAGGACAGAGGTGGAAAAGATAGGGGAGAAAACAAAAGAAAAAACACAGTTGAGACAAAATGGCGGGAAAAGAAAATGATTTTCTTAAGATGAGAAAACCATTGTGGTTAAAATGCTGCCTGAGGACTTTAACCATTAAAAAGTTGGGGGGGGGCACGTACATATGCCACAAAAAGGGAGTGATCAGTTTTTATAGTGGGAAAAAGGAGCATTTGTTTCTTAGAGGCCACCTCGAAGTGGCCTGTCGAAGAAAGCGTGATTCATCAGATCAGGCCACCTTCTTCCATTGCTCCATGGTATGGTTCTGACACTCAAGTGCTCATTGTAGGCACTTTCAGCGGTGGACAGGGGTCAGCATTAGGCACTCAGTCTGTGACTACACAGCCCCAAACGCAGCAAGCTGCAATACACTGTGTTCTGACGCCTTTCTATCATGGCAGCATTACATTTTTCAGCAATTTGTGCTACAGTAGCTCTTCTGTGGGATCAGACCAGACAGGCTAGACTTCGCTCGAAACCCGCACCAATAAGCCCATGACCCTGTCGCCGGTTTACCAGTTGTCCTTTCTTGGACCACTTTTGGGAGGTACTAACCACTGCATTTGGGAACACCAAACAAGACCTGCCGTTTCAGAGATGCTCTGACCCTGTCGTCTAGCCATCACAATATGGCCGATGTCAAAGTCGCTCAGATCCTTACGGTTGCCCATTTTTCCTGCTTCCAACATATCAACTTCAACAACTGACTGTTCACTTACTGCCTAATTTATCCCACCCCTTGACAGGTGCCATTGGAACAAGATGAGCAATGTTTTTCACTTCACCTATCAGTTGTTGTCTACCTGTAATGTTGCGGCTGATCAATGTTCTACCTGAGCCTAGTTGTACAGCTATTCTAGTACTAGCTAATAAAAGTTGAGAGTGAAACTGAAACTAGCGACCAGCTGACTCGCAAACAAAGAGGCAGAAGAAGGGCGTAAACATGGGAAACCGTTTTACCACTTTACCAGGAGCTCGGAAATTTGACATTTCGTTGAATGCCAATGCCATTTCCACTGAGAATGTACGGAAGCAACAGAAAAACGTCAAAAATACAAAAAAAAAAAAAAAAAAAAAAAAAAAAAAAAGTCTGGAGGAGGCCAAAAGATTCACCAGAAAACCCAAACTATCAAATAAGTGATGTGAACACTGAGGAGTAAAAGGTACCAACATTTCCAGTTTCCATTCTATAATTTGTAT
The DNA here is from genome assembly GCF_960531495.2 of Zeus faber. Taxonomy (NCBI): domain Eukaryota; kingdom Metazoa; phylum Chordata; class Actinopteri; order Zeiformes; family Zeidae; genus Zeus; species Zeus faber. The sequence goes on from NC_137203.1 coordinate 31,949,176, forward strand.
AAACTTGCTGCCATTTGGACATGGTCGGCAGGGGCATTTATATGGCGTGTCTTACCGGACAGTTTGGCCTCCAGCTTACGAATCTGATCGTTGCGTCTGAGGATTTGGGAGGAGAGGTCGTCCCTTGAGCTGCTACCATCGGAGGCCTGGTTTTGGGGAGGGGATACAGATGAGAAGGCCTTATGAGTCGACCGGCCAGTGCACTCTGCTTACGCTAGGAGGGGTTTTAGGGATACTCAAAACACTGTATAGCTTCAGTGACATTGCAGCGTCGTGTTGTGCTTTTATGTTGATTAGCCAGAAATACAATGATACACGTCTGCTCAAGAGTTGCTCGTCAATGATTCAGGCCAATGCTAAATAATTCACCTTGCAGTGTAGCAAGAGTGCAACTGAGAGCAGAGAAACAGCCTCGGGAGCCGGGGTTTCCCCTGTGGGAGGTGACACGATTCCCATTAGCTTTAAAGCAGAGGTTTACTTTCCCCTCTATCCTTGGAAATACTAAGATATTGAACAATACATTCTGGCTATGTGCAGGAGATGGGGAGACACCCTGAATGCAATGCTACGCCAATGCAAGGTGTCGACGCACATTCTTGTTGACTCGCCTACAGTGCAATTTATAGTCCAACCTGCTAGGTCAAAGGAAACCTGAGCAGCCGAAGGAAACACATGGAAACTCGTGGAAACAAGGAACGCACAAACAAAAAGCACAAGATTCAAACCCAGGTGCTGCTCACTGCACCACGGCCCCGCCTTCTTTGCAATTCAATCCCGCACATAATGGGCAGGGTTGCAGGGCATGAAAAACAAAGGCATGGCAAGGCAAGACAGGCTCAGAGTTCTTCAAACCCAGGCCTTATTAAAATACTGGTTAGTAGTAAAGTGTTCCGCGAAGGTGGCGCCTTCGCGGTTATGTGTCGCTTGGGAACCAACATTTCACCAAGGCCCGGGTTTAAAAATAGAGAACCTATCCTTTAACAATTGTACATTTGATATTGTCAGGTGGAAAATGAGTTAAGAGGTTAGGGGGACAAGGGTGTCAGTGGAACGATGGATCAGACGGATCACACGACATTACGCTTCCCACCGTCTCTGTCCCACACAAAATGAACCGCTCTCCATTGCATTCAGTGCATTCTTTATAAATTTCAGTTGTACCCAGAGAGGGATGACCACAGCCGCATCTCTATTACACAACTAGAATTTATGCAAATTCCAAATGTGTTTTGTGTGTGTTCCTTGTTTTAAAGAAGCTCCTGAAACTGTCCTAAAAATAATAGTACTTTTAAAAAGAAATGTAGCACTACCTTTGGAATTAAATAGATGCACTACTTGCAATATTTTGGTTTTAGCTCTTTTTTCTTTTTACTCACAGAGGTGCTGTGACTTAACTCTGAGCTTTGTGGACTCAATGGGACTCTTGCTTTGGTGAATAGGACATGGACTCGAACACTGGGCACTCAAGAAATGGACTACAGCATTAGGGTTTAGAACAACAGCATCAGAACAATTGGAAATCACCAACCAATGCCTACAAACCACCAATCACTTGTTTTGAATTTTTTATATTTTTATGTAATTCTCTTGTGCAGAGTTGGATGGCTTTTTCTGGACCAACAGTCCTTTTCGGCAACATTTTGTGTCTGATGGACAACAATAGAATCTTATGAAAGAAAATTGGCCTCATTATAGGTAAGATATCACGGTACAATTGATAGAGGTTGAAGAGGTTGTTGAGGGAAGGCCACTTGGCAACAGCAAGCCAGGATATAGGCTGAGAGGTTGACAGTGAAACTGACCATCCACCGGCAAGCCTACATATATTGAGTATATATTGATCAAATGTTGATCAATGCTTAAAAACCAGAGCATATTTTACATATTTCCCGCACCACCTTGCAAACCAAGGCGATGTCAGGAGTATGCAAGCTAACCAGCCACTACTAAAGATAAACAGTAGAACCATTTCACTTGTAGCTGGTGTTTACACCCCCACCTCGGTGGTAGTACTTACAAAGTCATCTCCGGAGTCTGCCCCCACTGAGGTGATGGATTCCTTACTGATAGAGCGGGGAATACGGACACCGGTTCGGGGGGCGGTGGCAGCCTCCTCTGCAATTTTCTTTTTCAGTTTGGCAAACATCTCCTTTCGCTGTCTACCTTTTTGTTTCGGGTTGAAAATAGACAGGTCTTGCTGGCGGGGAGCCCGCACCCGTCGTCGACCTACTTGTGCAGGTTGGAAGAATATTCGCTGTTTATGGAAAAACGATGTGTTGCGCGGCAGAAGAGTCCTAAAGAAGACGGGGCTATAATTGCCATTCTGCTACATCTGGAGAAAAAATAAATCGATAACAGAGAAAGTCATTGTGAGTGAGGAAATGAACGGCCACCTGTCCTTCTCTGTGGTCATACTCGTGTACGAAACACCACTTGGTGTTTGTAAATATTTTCTCTTACAAATTACATCCAAACAATGAAAGGAAAAACAAATGACAGCTTTCTAGCACAGCCTGATTCCACATCCCTCAAGCTTGAAACAGGCAGGAGGCTTTCATGGTCTAATGCTGAGGAATGTTTAACAGTAAATAGCATTACATCATCACATTACATCTTCTTACTATCGTCCAGTATGTTTTAGTATGCAAGTAAATATAATGATGGCTTCTCAGACATCCTACACGTCTGGATAGTTAATGACAACACTGCATCAAAATATTGATCATCCCAATTAATTGTAGGATAGTGTCCAGTGTTTGCATAGTGCCCTAGCTCACAAGATGTAGTATGTCATGCTGCCTACACAAATTTGCCTTTCTAAATATTATTCAACTATGACACATAAGACACAGCTTAGATGATATATGTCAACCTGGAACTTTTCACATACTATTTGATATATACTAAACAAGTTCACATACTAAATAGTAGTATGTAATACATAGTAGTGTTGAAAGTGTCATGAAATTTAAGTTGCTGATTAATTGCCATACAAATTATTGCAATTAACAATTTGACTGTTTATTTTTTAACAGTTTTATTCCACTATCAATCTATAAACTCATAACAGCATTTACCTATTGCAGAAGAGCTGTCTATCTGTCTTCGACATTGGGACATTAACAATTAGGTAGACAGTTCACTTTACTTCTACCCAACTGAACGAAACTCACCTAATTCGCATTGTATTTATTTCAACATTGGTTTAAATTCCCCTGAAATTTGGTGGAAACATTTTATGTTGTGGTATCTCAATCGATCAGCGCAAATACTCGCGATTAGGCGATTATGTAATAATTGTGACAGCTCTACAAAACAGTATGCTGGTTTCGGACGCAGCCATCGTTTCTACTTCTACAGGCTTAAGACACAGCTCTCATTGTGATCTCTTTTAGCCACTGTGTGTTTCAAGACATAAGAAATTCTATTGTCATTACTGACTATGTGCACGGAGGTAAGGTGGTATAGCTGGTGTAGATTGCGAACCAGCTGCTTAGCTCTGTGGGTTTATCGAGCCATAGCAATGATGCTCATCGTCCAATGGAAGCTAACATTAGCCATTCCGCTCACTCCAACCTGCCTTCGTCTTACCAAAAGACATAGCTCAGTCCATGGCGTTTTCATCGGTCGGTACATATATCGTCCTAGTCCGACGGCTTAAATATTACGCCGTCGTAGTTGTCATCGTCTATAAACCAGATTAGTTTGCCTGTGTCGTTTTGACAGGTTAGCTAACAAACTACACGTAATCACGGGTTGCCAGACCTTGTGAACATTTCCAGCCCCAAATACTGTTCAAAAGACCGCTCCAAAAAAACGTGAAAGTAGCCCAGTTTTTTATTTTTTTAATATATATATATATATATATATACACACACACACACACACACACACACATATACATATATAAATATACACATATATGTATATATGTATATGTGTGTGGTATATATATATATATATACATACATACATACATATATACATATATATTTGTACGTATGTATGTATGTATGTATGTATGTATATCTAATTTTGCGTGTGTGTGATGATGTTGTCATTATATAAATACAAATATGTATATATATATATATATATATATATATATGTGTGTGTGTGTGTGTATATATATATATATATATATATATATATATATATATATAAAATCTGGCATCTTTAATGTTATACGATACCACCCGTCGTATTTCAACCGTTATAGATCTTCTTGCGGAAATTCTACGGATCTGGCAACTCCATTGACAATCGACGCTCAGTCTTTATTTATTTTTTTTGTTTTTTTTTCTCCAATCGACGCTCAGTCTCCCTATGGAAGCCATTTCCGCCAGCAACAAAAAGAGAATCTAGAAAATTTAAAAAATATCTGAAGAGTATCTCATGAATATGACTTACTAAGTCAAAATTATGAGGTGCTTAATTATAATTATGAAATATTAAGTCCAAATTTGGACTTAGTATCTCGTAATCATGAAAATTATGACCTTATGAATTTCATTTTTTGTATAGCCCAGTTTGAAATAGTCTTAAATGTGATCCATTTTCCCAGTTCACTGAATGATCAGCTCCTAATGGCAGCAGTCTGCTACCAACATCGTTTTTTAGATAGATATATTTTATATTTGACCAACGGACGGACAGATAGATAGATAGATAGATAGATAGATTGATAGATAGATAGATAGATAGATAGATAGATAGTGTGGCAGTTTCACCTACCGCATGCTACCCAAGTTGTCTTTTCAGGGACGACAGGGTGCACTATCTCACCTCTGGCATTCACGATGGCAATGGAGGTCATCATCCAAGCCTCAAAGTGGGTTGTAGGTGAACAGCGGGTTGACTCTGGTCTGCGCCTCCCTCCGCTCAGAGCTTACATGGATGACATTACAACATTGACCACCACTGTGCCATGCACCAGGAGGCTGCTCAGGAAGCTGGAAGAGAACATCAGTTGGGCCCATATGAAGATCAAACCATCCAAGTCACGAAGCATCTCAATTGTGAAGGGAGTGCTCTCTGACCTGAAATTCTTCATCGGAGAAGACCCAATCCCAACAGTGTCTGAGCAGCCTGTAAAAAGCCTTGGGAGGTGGTATGATCCAAGCCTGAAGGACAAAGACCAGGTGCAACAACTACGTAAGGACATCAGCAGTGGCCTACAGTCCATTGACAACACCCAACTGCCTGGGAAGCTAAAGGCCTGGTGCTTGCAGTTTGGACTCCTACCCCGGATGTTGTGGCCCCTCGCAGTTTATGAGGTACCAATCTCAACTGTAGAGAAGTTGGAAAGAACAGTCACAGGATACATCAAGAAGTGGCTTGGAGTTCCACGATGCCTTACCACCATAGGCCTCTACGGAGACAGCATCCTCAAGCTGCCCCTCACCAGTCTCACAGAGGAGTTCAAGTGTGCAAAAACAAGACTCCAGATGACACTGAATGAATCCAGAGACAGTGGTGAGCAACAATGCACCGACCTTAACCACTGGACCGCAAATGGAGACCAGCCAAAGCAGTGGAGGAGGCAACAGCAGCCCTCAAACATGCTGACATTGTGGGCCATGTTCAGCAAGGAACAGGAGGCTTTGGGCTAACAGCCACCCCCCCAGCGTGGAGTAAGGCCACAGCACGAGAACGGAGGAAGATGGTGGTGGAGGAAGTACGTCACCAGGAGGATGCTGCACGATGGGCCAAGGCAGTCTCTCTTGGCAAACAAGGACAGTGGACAAGATGGGACAGTGTGGAGAGGAGGAAGATCAGCTGGAAAGACATGTGGGCCATGGAAGCGAGACAGTTGAGCTTCTCCATCAGAGCTACATACGACGTCCTTCCAACACCAGTCAACCTTCACCAGTGGTTTGGTGAAGACCCGGGGTGTGCCCTATGTTCTATGCCAGCCACCCTCAGACACATTATTACAGGGTGTAAAACCAGTCTCACCCAAGGACGTTATACGTGGCGTCACAACCAAGTCCTGAAGGTCCTTGCACCGAACTGCCACCAACTCCCTACCACCACCAGCATCCAACCAACAACGGGCAACTTTCTTTGTCCGTGAGGGGGCTAAGGTAACCAGAAGCTGCTCTACACCATCTGAGCGAGGCCAGCTACGCTTAGCCCGTGACTGGAAGATGCTGGCTGACATTGGCCGACAGCTGGTTTTTCCTCCAGAGATTGCTACAACTACCCTGAGACCTGACCTGATGCTGTGGTCTCCTTCTCTGAAGAAGGTGTACATCATTGAACTCACAGTACCCTGGGAAGACGCAGTGGATGAGGCTTATGAGCGAAAACACCTATGCTACGCCGAGCTCGCTGCTGAAGCACAACACCGTGGCTGGAACGCTGAGGTCCGCCCAGTGGAGGTGGGATGCAGAGGGTTTGTGGCAAGATCTACCACCAGACTGTTCGCTGACCTGGGAGTTAGAGGCCAGAACCAGCGCTAAGCCATCAAAGCTGCATCAGAGGCAGCCGAAAGGAGCAGCCAGTGGCTTTTTATGAGGAGGAAAGACCCCTGTTGGGCCCCAAAGTAGCAAACCAGTAGGTATGCGGTCAGCTTTGGCTTGACTCAGGGAGAAGGATGCCCTGCCATGCATAGTCCCTCGAGAAGTCTGCCATCAATATGGCTTTCTTTCTCGTGACGAGTCTGGACTCACGCAAGCTCAGGTCCGATCAGCCTGTAGCTGGCCACCTTGCGGAGGGTGTATAGTGTAGAGGCCAAAACATCCCAAGATCCAAGGATACACTACTGATGATGCGTATCCAGCGCCCACCATTCACCACCATTAATCACCAAGACGACAAGATGACATCAAGACGTTCTACCATTCATCACGACACTCTTAGGTATGTGCTTGCACAAAGGAATTTACATCTTATCCTATGTTTGATAAACAGACACACAGTAGAAAGTGGATGAGTTGGAATTAGCCCAGGAGCAGATGGACACATGTCATGACAAGGGCTCCTCTCCTGAGTGTGTGTCGGGATGGGGGCTTTACCTGTTGCTCGTTAGACCAACAGGTATGCAGCCACACTGATCCTGGGACCTAATTACCTAGACCCAGGGGGATGTGACTGCTTAAACCACACCATCCCCACACCACAGATACTGTAGATAGATATATAGGATTCTCTTTTGGTCACACTGCACACACACCACAACACATGCACTCATGCTTGTGGCAGGGTCTGCGAACAATAACAAACTACAAGAGCAGCTCCTCCCCAGCCACGAGTGCGGACGCCTCCCTGGCCAACCAACTGAACTCCTTTTATGCGCGGTTCGAGTCTGGCAGCAGCACCGCTAGCTCGCCGGCTAATTGGAGCTACACCGCTGGGGACGAGCGCGCACTCTCAGTGTCCGTGCACGAGGTCAGGAGGGCTTTGATGCGGGTGAACACCAGGAAAGCTGCGGGCCCAGACGGCATATCTGGACGAGTACTGAAGACCTGTGCTAACCAGCTAGCTCCGGTGTTCACCACAATATTCAACATCTCCCTGGCTGAATCAGTGGTCCCATCCTGTTTCAAGAGGTCCACCGTCGTTCCTGTCCCGAAGATCGCCTCTCCAACCTGCCTGAATGACTACCGTCCGGTGGCCCTCACCTCGGTGGTCATGAAGTGTTTCGAGAGGCTGATTAAGGATTACATCTGCGCCTCCCTCCCCCGCACCTTGGACCCGTTGCAGTTCGCGTACCGGCAGAACAGATCCACGGATGACGCGGTCTCCCAGGTACTGCACACCACGCTCACGCACCTGGATGGCCAGAAGGGGGCCTATGTGAGAATGCTGTTCATTGATTATAGTTCAGCTTTCAACACCATAGTTCCCACCAGACTGGCTGTCAAGTTGTTGGAGCTAGGATTGAATGCTCCGCTGTGCACCTGGATCCTGGACTTCCTCACAGGCCGCCCCCAGGTGGTCAAGGTGGGGAAGTACATGTCAAGCTCCCTCACCCTGAATACAGGATCCCCCCAGGGCTGCGTCCTCAGCCCCCTACTGTACTCCCTGTACACACATGACTGTGTGGCCAGGTCCAGCTCCAACACCATCATCAAGTTTGCTGACGACACCGTGGTCGTGGGCCTGATCACCGACTGCGATGAGAAGGCCTACCGCGAGGAGGTGGCTGACCTGTCACTCTGGTGCCAGGACAACAGCCTCCACCTGAACGTCAGCAAAACCAAGGAGCTGATTGTGGACTTTAGGCGTGGATCACAATCGAGGACGCACGCGCCCTTGTGGATTAATGGGACTTCTGTCGATAGGGTGAGCAGCTTCAGATATCTGGGAGTCCACATCACAGAGGACTTAACATGGACTGTTCATACAGACACTCTGGTGAGAAAGGCGAGGCAGCGTCTCTACCACCTCAGGCAGCTGAGGAAATTCCGGGTCTCGGTGAGGATCCTCAAGTCCTTCTACTCTGGAGCAGTGGAGAGCATCCTGACAGGCAACATCACTGCCTGGTTTGGGAGCTGTACTGCCCAGGACAGGCGGGCCCTGCAGAGGGTGGTGCGTTCAGCTGAACGTACCACTGGAACTACCCTCCCCCCCTTGCAGGAGTTATACACCAGGAGGTGTAGTAGCAGAGCCCGTAGGATCATGAAGGATCCTCATCACCCCAACAACGGACTGTTTCAGCTGCTGCGGTCAGGCAAGCGCCTCCGCAGTCACGCAGCGAGAACAGAGAGACTGAGACGGAGTTTCTTCCCTCAAGCCATTAGAACTGTCAATGCTGACCTCACCAGGGGTCCTAACTGAGCCATGCACTAGGCTCCACTACCTACTGTACTGTATGTAGCATACTGTACCGCATACTGTATCACTGTTCAGGGTTGTTCGTGATGCCGTATTGCTGCACCGTACTGTTGTATACTGTGCTGTATTATCCCAAACACTACCTCACACTATTCACATTCACATGCCACTTTAATTCACATGCCACTTTAAATGCACATATCTGTATATACATAGGCATATTCCTTCAACCTATTCCATTTTATTTCAATTTATTTTTTATTGTATTTTATTCTATATATTTTTTATCTTATTCTATAAGTATTCCACTTACTGTATTACGTTTAAGGAGTCAGTTAGGAATTTTCTACTTTTTATTTTATTTTAGTACTTTTTCCTAGGACTTATTGTGTGCTATCACCGGGTGCGTTGCATTACATTTCACTGCATATATGTATGGAAGTATGTATATGTATGTGACAAATAAAAATCTTGAATCTTGAATCTTGAATCTTGAATGCGGTGACGGCGACCAACACACACACACACACACACACACACACGGCTAGTCTCAGAATTGGAACCAACCTCTCATAGACTATAAAGGCCTCTTCAAGTAAAGTAGAGATAGACTGATCAGAACACTGCTTTGAAGCATGTCTGTATATTGGTCTTTATTCTGCAGAATAAATATCTTTAATACTCTGTTTTAATTTTCTGTGGCGGGCAGATTAACCTCACCGACCACGCAGGAGAATTTCTCCAGCAGGTGATCATCATGGATAGCTGGCTTGCATCAGGCATACTGAAAAGGAAAGAAGCCATTGGTACATCATCCACAAGCGAAGTCCCGGCAGGACATCGGACAGGCGGGACAGTCCCGCCTGTCAAACAAAAAAGAAAGGTTCAGAGAAAGTATAGCGCTGAATATTTATCATTGGGATTTTTTTGGACAGGCACGGAAGACGAACCGTTACTGCTGTGTGTGGTGTGTTCCGGGATTTTATCGAACTAAACTCTGAAGTCATGTTAACTGCGCCGTCACCTCGAGACAAAACACCAACAGTACATGTCCAAACCGCTTGAATTTTTCGATAATAAACTCAAGTCATCTAAACGTCATGTGTGGGCGCTGAGAACGCAAAGGCAGCGGAAGCGTCCTATCGGGTTGCCCGACTCATAGCCAAGCCTGGTAAGCTGCATACAATCAAAATTGTATTCTTCCCGCCACAAAATAGATAGTGGGGGTGATGTTGGTAGAGAAGGCGTGCAAGACTCTGACCGCCTCATCTCGAACAGTCTTTAGATCTGCAGCATTTTCTTTAGATCCAGCGCTGCTCTGTGTATACTGCAGTGGACAGATGCTACTATGAGATGAGGTTGATTACCTCATCTCATTGTCTGATTACTCAGTCAAATGCAGGATTGACGAGATGGCAGAGAATGTGTCAGAACAGCTGATCATGAGCATACAAGAGTCATTTTTATGCCTTCCAACTGGATGAAGCGACAGACATCACAAATCTGTCAAACCTGCTTGCCTATGTAAGATATGAAAACAATGGAGAGATAAAAGAAGAGTTCCTGTTTTGCAAATCTTTATCGACGCGTTCAACTGCTGAGGCTATTTTTGACATTCTGAATGCGTTCATAGTTTTAAACAAGATTGATTGGTCTAAATGTGTGGGAGTGAGCACTGATGGGGCCCGTGCGATGCTGGACCAGCACAGTGGAGTCATCACCCGGGTGAGAGCTGTGGCTCCACTAGTAGCATCTGTCCCCTGCAGTATACACAGAGCAGCGCTGGATGTAAAGAAAATGCTGCAGATCTAAAGACTGTTCTAGATGAGGCGGTCAGAGTCAACTTCATCAAAAGCCGCCCACTGCAGTCACCTTTATTTCCCCATTTTATGTGACGAGATGGGCAGTGACCATAAGCGGCTTCTGTTACACCCCAAAGTCCAGTGGCTCTTAAGGGGGAAGGTACTGATGCGACTTTTTGAATTGTGTGATGAGGCGAGGGTGTTTTTTCTCGACACAAAGTTTGAACTCGCACATCGCTTCAGTGATTTTGAGTGGCTGGCTAAATTGGGATACCTGGCCGACATTTTTAACTACTTAAATGGACTCAACCTCAGTCTCCAAGGAAAAGCAGTGACCATGTTCAATGTCCTGAATAAAATAGAAGCGACCATAAGAGAAATGGATATGTGGGCCAGGCGAGTTGACCGGTCAAACTTTGACTCGTTTGAGAATCTGTCTGATTTTTTGACTAAGGAAGAAATGCAGCTTCCCGTCACTGTGATCAATCATGTATAAGAGCACCTGCATGGTTTGAGGACCAAGCTGCGTGAATACTTCCCCATCCCAGATGTGCAGTGCAGTTGGATCGAAAACCCCTTTGCCAGCCACAGGGACGAGACTCTCGCAGGCCTGAGCACAAGAGAAGGACAATCTTCTGGATCTCTGCTGCGACAGTGCATTGAAACTGGCTTTCTCACAGAATTACCTGGCAAACCTTTGGCTTCATGTTGCTTCTGAGTATCCTGATCTGTCTGACAGAGCTGTGAGATTTCTAATGCCTTTACCGACGACGTATCTCTGAGTTAATATTAATGTGCTCCTGTTATTGCCTGTTTTATCAGCGCTGGCATGAGTAATTAGGCTACATTCGAAACACTACGCCTTTCAGACTCCGTTTACTAGATACCGTTACTAAGTTTACACAAAAGTTCTATAGATATAAGGTTATCTTCAACCCACCTCTTTTTCTGATTTATAACTACTGCGTTGTATGTATGAGATTGCATATGATTGTTCAAATATAGGTCCTCTGAGAACGCACTGTTTGGCTCCCGTATTACTTCTGGTCGGATGGAGAATGCGAACACTTTTGAGATTTTCAAGTTGGCCACGAGTCCGAAAAGGTTGGGAACAGATGAGCTATAGGATAGATTGCCTGCTGGCATAAAAAGACTGACCAAACGGGCTTGGGAGTTTTCGATAAACAATCTCAATATCAATACCTCGTCTTAAATATTCTATAAGCATTAATTATTAAACAGCCATTTTTTGTTATTTTATGTCCATGTTTATTTATAAGAACACATTACAACACTAAATGTATGTGTAAAACTAAAACAATAACAGTTCTATCAGAATAAAAGCGCATAACATTTTTAAGTGCTTCATCATCATCATCATGATCATCATCATTATTTTACAAACGATAATACATCTCCATAACAAAATAAGCTTAAACATTATATATAAACATAATACACATGGGACTTGGTCTTCAGATTTGTTTTATTGGAAATTACAATGGATATCAGACTATAAATAGTACAATTTTGAAAATGGCCGACTCGGTTTTGAACCTTTCTATAGAAGATTTATCCAGACTGGAAATACATATATTTTTTAACTCATGGACTCGCCTCATGATTGGCCGTGATGTTTCAAAACATGGATTCAGATTGTGATTGTATTGCAGCCTGGAAATAATTCATAGTTGGCCCCAAAGGCATAAATTCCATAAAAGGAATGTACGACACAATAACGATATAGAGGTGTCACCACTGTCACAGACGGTGCAGTCCCTTAATCTTGTGGCACGGGGAGACAAATAACTCTTTAGGCCATTTTTTGGTTAGATGCAGATTACAGGAAGTATGGCGTTGTTGTTCGCGGTGGAATTACCCTTTCAGAATCGGGCACTGCTCTGAAGAGCTTTGGCTCTCTGGTGTTGGCGTCCTTGAAAACCATAATGGAGGCGATGTTGCCGCAGCGGTAGCAGTAATTGGGGGCCGACCAGACGGTGACCAGCTTCTCGTCGAACATGAACTTGTAGCCCTCATGAACGAGCTGGTGTGCTCTGCAAATTAACTTCAAGTTGTTGATGTGGACAAACTAGACAGGTTTTTAAGGGTAAGAGAGAGAGAGAGAGAGAGCGAGAGAGAGAGCGAGAGAGAGAGAGAGAGAGAGAGAGAAAAGACAATAAAACAGATAAGCAGGAATGAGATATGTAAGGATGAATCAATACACTTAACCTCCACCCTACTTTTCACTATTTTCCATTTTAACATTTTTAAAAGACAAAACACACAAAGAAAAAAAAAATCTTATTTTCTAATAACTTAATTGGAAAAGAAAAACAATAATTGTATACAACTTTATAGAGAATATTGACTTATCTGTGAAATAATATAAGTTACTCTTTAATTAGGATTTACAGGCGAAATAGGAATATAGTAGAACCTAATTTATCTGAAATCAACATGGTAAGCCTACATTTTCTCAACATGGCCATTTTCTAACTGCAGCACGTATACAAACATTTAGTCTTTTATAAAATAGTTCAGTCAGGCTTGTATCGAATGGAGTCATTCGCAATTTAAACTATTTAACATCGGAAATGGAACATCAATTTCAACATCGGAGATGTATTTGAAAAAAAAAAAAAAAAAAAGAAGACCCTGGAGGTCTCCTGTTGCCCTTGGCAGCTCCAACTTGCCTGGGAAAAGACTGGCAAAGGTGGCAAGAGTGAGAGAGGAGAAAGAGAGACAAAAAAAAAAAAGAAACGGGTTTGGTTACCTCGTTTGTGACCTTCGCGCCAAAGAGCCAACCAGCACCGCGAGGGCTGATAGCCCAGGTGTCGACATCCTCGGGATCGGACCACACCAGATCACAGAACGCCCCTTTGTGGGGGATTTCCTGGTTGCGCTCGATAGTTCGGATCTGATCCAGGGTTTTTATGTCTGGTGAGAGGCCTCCGTGCACACACAGGATCTGCTCATCCATCAGCTGACAAGAGATCGGTGCGGTGTTAGAACCACATCAGAGCGATGTTGTGCGTAAGTAAAAGTGTTGCGAGTCTGTCGGAACTCTAAAAAGAAGTGCAATGTCACTTACTGCTGCGACTGTCAACATATCAAACACCTTTGTGCAATAACGCCACGCATTTGCATTTCCATATTTGGTTTGGCATTCATCTGCAGGGAAAATAAAAACAGATTTACTTGATTTAAGAAAGCGAATATAGCCACAATGCATGCCACACCGCTACCAAAAAAGACCCAAAAATCGGTTAAAAGTGACCATAAAAGCGACTGACCATAAAAGCCATACACTTGGGTAATCTGTCTGCTCTCATGATTTCCACGGAGAAGGGTTATGCGGTCTGGCCATTTTGCCTTCAGCACGAGCAGGTAGGTAAACGTCTCCAGGCTGTAATATCCTCGGTCAACAAAGTCGCCCTAAAACACATCAGGCCACACAAGGTTGATGACACATAGGAAGAATGAGGGATCAATTATTTTATTAATGTTATGAGGATGTTAACATGGAATACCAACCATGAAAATGTAATTTGTGTCTGGAACCTGTCCGCCAGTTCTGAAGAGTTCACAAAGGTCATAAAACTAGGGGGCAAACAGATGAATGACACTTGAGTATTTTAGTACTTTCGCAGATTAATCATTTTAAAGTACAGTCATTAAGTAGGTCAGGAATGAAAAAAATAGTTGTGGTTCAAATCATCAATGTACAAGATTTATTATTTAACTCATAACAGCCATTACTTAAGATGGCAAAACCTTCCCTCAAACTTTGGTTATGTTTTAAAGCTTAGAAGTACACTGTTTATTATTTTAAAGTACGATTTGTGCTGTGGAATAGCATAACACATCGCTATGTGAAGGAATTATTAAATAATGTGTTCCTAGGCCAGGTGATCTATGGATACTCTCTCCCATATCAACTATGGCAGTATTCTCGAAATCTCGCTTACGCCATTACTTCCGGTATAAATGTGTTCCTGAGATCTGTCTCGAGAAGAAATCAGCTAGGTTAGGCAACAAATGTTTTTCTCTTCAAGAGTGTCAGTGTTCAGTCGTCCGAAATGAAACCAATTGTTGACTTCAGTTCCGCATGCTAAGGCCTGCATTATAATTATATCAAATATTTAGTCAATATTAAATAGTGACTCCGAAAAATCGAACTTATTTTAAAGGAGTGCAATTTTGTATAAATGGAACGTGCAGATCATTTACTCTGTTTAAATGGAAATGTTATTATTGCAACATTCTTCTTCTTGCTCTGTGAATGTGAAAGAAACGTCACATTCTGTATTGATCCTGCTGCACACTGCATCCGTTCCACTGATGGGTTGATCCATTAAATATTGAGAGCACGCACACAATAGCTTCATTTTATCCTGACTTCACTGAGTCAGACTGTCTTAGCTCCAAGCGACGTTAAGAGAACTGCCTTAGCTACAAAAGCAAGTTGCTGCTTAAACACCACTATCATGGGTTATCGCAGCTGCATCCAAGCAAATTTTGGGGAAACCCCCACGTTAACAAAAGCTGGCCTGTATCCCAATACTCAAGCACTTGGCAAGATTCTGGGGCACCGACTGGTCAATGTCCATTTCAAACACATCTCTTACACCCATCCGGTACTGGGGCTGCAACATTTTCATTGACATGGGGAGGTACCAAAACTGGCATGTATATATATATATATTAAAAAAAAGTTTGATTGGTGAAGCTTAATAAAGTAAGAGTACAACTTCTGCTTTAAAAGAAAAGAAGAAAAGAAAAAAAGAAGCGGGAGGAGAGGACTGCATTTTAAAAAGAAGCATTCCAATACAGGCGGTTTAATAATTGAAATTACATCTGAGCATTTGAACACCGCCTTCTCTTGTCAAAAGAACTGTTTTAATGAACCCTTATAAGTATTCATAAGGATATGAATAGGCCTACCTGTCCATGTATGTCACCACATACTGTCACAGGTGTAGAAACGGGCTGTACGTTTGACTCCTCCAATAGCAGGTCACACACATAGTCACATAATCTCTGTAGATTGGAAATACAACGAAAGGCCTTGACAGTTTGCAGCATTTGTGGTGTACGGTCTGTTTGCAAGCCTCATTTTGGAACAACATTCTAGGATATCATGGGACATTTGCTTAAATATTTCTACACTTCTAATTATGCTAATGATTTCAAATTGGACAGTATCAAATGTTTCGTCCATAGTTTACACTATCTTGTCACTGCACAGGTGAAATCAAGCATCTATGTACAGTATATTTTACTAATAAATCATTGAAACCAACAAGCTTCAAACTGTACTTAAACTCCTGTGGATAAAAAAATATCCGGAAAAGGCAGTAGGTAGTCATTCCCACATAGCCTCCTTTACGGAAAAGTTCTGTATTGCGTCTGTTCCCACTTAGATGACTGTTTCGGATACATTACGTAATGCTCGCGCGAGAGGTGTCTAATATCACGTTAGACTAGGCAACAGAATCAGTTTTTAGACCAGCGTGTCGCTCCCCTTCTCCCTGCCCCGTCTCTCTCCCCAGCTCGGTGTTGCAGTGCAGCTGGTGTGCAAGTGAAGCGCTTAGGTCCCTGCACGGTCGCAAAGCTCCAACAGTAAAAGACACGTCTAGTTTCTGAGTGGTAGTTTTAAGAAAAAAGAAAAAGGAATAAAATGTAAGAATATAAAGATTTGGCTCCGTAGAGACTGGACGAATTTCCATTTCTCGTCTTTGCAGTTGAGCTCCATGGTGCGGATCTGACTCTAATGTTTTGTTTTCTTCCTGAAAACAAATGATTTTTCAAATAATTGTACGAAATAAATATTCATAAAAACCCACTATGTGTGCTTAATTTGGATTTGGCTCCACCCCTTCATTTGGAAATGTTACTGCTTTCATTCCCACATACTTCCATTCAGTCTTTCCGGAAACTTGCCGGAAATTATACTACTTTGGGAGTGGGGATATTTACGGAACGACTATTACGGAACATGGTCATCCCTATAGTTATCATAAAAAATTATAACTACACCTGTCACAAGCATGACATTTTAGTTGACGACTGTCATGATTAATTGCAATTGATAATTTAATTTACTTTTTTTTCCATTTTATGCCTCTGTATAATGGTATAGAAGGTATTGGGGAAAGATTGTGGAAACTAACAACGATCTTTCACAAAAAGATAGCGAACTGCTCAAATAATCGCAATCAGGCGATGATTCTGACAGCTCTAAGGTGACCGCCAGCTCATTCCATTCCGAACCAATAAGCCGGGTGAAGTTGCTGTGTAGCTGATCAACCGGGGCAGTAACACCAACATTGATTTACTCATGGTCAACCGTAACAAACCAACTATTTCAGTTACCGTTTAATGAAAAATAAAGCCCAGGGGCTCTTCTGAACGGCTAGAGACTACGACTTCCGGTTATGAATGCGAAATGCTAGCTAGGTATGGAGCTATCTATCTGATGCTAACATAAGCTAAATAATGTTTATCTAATGCGAGCAAGTGCGAGTAAACAATGATACCGAGCTGTCATCTGCCTTAGCCTTACACATTTCCCGGTAAATAAACAGTTACCTTGAGGTCATTTTCTGGCAGGTATTTACACTGTTTTGCAATCTCCGCATATTTATCCAAGTCCAGAGGCGCCATTGTAGCAGCAAAACTGTATTGTGCACACAACTTCCGGCAACTGTTGACCGACGGTTCCTGCCGCTCAGCGCCGCCTGCTGGCTGGATGTACACATACGCGATCACTTTCTCTTTACTTTCGTGTTGATGCAACACATAATTCCATAATTCCATAATTCCATACACAACTCCATTTGTTACAAAGCTATAGTATATATAGAATATACTTGCACGTTATTGGATATATAAATAACCTTACTATTGTATGAAATGTTAAGAGCTTAATGTTCATTATCAACAATGTAAACATATATAATAACATTGTAATAACATTATAATAACTTAAACTTTAGAGGTTGTGATCATTTAGTAATCGTAATCATTTAGAAGTACTCACCCATTGTTATCCATGCCCGTATTATTTAATACATAACTATTCATCCTGTACAGAAAATCCAATCTATATCTATATTTAACCCCACAGACAATATTAACAACCATATTGTCACTTAACCCCTGCTATTGCCTTATGTGAACGCATATGTGTATTCTGCATGTTTTTGTATATTTCGTTACGCTTTTTAATGCTAATTGTACAAATTCATCAACTCGTACCAAGAAAAAATACTTGTAAATTAAAATGTCGTTGGCCAAATAAACAGATTCCGATCCCTAAAACAATCACATATTTTTCATTAAAGCCTGGTATTTTTTTGCCTCTTCGTCGTGACCAGTGTTCAGGTTTCGGTCGTGGTAGTTACGTAATTATTATATAATTATAAAGTTTCTCTTAACTCTCAATAATTATTGTTATTAGTAGTTATAAGTTGAAGTCTGTATTGGGATATAATAAGTATTTTATAAATACTTAATATATTATATATAATAGATACATAGATATCGTCGTGAATGAATCCAAATTATTCTTTATTGCTCCTTATAATCTATTTCGACATTTTTTCTGCAGCAAACGTCTTCGAAAAACAATATAATAAAGAACGACTCAATCGGCAAGTGAAGCCCCGCCCACGGACATCGACTAACCGCTCCCATTGGCCTCTCACCGTGTCCCTCAACTGTGTACTTCTAAAGGTAGGTTGCGCAATATGTCAAGTCGCGACTGGTTCGTAGGGCACCATCCCCAGCGTACGAGCCGCCGAGGACATCCATGGTGGAGTACGCCAGCTAGCCGCAGGTCCATTCCGTGGGAAAGGTCTGAGAGAGACCATTAAGTCGGGGCTTACATGGAGAGCTGAGGCTGAATATGCGGTTCACGTCTTTAATGATGTACATATCTCCGGTTTGGTTGATCATTTCGTATGCCTCTATCGGATTATCCGCAGTCGCACGTCGCGCCAGTCGCTACGATGCGTCGCCTGTTCCCAGGAAGCCTCGCTCAGCCCCAGAAACCCGCACGTCCGACGCCGTCACGCCTCGAGGTTCACCCGGGAACGGCTTCGCTGCCCGGCCTCTAAAAACACTCATAAGCGCGTCAGCCATTGTTTACACCGGCGCCTCCACCAGCACCGCCGCCGCCTTTCAGCTTCCAACGGCGGACTCCACCACCACCACCGCCGCCGCCGCCACCGGAGAACAAAACGCGGCGTTCGTCTCCAGACTCTCGGGGGTCGGTAAGAGATCCACATATGACGCGCGGACGTCGGTGTATCCTCCGGAGAAATTGCAGCAGACCATGGTTTCTATGGTTTCCCAACGCACGGCGAACGACGCGTGGTCTGCGGATAATATAGGGACTTCGCTTAGTTCAATCGAGAACAACCAAGGTGAGTAAAACATAGGCAATATAAGATATCATTCATTTGTTTTAATAAGATGTCTTTGTTTATTATTATTATTAATATTATTATTAGTTTTACAATATGTTTTGTCCATTAGCAATAATACTACTATTAAAATGCCAGGTTGCGCAATTGGTAGTGTATTATTATAAAAGACCCGAACAAACAAAAAATAGTCCTTTAAAATAATGCTTAAATGGAATTGGCAGACATTAGCTGCAGTGTCGCACCGTGGATTTTTTATTTATTTTTTTGACGCAGAGAGCGACCGATTAAAACAGATTGCAACAATGGCTACATCTCTCCAGTTGCATCGCAAACCCCCCTAAATACTCATCTCCACACCACACACTCCGTGCATCTCAACAATACATGCGTATTTTTGCCAGTGTATTTTGTACATACCAGAGGTTTTATTTGATTATAGGGTGAGTGTGCCAGATATTACAGTGTAATAGAAGGGGGAGGGGGCGTGTATAAGGTTTATCCTGTTTTTGTCCTCACAATTCCCCCCTTGTGCACAGAGCTTACAAGCATGTCTGCAGAGGAAATTGCAAGCACCTTTTGCGTCTGTGTCTCTGTTTGTGTGGCACAGTATGAACAAGGAGCACCCCCACCCATCTAGCCAAAATGGCCAGGCAGACTGAGCTATGAATGAGCAATGACAGCAAAGCCCCTCCTCTTAACCCCCCCCACCCCCCCAACACACACACACACAACACACCAAAGCTCCTAGTAACCATGTGTGTTTGTCGTTCTCAGCAGCAGGGATGGGGAGTGTTGACATGATACTGTCTTAAATTGGCCCCCTTCATGTCTCATCAGCCCAGGTCCTGGCTCCTTTTGTTCTCTTGTTAAAAAGCCACTGATGTGTTAATATCCAGTAAACAAAGGGCCTCACCTGAGTTAGCGCCTTGCCCAAGGATCGGTGGACATTCTCTGATAGAGGAGGGGAGGGGCATTTTTGCGACTTTTTGTTAGCTAGTCTTTCTCCATTTGGGAGGCACTGGCTTGTGATTACTCCGTCCTCATATGGGTTTATACAGAAAGGCACTGCCTTTATTCACCCCGCTTTTTTTCTTCTTCAGATTAGCAGCATAAACAAATCTTGAGTGTAGAGGTGTTTTGGCACATCAGGGTTGAAGACTAGAGTTGTGCTCTGACACGTTTGGAATAGTCTCCCGCTGCCCTCGTTACCTGTCGCTAGCGGATTCCATGGCGCTCTACGTCAATCAGCCAAATACGAGAGGAAGAAACTCAGCAAACGTCTCCGTCTTTCATCACCTGTCCTATCTATGACATGCAGTTCTGCTACAAACAGCTTGGTAAACCGGTTCTGTGGCTTCACGCCACCCCATTCAGGCCAGCCTGGCAAACCCCTACAAAGCTACATTTTTCTTATTTAGAATTAAATGCGCTTTCAGCTGTGATTTGCAAGCAAGACTGTCGTGAGAAAAGACAGAAATGACACTGTCAGTATAATAATACATGTCAGTATAATATTACATTATACATTATATTAAGAACAATCACAATAATACAGTGAGCAAATGAACCAGTAAAGGAATTTCAACTCTGTCCTCTTTCCCACTTGATCAAACATGAGACAGATCTGCAAGTTGTTGCAATCCCAGTCATAGTTGAACACACTTGCACTCAAAACGCTGTCTTTTTGCTCAAAACCTACTGTCTGCCATCAGTAAACTCTGCATAATGTTCTAAAGTTCTAATCCCTCATCTTGGTCATTTAAAAAATCTTTTTTTTTTTTAAGCCATCTCAACATTCTACAGTTAAAAACGCAATATATTGCTGTATTATTATTATTATTATTATTATTATTATTATTATTATTATTATTATTATTATTATTATTATTATTATCCCTGTGTGTCGCCACTCCTGGTGTATTGTGATAGAAATTGTATCAATGTATTCTGGGCAACAGTGACCTATCCATTTGATGTAAACTATTTATATATTTTTTTCATACCAAACCTTTTATCAGTTTGGTGTTCTGTCTGCCTCCCTTTTTTTCATATTTTTTCTCTCCCTCTCTTACTCTGACACTTGGAGGCCGATGAGGCGTGGTCGCACTCCACTTGCCACACCTAACCCTTGTTGACACAAATAATAGGTCACTTGGTGACACAAGGTTATCCAAACACTTGCCCTGGGATTTGATCGCTATAGTTTTAATTAGTTGTTGTTGATGACTTATTTTAGTAACCGCAAACCCCCCCCCCCCCCAACAGAGCTCCTCTGTAACTGCAGCGGCGAGGGGATTCTCGACCCCGACGACTGTGACCTGCACACGGGCCAGTGCGCCTGTCTGTCGGGCTACACCGGCCTGCAGTGTGAGGACTGCGAGGAAGGACACTTTACCAACGGCACCAGCGGCTGCCTGCCCTGCGGCTGCGACTCCTTCGGTGCTGTCAACCATCTCTGTGACAGGTCAACCCACAGGTTTTTGTTTTACGGACCCTCCCTCGCACGTTAACCATTTTATCCAGTCATTGCTGTTACGTTAACACTAAAAAAGTGGATGCACCACGATGGAGAAAATGCGACTATGGAGTAGTGTAACTTCGATATAATACCTTGAAAAATACCACAGGAAAAAATTGACAACATTGAGGGAATAAAATTTTAGATTTTTATTAAAAGACAAATATAACAAGGCTATAATGTCAACGAGGTACAACTTTCCTTTTCTTGGCTAGTAGAAGAGAACAGCAGAATGACTGTAGTAAACATTAACAATAATAACAACTTTTTTACATGAATGAAAACAATATTCTTGAGGTAGTGCGCTTGTTCCAAAGCCTCTGAGATTGTCACACATTCAAAAGGCACTAAAGTGCAAGTAAAAAGAAAAGCAGAGCAATCTTGTGCATTTTTAAGTAACAAATGGGTAAAAAAAAAAAATCGAATGGAAGTAATTACTATTCTTATATATGCAGACCTGCTCTACATAGGTGAGTGAGAATGACACCCAATACATTTTCACCACCGTCCCGAAAAACAATTTTAATCGTCCCAAAGTGAATGTAAACTGTCCCACAATCAACATGTTGTTCTAAATGTTATCCGTTTACTTTGTTATTGTCATCTATAGTGGTTATTTGCATAAAATAAACACACACAATTCAAATGATTAGGAAATCAATTCTTGTATTATTTTTTAAATATTTGCTTTGATTAAAAAAAAATTCTTGGCATTAGTAGTTTTAATCATGTATTTGCTGTGGGAGCGGCTGTAGTTGTTTCAGGGATGTTGAAAGGGAAGCTGTCACCAACCTCTAGAAATTCTTTATACAGGTCGTTGTGTCGGTCCTTCAAGTGCTTTGCTAAGTTAGTTGTGTTAGCACCTTTAGTTAGCACTGCTTGGTAGCATCACTTGCATATGGGCTTGCTTGTGTCTTTTGCCTTTCCTTCTTCATCGGCCTCAAATGCAAAGTACTTCCAAACACCACTCCTGGTATTTTCCTTGTCAACCAAAACCGGTCGCGGAGGCTCTGCACTTGCCATCTTTAATTAGCTAACAGTGTACAACAGACTGGAGCAAATGATATGAGTGACGAGAAGAAGACAGCACTGTGAGTGAGTGAGTCATGGCAGTGTTGTAGTACTTGAGATCGGTCTTGGTCTCAAGACCACTTTTTGAAGGTCTCAGTCTCGTCTCGGAATTGACCACATTTGTACTAGTCCCGTCTCTGTCTCAGACAAAGAGGACTCTGGATTTTATTTTAAGACCGGTCAAGACCACAAAAACAACAGGATATCACTAAATTGCCTGTGCATTGTCTGATTTATTTGTTAACATCATTACTGTGATTGGATTTAAAACCATACTTATACACACACATATACAGTGTATGGCAATATAAGGTGAATGAAGAGGAATCTAAATTAGTTTTCTGTGGGTGATTTTTATTGGAAGGTGAATCGTTCAGATCAATTTGATGAGTGCCTATAGTTTGCACATTTTATTATAAGTGTGTCATGTAGTGTGGGACTTGCACTGGTCTGGACCTGGTCTTGACTTGGTCTCAACCCCTCAAAGTCTTGGTCTTGTCTCGGTCCTGATACACTTTAGTCTTGGTTAGGAATTTGTCTCGGTTTAGGTTGTCTTGACTACAACACTGGTTGACGGTGCAGGCATTACGCGCTGTCTGTTTTCCAATGAAGATTGCTTTAAATTACATTCAGTTAAGTACAGCCATGGGTTTAATGCTAACTCATATTTTCTGCTGGACGGCTTATATTTTCATACTTGTGTTATTTTAAAGAACATACAGTATGTGCCACAGTGGTAGAAGTTGTGGAAAGTTTATATTAAACTAAGTAGGGAGTGAGATTTTTCAGAATTCCCCCTTGTAATAAATATTATTCACTTTTTTTATATGACCGTTTGTTAAAAAAAAAAAAAAAATGTAAATAAATGTTAATAGGATAAATAAACACTCTAAAGTTGAACTAACTAACAGACAGCATTGCTATGGTGTCACATCACATCTATTGAATCTGTGTCTATTACTAATTCAAAGGATATGCTCACTATTTCTCTGCCACTTTTTTTCTAGCCTTATCAAAATGTTCCTTCCTATTTTTATAAAGGAGATTCAATGTTTTTTCCGTCACAGTTTTGTGGAAGCTCTCTGTCGGGCCACCTGGCAAGTGAGCCAGGTCCTATCAGACCTCCGTGAATACCGCACAGTCTTCACTCAAGGCTTACAGCACAAACCAACAGCCAAAACACACATTTCACACACAGACACAACCAGACGGACAACGCCTTTGAAGCAGCTTTTCTGCCAGTCAGGAGAGCTGTGACTCTGCACCGAAGCTGGCTGTGTGAGGGGTTTTCGAAATGTGATTTATTTTTATTTTATTATTAGTTTTCTTTGAATAGCCGTATTTTCTGCCTGCTAGTCGTCTAATACGTAATATCAATTGTATTTTCACTGAAACCTACACTGCGTTTACATGCTCTTAAATAAGTAATAATACTCTGACTATTGCAACTGCCATGTAAACACCTGACCCCCCTTATAGTAATCGAGTTAAGCTCACTTTTGGACAGAAAGTAAGCCCGTTTTTATGTTGAGTTTGAGGAAGCTAAATTATAGTGACATATTAAGGGAGGGCAGTGGGGTGCAGTGGCTCAGGAGGTAGAGCGGGTCGTCTAGTTATGGTAAGATTGCCGGTTTGATCCCCAGCTCCTCTGGTAACGTGCTGATGTGTCCTACAACAAGACACTTAACCCCACTGCTCCTAGATACATCAGTTACTAGGATGGTAAAATGCAGAGAAATGCATTTTGTTGCCTCAGTACTAGTACTCTGTGCAATGACAATAAGTCGAATCTAATCTAATCTAATATTTGGATGGCTGCAAGAACTGAGCTAAACCAAAATGCGGACATATTCAAGAAATGTCTGAGATGATGGTACACAAGAGTCACTTCCTTACACTACGAAGCTTCCTGCCAATACCCCGACTATGCCACTCGGCATGTAAACTCGGGTTCTTCAACGCATTATTCCAAAAGCAAGTGGACACCTTAATTGCATTATTACCTGAACTTGACTATTGCTCTTAATCGGGTAACACACTGATAATAGACACCATAGACAAAAAAATCACCTCCATAGCTCTTGAGAAGGTGGGTGAAGGTGCAAGTGGATAGTGGGGGTGGGGGTCATTTCAGGGACATGAGTATGTACAGAGCTGCGCATGTAACGCAATCCCTCTCAGACAGTCTGAGCCTGGCTAACCCTAACCTGGTAGTGTGGCCTTGCTCCCTCTCTCTTTCCCCCTGTCCTATCTCTTTCTCTATCTCTAGACTAGTCTCGACGATGTGCACAGATTAGCAAGCTCTCAGGACCCCCTTGATGCCCACCCCCCCCCCCTCGCCTACTCAGCCTTGCACTTTAGGTATGGTCCTCATGAAGTAATGGAATATCACCAAGGCGCATTACCTTTTTACGTTGAACACATTTGTTGCTGATGTCTGCGGTACAATATGTTAGTAAGTGTTTACCTCCAATGAATGACTTAAGGAAAGAAAATAAAAAAGTAATTATCCCCCCCACCCCATTGTGGTTTGAATCCCATTATATAGGAAGGTTAAGCTCATCTGCACTGACAATCTGTTCACTAACCTGTCTAGTATTTTGCTCTGGCACAGTGAGATGTTTGCATGGGCCTTGGACTATATTCATTAAACCATTGTGTTGCAGATTGTGCAGGTATCTTATTAGAATTCTGAAAAAATGTCTGAATGGGTGGGATGCTGAATAATTGCCCTAGACTTGAAATGATCACAGATGCTGCGGTTATGTTTAGGGTCATTATATTTGTGTATCTTCGCACAGTCGTGCTTGTATGTTCTGTGGCGTCGGTAGACGGCCAGGTCAGAAACTACCGCTACTCCCCTGGTTTGATCTCTCTGGTTAATTGCTTAAGGAGGCCCCAAGTCCTACTACTGTACAATCCCCTTGAGTCAAAAATAGATCCCAGTGTGGCGAGTTCAAGTTCAAGAGATTATTTGTCACATACATACACATACGGTCGTACATATATGCAGTGAAATGTCATGACACCCGGTGATTACGCACAAGCTCTATAGTGGGAGGGAGGGAAGGAGCGGAGTGCGAGAGAAAACAGCACACTAGTGAAAGAAAGAGTCGCCAAGCTCACTCTGGGCTCTAGGTCATTATGTCAATTTACATTTAGTCATTTAGCAGACGCTAATTTAATGGTGTGTGTGGTGTGGGGGTGGTGTGGTTTAAGCAGCCATACATGTGTTGGGTCTAGGTAATTGGGCCCTGGATCAGAATGGCTGTACGCCTGTTCAACTGTTCAATCAACGAGCAACAGGTTACTCACCTGTTATGTGTGTTGTGGCATTTATTGATCTGGTGTTTGGCGGCGAAGGACAAGTGTCTAACCTGAAAATTGGCAAAAGTTTAGAACTATGACAATGCATTTTGAAAATTAACTGGAAGTTGTGATTTATTTTTTTAAGAAAGAAAATCCATATCTCAGATCACAGTAAAGTTTTGCATATCACTTTCCCAGCCTGGTGGCAAATGTCACATGACCGATGACCAATATCTACTCGGTTACCCAAAAACCCTTCTTGCAAAACTTAATTAAAATAGTCTAATGTTTTCAAATCATGAATATCTTTCAGCTTATGTAGTTCAAGAGATGTTTATTTTGAAAAATCTCACAAATTGGAGATAGAAATAGCATTTCTATCTTTGTTTTGAAGTACACCGCCTACTTTTATGTTACCACAGTTTAAAGTCTTACCTAATTTAGAAGGATGATGGTGCACCTTTTAATAAAATTTCCTAAACATTTAATCAGATGCTTTTGTTGGGGGCCAGGGGGCAATTATACTGTTTTTGAAACAACATAAAGGGCAGTGGTGCAGTGGTGAAATGAAGTGCTGAAGAATCCGACAAGCAGTTGATTTAGGGTCAGTCCATATTGGGCACGTTTTTATTGAACGGTGCCACAGTCGGTAATGAAATATTGATTGTGGATGTAGATGTTTCCGCTGATCCGTCTTCCTTCTCACCCTGCAGTGTGGCGCTGTAGAAAGGCGTCCAATCGCAATGGGGACCGTGTGCATAGTTCACACATCCATTTCTAGTATAGTTTTGACTTATCGTTATCTTTGCTGAAAACATGTTCAAGCATCTGGTTGACTTAATTTTTTTGCTTTATGCTTCAAACCTTTAGACGCCTCCAATGGACAAAGGGACCGTAATGAGCAAACGCTGCGAGTGTGTGTGCTGACGAGTTTGAATAGCAAACAAGAACGTTTTTCAAAGGAGTCTTGTTCTCATCTCGTGAATAGAAGCAAACATGGGTTCACACATGCAGTCTTACCCAGCAATGTTCTGGAATGTGTGAATGGGAGCAGGGATCAATAGTCCGGGAAATCTATTCCGGAAATTTCCTATGGAATGCCATTTGAGTCAATACTAAATAAATAAATAAATAAATAAATAAATATGCCTATGAAATAAATAAATTTGGGTATAAATAAATAGATAAATGAAATAAATGAGTGAAATAAATAAATAGATTTTTTTATTTCAAAAAGGAAAAAAAATAGTGGGGTTGGTGGCAGTGGCTCAGGAGGTAGAGAGGGTCGTCCAGCAATCGGAAGATTGCCGGTTCAATCCCCGGCTCCTCCTGGTAGCGTGCTGATGTGTCCTTGAGCAACACACTTAACCCTTACTTAAATGCAATTTGTTGCCTCAGTACTTGTACTCTGTGCGATGATAATTAGTTGAGTCTAATCTAATCTAATATTGACTGAAGTGGAAAATACAACCATTCTTGTGCTCGTGCCATAATTGCTGTGGGCTAGGAAGAGGAGCGAGAGGGTGCGCGTCTGGAGCACTGGCTGTACTACCCCATCCACACACCCCCCTCAATGAAAGATCTTAAAGCTACCACGCGCAGCATAATGCAGCCAGGGAAAGGGGGTTAAGCTGTGTCGCAACACTGTAACAATGACCCAGTTAGTGTGCGGGGCTCCTGGTTCACTGTGGTGTGTTGACACAAAACCAAATACAATAACAACCCCCTGCCCCCCACAGATGGGAAGGATGTGTGCTGCGGCATATGAAATTGACACTACATATTTTAATATTTTCACCTTTTTCACCTCCAGCCCTTCCAAGTCCCAGCATACATAGTAAACAAGACCTCAACCTCTATTGCAATTTTTATTTATTTGTTTGTTTGTTTGTTTGTCTGTTTGTTTATTTATTTATTTCACACACTGATGGCAGATTCCACCTGAATTGGCCACAGGTCAGTCTTTAAAGCCCCTTTTACACATAGTTCCCGGTTGCGGTCCCAGTCCGCACCAGAGAGTGACAGACAAAGTAGCAGAGCACGGAGCAACGCACGGACAAAGCTCACTCACAAAGAAATGCAAATAAAAATAAATATGCCCATGAAATAAATCCTGAAATAAATAAACAAGGCAATAAATATAGAAATGAGTAAATGTTCACCGATGGGCCACTCTCTGCCTCCCAAGAACGAAGTTTTTCCACCCGTGGCAGGCAAGGCCAGAGAGAGAGAGAGAGAGAGAGAGAGAGAGAGAGAGAGAGAGAGAGAGAGAGAGAGAGAGAGAGAGAGAGAGAGAGAGAGAGAGAGAGAGAGAGAGAGAGAGAGAGAGAGAGAGAGAGAGAGAGAGAGAGAGAGAGAGAGAGAGAGAGAGAGAGAGAGATCTTAATTTGCATAAAAGCGCTGTTGTTTCAACAAAGAACCATTTGTGCAGAGAACCCACGCAGCCGCGCTCACGGAAAGTGCTCCCAGTCGCTCTCAATTTGCCTGATTTGTTTTTGAAGTCATTGTCGCCGGATCAGACTCATTCGGGTGGGTTTGAGCGGTTGGAGGTTTATCAGGCATGACTGGCATGATGTTTTTTTTCTTTTTCCCCAAGTGTATTTTTTCTTCCCAGGAGAATATTTCTAGGGCAGTGAAGTGTCAAGAGAGCGTGTACATGTGCAGCGGATGATCTCTCAACAAGAAAACGTAAACTCCCCCCTTCATCCCTGCCACTTTCCTCACCTTCATGTACAGTATTACTCAGTATTTACCTCGGTGTGATTTCAAGCAGGAAGAACAGAACAGAAAGAAACAGAACAGAGGGAGAGACTATAGCACTTACAACCATAACACAGCAGAAACACCATCAAGGGTGAAATGTGTTGCGCACATAGGAAATACGTGGTGTGCTGAAGAGCTCTACCATTGGAGGATTTATTTTTTATTTTTTTAAGCTCGGAGCCGACGCACGCACGCGGTTACGTAAACCACATTGAGACCAACTGTTCCTTGTTACGCACTGATGTCTGGTGCTAATTTGTACGGACATACAGTATATCCCCATTAAGCAAACAAAATGTGTCGGCCTTTCTGATTTTGGAGGTGTCATTTCAGTTTTATACTGGGCTGTAAAGCCTAGATTTCATTATAGTTCGGATCCTCCTTCTCACAGGTGAGTATTCAATTATGGAGCACATAATGAGTGGCTGGCATGGTTGCTGAAGTGTGAAATTGTTATTATTATATACTGTATATATATTTTAGAAATGTATTTTTAAAGCAGCACTATCTAACTTTTGCGATTTCTGGGTGCAATTGCACTTTTACAGCGGTTGTCAGAAAATTATTTATTTTACGGAACAAATTTGAACCTTATTGGTCATGTTTCAATAACAGTATGTTACAAACACAAATATTATGAACACCTAGGTCCTAGCTCTTGCATGGACCTTGCCACTTGGGCAAGCACTGTCCATGGGGAGAGAGGGTGCAGGAAGGGACGCCTGCTACTGGTGTAAGTACCAGATGTGCTCGGCCTGGCATATAGGCTAACACTCGTGAGTCAGAGGGTGAAAAACCCTGTGGCACAACAAAAGTGAGGGCCGGCTTGCGCTGGCTGAGGTGCGTTGCCGGACGCACCACTAGCCTGTCTCATCTGCGCCATTGGGGAGGTGGTGCGGCTATGTTTTGTATGCATTATTACCGGGCATTTTCACCGGCAATTTAAATTTTTATTTTATTTTTTTTGCTTTTATGAGTGGAGCCAAACATAATATAAAGACTGGAAATAGCCCTTTGAATAGCCTTATTAGAAATTTATATTTCATTGCTTTCACCAAATTAGAATAGAATGGTATAGAGAATAAATAAATAAACAATGACAAAAAAGATGACGAAAGGTCCATTTTGGGGAAAAAAAAAAAAAGTACCTGACGGGAGGTATTTTATATTTCAGTGGGGTGAATTTATTTTTTTTATTTAGTTTTATTATTTCTACCCCAAACAATAAGATTCCTTAAACATACACATTGCATGATATGGAAAATACACCACACAATAGGCCAGGGTTTGCGGGACGGGTGGGGTGTGAGCTATGTGGGTGGGGATATGGAGGACGGCTGCGATCTTGCCCGTCACTCCTGCCATGAGGTGCTTCTTGTCTGTCCCGAAATTTTAATTTCACTCATATTAGCCGAGAATACATACACTCACACACAAATCGTACTCCGAACATCACTCCATGAGACCAGGGTCGGTGGGGCAGGAGGGGTGCGAGGGATTTCGGGCTCGACTTGCTTAGACTTGCACCCCAACACCCTGCAATCTCAACTGTAATTGCAAACAGCACACATTGAGCACTGGGGTTTCCCAGGGTGGCCCCTGCTGGCTGGGCTTGAGTCCTGGTGGCTTGCACCTGGTGGTTTCTGGTGTGCTGCGACCTGGTGGGGCTCCGTAGGCCTTTGCTCCCGCTGCATGGCCTCTCTGTGGTGGGTGCCAGGGGTGGTGGAGGGCCCATATACAGGCAGCCTTCTGGCATCGGCAGGGGGAGGGGGCTAACATCCGGGTGCCCTGCACCGAGCACACTCGGCTACGTGGATTGGTGCTCGGGGCTCGCGGCCGGGTGGGCCGGGTGGGCCGTCTGGTCGGCTGTGGTATGGCGGGCATTGGTCTTGTGCGGGGCACGGGTGGGCATGGGGGTCCCGCCGGCTCGCTTGCGGGGCAGGCGATTCGTGCGGGGTGTTGGTCTGTTGCCGCAGCACCTGGTTCGGGGCCTGTGGTCCTTGCCTGGCGGCCACGGCCCAGCTTCTGTGCCTGCGGCTGCGTCTTGTGCCTGCATATGGGGGTGGGCTGTATGTGTGCACCTCAGGGGTGCAGGGTCTCCTTGTTCTCCCTGGGACTAGGTTATGCTCCTCGGGTCCGGGCGTGATGTGGGTTCTGGCTTCTGTGGCTGTAGAGCGGGGTGCTCAGAGGCTTTCCTGCAGCTGTGGGGTGACTATGCAGCTGTGGGACTCAGGGGTGGCTTCGGGACCCTTTCCGCTTGGAGGCGTCACGACATAATACCGACCTTATGCACCAGAAACAATTGGGATAAATCCTGTACACTCACTGGTGGACACTTCACACAGGCACACATCTAGGCGGTCTCATCACAGGCACGCGCACGCCACCGGCACCTGCTTCGTGCGCACCCCAGCACCCTCCTGGTTGCATCCCTCTCCTTTTTCTTCCTCATTTACTGCCATAACTATGACAGGAAGATGCCACGTGCCCAATTGCTGTTCCAGTTTTCCTGGACCTAATTAACTCTGTTTTTTCGATACATTTGTTGTCCGATGTTTGTTTTTCCATGTACATGTTGTTTGGTTTTATGTTTATTTGTCTCACCTGTGGTGATTCTCTCCCTCTTGGAGTAGTGATTAGTTGTTTATAGACCCAAACATGGTAATATAGTTCAACAAAAAGGGGGATTGGTGCCGGTTCTGTACAACCAAAAACTGTGTTCTTGTCATCCTACAGGTTGACCACAGGACAGAGTTATTGCAGCAGTTCTTGACGATTTAAGAATTAATAAAGAGTTGCATTGCAGGTTGAGAACTTGAACTCCACTTGCAGACTAACTCTGTCCTCGATGCAATAGCATACAAATATTCTGTGTTGTATGCCCAGCATGCTGACAGCACAGATTAAAAAATATATATATATATATTAATAATAATCCTTTAACAGGAAGGAAAAAAAAAAGAAACCTAATTTCTTCTCATTTTGTTGAAAAAAAACCCCCACAAAAAGCAAACATTGTATTCTTCAGACAAATAAAGAAGATCAAAAATGAACCATTGTCTATTTAAAAGTGATTCTCCTATTCTATTTCATAAAGTAGGTTACTTAACTACCAGTCAGGGAAAAAAATATATGTTTTTCTTTTGTTTAAGATTTTCTGGTTTGATAAGGTTTTTTTTTTTTGTTTCTTTTTTGCACTGTCAGAGCATTGTGACCGTAGGCATGAATCAACTGACAACATGGATTAGTTCTGTGAGCCTGGATGGAAATTCATGAGGGGCGCAGCCGCCCTTGCGCCCAGCTTCAAGCTGGAGAGTGGAATACCTGTGACTTGCCCAGGGTCCTGTTCTGCTCCAAATGTCAGCGTCGCTCTGAAAATGACCTTGACAGGAGCAGGAGGTCAGACCTGGTTCAGGATCCTCCCCTGGCTACAGAGGTATCCCACCATGGGACACTTTCCCCCTCTACTTCTCTTCAAAATACAAAAATAAAAATGTTTTCATTTTGTCCATCTTTATTTAATTGATCCTATAAACAAAATAAAATTAGAGGCTTATATATTCATCAGCATGGCTACCGTAGCTTCATATAAAACATGTAGAAACAGACAGAACAATCAACATGCCTCATTTTGCACCAAACCCCCACCAATTTGAGTCCAACATGTCGGAATTATGAAAACGCCGCAGCTCTAGATGGATTTGAACTGCAACTGACCTCTGATGTGATGGGATTAGACGGGCTGGAGTGGTGGGGTGCTTTGTATCTGAATCAGGCCCCACTGCGTAAACCACGAGGTGAAAACTAGAGGTGTGAATCTTCTCACAAGTAGATTACGATTCATCCGTCAGCGATTCTCGATGCAGCCCATCCTCGATTTTCTGTATTACTGCATATGGGCACATTTCCCTACAATTACTTAGCACTACCCTACAATTACTTAGCACTACCTAGCAGTATTTATTGTTACACCAATGTTGTTGTTACACTAATCTCTGTCGCAATGTAGCTTGAATGTTATTCTCCCTTGTAAGTCGCTTTGGATAAAAGCGTCTGCTAAATGACTAAATGTAAATGTAAATTTCCATCAATAAATACAAGCAGTCAGATAAATGGAAACTATTTATTTCAAAGCCGCTTTCAAACATCAGACTACATCACATAGCAGCTGTGGTACTTGTTCATAAGATTATTCTTTTTGCAGTGAACACATATCCTGCAGTTGAGAAAACTCTCTGCAGACACGCTTGTACCTGGGATGCACAAGTATCTCTTCGACAGCCTGGGAGAGAGGAGAGGAAATCTGATCTCATGGACACGCCACCAGTTCAAAGGAGCTTTACAGTATCTCGCCATTTACTCCTTAACCTTGGCCCTGGTGGTCTTCGGTGGTTATGTACCTTCAGTGAAAGCATGTCCCAGCAAACTCACAAGCAGCAATGAGGCTTTTCTTTTGGGAGCAGAGGGGCATGTAGACCTAAAGCTCTCCATGGGAAGCATTTCTTCTTCTAGAGTTCCTCTTCCCCCAGGCGCTTTATCCGCTTCCATCCTCTCATACTATGTTTGAACAAAAGTATAGCATTAAACCAGCAGTTAGCACTTTCTCAGTCAATGCAACAGCTCACATCTATTAGGATAACTGTTTTTTCCAGTTTTGTAAAACTTTTACTCATTGTAGCTACTTAATATTGTAATGACAATTTTAAGTTTGTGTGGCAGTTTAGCATACCACACGAGCAAAACGCCACTTAGGTGGCCTAAGTGGCGTTTTCAGGGCCCTCCGGCACAGACAGAGAAAACGATGTTGTAGACTCACCAGTTTATTGCAGAGAGTGGGCCAGTTGGAATTAGCCAGGAGCAGATGGACAACATGTGACACATGAACATGATAGGGCTCCTATCCTGCATGTGTGTGGGAATGGCGGTTTTATCTGCTGCTCGACCAACCAACGAGCAACAGGTATGCAGCCACTCTGACCCAATCACCTAGATCCAGGTCAGGTATGGCTGCTCAACAAGACCATCCGCACACCACAGTTTGTTTTAATTGTATAGGTTTTACTTGAAACATGGCGAAATTACCTCCAAGGATGCAGCCTCTGTAGTCACACCTCTGTAGATTTTGAATCTTTCCTCCTCTGTGAGGAAGGGAAGTCCCTTAAAACGGGCAACCAGGGCAGAGGCTGTATGAAGGATGTTCTTTTCTGCATTACTGTTGTACCTCTTAAGGAGATCTGCTTTGATGGCATACTTGAGCTCTTGGATCATTAGTGAGTCTCCAATTGTGTCTCATGTTCTGGAGGAGTTGTGCATTTAATGGAGCAATGAGACAAACAGTTGGATTGCCCTCCTCTGACATAAATGTAGTGGCATTCTTCATTGGTTTTAATGCCTTCACAGCATCCTCTGCATTTGACAAATCTGTTTTGTTGAGAGTGTAGAGGTCGGACTCTCCTCTTCTCACCTCCGGAGATAGCAAGGTGGCACAAATTGCATGTTGTTCTAAAAACCTCTCCACCATTTCATATGCGCTGTTCCACCTGGTGGCAATGTCAGTTTTCAGTTTATGACTTGGCAGGCCAAGAGGTTTATGATTTACTTGCAGATGGTGGTTCGCGGTAGTGCTGCGGTGGGAGGATGTTGATATCCGTCGGATTCTGCCCAGAAGCCTGCAGGCCGTGGGTAGTTTAAGTGCCCGTTGTGATGCAAGATTCAACGCATGAGCGAAGCATTTTATATCAGAGAATTTTCCGACTTGCACTGCAACCACCATGTTAAATCCGTCACCAGCACTGCATCCTTATCTGTTAGCTGCCATTCTTCCGCGACATTAAACAGTAGCTCAGCCAGATGAGAACCGGTGTGACTGTAAAAAACGGCTCTCGTTTACAGCACATGCGATAAGAGCTGCCAGTCCTCGCTAATATAGTGTGCTGTCATTGTTTCATACGAGTCAATTGCGACAGAAGTCCAGGAATCACATGAAATGGCAAATCAACTAGCTTTACTCATTGACTCCATTACCTGGGTTTTGGTTTTGCTGTAGATTGCAGGTATAGTTGTTTCTGTAAAGTGACTTCATGATTGGAGCTCATACCGTGGCTCCAGGGTCTTCATCAGGTCACGAAACCCAGGGTTCTCTACAACCGAATAAGGCTGAAGATCCTTAGCTATGACAGCTGCTACAAGTTGGGTGACGTTAGAACAGGGTAAAAACAGGTAACGTGGTTCCTCAAATTCGTCGCATTACCAAAGTATTTAATTTTTGTGAGGCAGATTTTACACACAGCTTGCGTCTTGTCCAGTTTTTGCTTCCCAGTAAGTTCATGAAATCGGAAATGTGCCCAGATATCTGCTTTCAAAATACAGGGCGCATTTTTAATGGCTTGCTGCTGATCTCTGCCTCTCTCCGCCATATCTCCCAACATAAAAACTAACGCCCACAATCCCACAATTCAATGCAAAAGAGCGATGTAAATGCGTGAGCGACGTAACTTTACAACTTTATTGTCCAGCAGAAGCCGGGCTGTAGGCTGTTATTTTAATCACAAGAAAATCTATTAATTAGAAATTAATGGCATGTTGTTGTTTTTTTTTCATTATATTTCCAAACTCCTGATTATGTTCTGTCACTGCATCAATGCAGAATCATCCATGTCCGCATCACAATGCATCTTAGAATCGAGAAATTTCCACACCTCTAGTGAAAACCTATGCATACTAACATTATGCAAATGCTTTCCGAGACTGCGTTGTACATAACCAAGTCTTTTTGTTTGTTTGTTTTTGGGCAGCTCAGGGACGTGCGCATGCAAGACTGGAGTTTACGGACCCAAATGCGACGAATGCCACCCGGGCTTCTTCCGCTTCAGCAGCACAGGCTGCCAGCCGTGCCAGTGCCACAACCACACAAACTACTGCCACCCACAGTCCGGTAAGTCAAGTTAACTCTCCTCACCGCCTGCCTGGACAATTTCCCGATCTGTTAACTGGGTCTTTTAGCGATTATTCTCTGCGTCGCTCCAGAGTACCAGTTGGTTTTGTTGTCTAAGAGTTTGCTGGGTGGGAGGTCATTATCATGAAAGGCCACATATTCAGCGAACACAATAATATAAACAAAAATATTAAAAATAAGTTTAAAGTTTCCAATATTTAATTGTCAAATGACATGTTTTCAGCAATTCAAGAATAAAAGAAGAATTGTAATGGAACAAAAAAAAGAGAAGCTTTCATTTAAGTGGCTTTCCGCTATAATTAAACTAGACCTTAGGTTAAAAGACATTTACAAAAATTTGGATAAACGTGAAAAAATAAAGTTTTCTTGCTTTACTGTGAGGGTGAAATGGGAGTTTGTTGTGATTTTATCCTCAAAAAAAACTTTTCATAAGTATTTTAGCCATCTTGTATTGTTCTTTATTTATTTTTTTTAATTTGGTTGATTGTGGATGCTTGAACAGACGGAACCCTGTAGCCTTGCCTGGGAACAGAGGGTTAGCTATACAGGATGACTTGGCTTGGCTCTCACTGAACTATGATGACCCTGGCCTTGCCATCGAAGCCTGTTACGTAACAACAATGCATGCTCGGAAGAAGAGAAGGAAAAAATAAATATATAAAGATGCCATGCATCTCCGGGTGAGCTGACAGTGACGTTTCATCTGAATCTCTTCAGGACATCTCTCCCAGCCCTGCCCTGACGCATAACAGTCGCTGTTGCATTCTTTTTCATGAAGATAGTGTGTTGTTTTTTTAACGGAAGGTAGGCCTGAACCTTTGTAGCTTCAGGGTGTGACTCCTCCTCCCCCTCCTTCATACATTCCGAGCTGAACACACGAGCCAGAATGTTTATCATCAATAATGCGAAGGATCCAAAAAATAAGTATTTTCAATGGAAATGTTACAATAGAGTATTGTAAGTATGGAAGGGGTCCGTGTATTTATATTAAAAACATGACTTAGTTGGTCTAATTAGGTTAATTGTAGGATTCACTGTAGGAATTGCTGCCTTTTTGAAACCATAATAATAATTATAAATATAGCTGCATGAAAGTATGAAAATGTATGAAATTTACACCTTAACTGTGTTTCTAGCTTACACAAAGTTGTTTGGATAGTTTTAGCTATTGATTTGGATGTAACTTCAACCAAGGGGTCTTTGTGACAGCGTGGTTCAAACAAGACATAAGCAATGTTCGCGTGTTATGCCCAAGTTGGTTTTCCCAGATAGTTTTAGGCTTCAAAATAAGAGATAAAAAGAAAAGAGATTTTTTTCTCATTTTCCTCTTACAATAACAATAAGGGGCTGCCATGCGGGCTGGACCCCTAATAATAATAATAATAATAATAATAATAATAATAATAAACCGACTTGGAAGTATTACAATTAACTTTCAGAATTTCTCAGGATTTACTTTAGTTGGTGATCAGTATGTGTGGGCCTGAACAGTATGTAAAAATCGGTCATATTATAATAATTCATACAGTTTGGGAGCTGGGATGTTTGTTTGTTTTTTTAATAAGGTTTGGGTGAAACTGCCCCCCTCAGAGAAAGAAATAGAAGTGTCCGCCACAGGGTGGAAAAGTGAGGAGAAACATAACACAGCCTGTATCAGGTATCAGGGGGCCCCACGCAGCTCGAGTGTCTTTTGACATATTTATCCACTAGTGGGCAGCCTGTCTGGTACCACATATATTGATTCAAGTTTACATTTAAATCAGCTTGGCCTGAGTTTTGTTCAACAGAGTTCATTTTAAGTCTGATACTAGCTAGATGACGGTTTGTGTAAAGGCCCTTTTTAGAAGCATTAGGCTAAGCCCTATTAACTTTCTCTTTAATGTTAATTTTTGGCTACTCCTTCATAGATGTTAAAGATCACTTTCAGTTTCTTTATGTTTTTTGAGCTGTTTTATGCTATTGTGTGGCAACCCCTAGCTGCAGTACAGATTCAGCTATCTATATACATGTAGAAAAGTCCTCCACCTCCAAAACTTTGTCCAAATGGTCACTTCATTCACTTTTGCTCTTTTGTTGAAGGTAGCTAGTAGCCCTTTTCTTGTCACTACTTGCCATGGTGTTGTAACAGTTTTTTGCTCGTCGACGTGTCTGAGGCATTTACCTATTTCATTCATTTAAATAAAAGAAAGAGTAAAATAAATAAATGTACAATAAAAACACTTTATTTTTTGGAAAAAAAAAGATCGCTAAGTTCCAAGCTGTGGATCGAGCTCAACCATTATGCCGAATCAACAATGAATTTCTTTGCAGGCATTTTCGAATGTAGGCCTAATTAAATTAAGCATGATGAATTAGATATTCAGCTAAAAAACGCTGGAAAACTGCGTGGTTGGTTGAAAACTGCGTGGTTAGTTGAAAACTGCGTGGTCAGGAATTGCATTTTACCTGCAATTCCTGACCGCCCCCACGTGTCAAATGTAAACAAAACACACTAGGCAATGTGCATGAACGGTGCAATAAAGTCTTCCCAGCAAGTGTCTGGCCGCTGTGATCTGACAGTTTTTGACATCCCCCTCTTCCTAAACTGTGCTGTAAGAAGCCAGATACGCTCCTCCCTGATTGTTCTCAGGATTTGTTTCTCACCTTGTAACTTACTTGAATGTTCACCATGCCTATCAAATATTCTCTCTGTCATGGAATATTTGACAAAGAAAATGAAACAGTGTCGTAAAAGGGGATGGCATGCTGGTGCGAGGGACATAATGGGATACTCCAGTACTGACCTTCTTGTCTCAATCTGGGTAGGACTGCGGGGAAAAAAGCTAATTTCCCCAAAAACTACAGTATACTAATATGTTGTTTTAATACAGGTACTCCTCACTTACAACCTACCTGTTTAACGACCATTCGAACTTACGACCAGCTCTCCGACCAGTCGCTATTGTATTCTGCGTACACTGCGTACAATACCACGGCGTGCGCCGCGTCTCAGCGTCAAGCATCTCATCGTGCATAACCGTTCTCAGTCTCGTTTTTGCAGTCTGTCAGTATTCACTACACTAGCGTTCGCCATCACCACGCCCCCTTACCGTGAAATAACACAGCCACATCGACCAATAACACATCGACCAATTTGATTAACGACCTGGTCCTAGGAACGGAACTCAGTCGTTAAGTGAGGAGTAGCTGTACCTCTTTGCCACCAATAGAGGCGGAAATCAAACAATGCCGGGTATATTGACTTGACTCTTGCAGCCTGTCGCAGCCTGTTTTTTAATTGACACAAATTCCAGACACAAACCCCTTTTGACGATGCTCTCCTCCGCGACTTTCTCACCTCCAGGTGTGTGCCTCAACTGCCTGGACAACACCCAGGGAGCCAACTGCGAAGAATGCAAGCCCAATTTCTACCACAGCCCCAGCGCCGACCTGATGGACCCATGCGCCCCTTGCCCCTGCTCCAATGCCACATCCACTGGCAGCTGTCATACTGGTGAGATGATTTACACCCTAGCATGTGTTTGGCTCATGCTCACATCCAGGATGCTGAGCAAATGAACAAGCAACATCTTTGTTGTGTTTTCAGCTTCATTTTGTACCTTTTTTGAGTTTTGGATTAAAAGATTTTGAGGTCTGTAGGATGAGGCTAAAACCTGCACGGCTGAGTTTGTTTCAAAAGGGAAAGTTGAATGGACTATGCCTTGGAATATATGTGATTTACCAGTTTTCAAAGTTTTGGTAGTTTATGGATTGATGGATTTGTTCAAATTTAACGAAAGTTATCTTTACTCATCCCGGTGAATCTCACGTAAATGAGGATGAAACCTAGTCAAACTCAATTTCAACCACAATTGGACTAAGCTAACCCTCTAAATGATTATTGAGAACAGGACACTTGCCTCTCATCTGACAGGGCAATGATCTTAATATGCGTGCCCCTTCTACATCGCCTCCAGTATCCCCATCATGACCAGTGCTTTTTTTTTTAAATCTATGGAAATTGAGTAAAATAAAAACACAATTTTTTATTTTTTTTATTTAGAGGAATGGTACATTAAGATTGCTCCCTCTCCAATGAGGGAGACAGGGGCGCGAATCACTCCCTCAGAAGACAGAGGACCCAAAACGTTTTTGATCGACAATATAATTTTATTTTCGAGGGCTTTAATGCACGATTGGAATGACAGATTAATAGATCGGGGCAATTTTTTTTTCTTTGCCGGTGTTGTTTGGATGGAGAAGGAATCATGGAATCACGATCCTGTCTGTGCCAAATGGCAACCATAACAGGCTTGTCTGGAAGCTTCCTGAATGCCATCTGCTGGCAACTTCCAACTGTTTAGGACAACTCTCAACCGAAGCTCAGAAAGTTGACAAAATGCTATCACTCCTACACCTAAAAGTAGGATCAATTTTGCATCACTCTGAGAATATTTTGGCTTGTTGGGACCGATTTCCTACTAAGTATGGACTCAGATCTTCATCTGTGAAGTCTTTGCTCAGATGCAATTTGGAGACTGAGTTGCAGTATGACAGGAATTTAACTTGCGGCTGATTGAAAGGGCAGGGCACTGTGTTGGGAACAAAAGCGCAGAAGTTGTTGCGTTGCGAAAGTTGAAAAGTGGCAGTGACAGACTTTTAAGCTCCCGCTTCTGTGATATGCACTTAAACCTGCCTACACATGACAACCAACCTTGTTTAAACATGGGTTTCTTTGGAAGTGATAACAAT
Source organism: Zeus faber (assembly GCF_960531495.2). Lineage (NCBI taxonomy): Eukaryota > Metazoa > Chordata > Actinopteri > Zeiformes > Zeidae > Zeus > Zeus faber. Next base: position 31,989,538 of record NC_137203.1, read on the forward strand.
CAACATAAAATATTTTGCATATTTTACAATTCTCAAAGATTCTCTTGACCAGGAAGGTATAGCAGTTTGCCCCGCCTCCTTTATTTATTTATATATTTAGCGGGTCTTACGCTGTGCTGTTGGGGATGGGACCTTAGAAATCCAACCAATTGAGATTTAAGGATCAGTGCTATGTCATATTGCTCTATTCTCAGATCAGTTGGGCTTATTGGTGGTACTCCATATACCAGACCATGGACCTTGGCTTCAACTATAAACCTACTATAAACCCTAGATTTCACTTGTTTTCATATTTTATTTGATAATATTTCCAAATTGCTTTTAAGTAAGTAAACAGAAGGTGTGTTACCACCAGTTGTCATCTCATGGCAATCTTTTCAACAACAACAAAAATAAACCAACTGTTATTTCCCTTCGTACTGACCTTCCTCAGACTTCTATGTACCAAGCTTTGAACAAGCAACCTAAAGCCTTGTCTGTACTTGCCCCAAGTGTGAGGGCGAGATGCGGCGCACAATGCAAATTACGTCACGAGGTGGTGGTGCCTTAGCATGTGGGGACCTGCGCAAAGTTGCAGTGCAAGGTCGCACACCTCCAAGATTTTGTGGCTTGGCGCGAGGGCTGTTCCCTGGAAATGCATTGGAAGTGATAGGAGATCAGCGTTTTGCTGTTTTATTTCTGACATGTTAGACAACATTGATCCACAGCACAAGTCAGATGTGAAATTCAAAGTCTACCAATTACTTTTTGACGTAGAGACAAAATAGTATACGTAAAAAGCTCACTCAGGTTTGGGGATTTTATTGTAAATTAACACGGTTGTTGTGGAGTTCAGTTTACAAATTAAAGGTAACGATTTTATTGATGTTTATGTGCAGTTTATTTTTAGAGAATCTTGCAACGAGGGAGAATAATTGCACATTGTGACTCTTTTCCATAGTTCAGTTCTGCCACCCGTGGTTTCTAAGAATACTGCAACAGAAAATGTGACCGCTTTAAACGCCCTGCGCCTGTGCAAAGCTATAACCCGGGCTTAACATAGTGGGTCCATTGCTGTATTGCAGAGGGACGCAAACAAACATTAGTCCAGAGGTCACACAACCTCTACGGCCTACGATCAAATAGCTGCATTTAGTTTTAGTCCTCAAGGTAAGAACTGCAAGTAAGTAATGCAACCAGGAGGGTGCTGGGGTGCACTCCAAGCAGGGGGGGGGGGGTGTGTGTGTGTGTGTGTGTGTGTGTGCGTGCGTGTGTGCGTGCGTGCGTGCGTGCGGAGCACGCGGAGACCCCGCACCCCAAGGGCACACACATACAACCAAACCCCAGGTGCAGGCACAAGATGCAGCTGCAGGTATAGAACCCGCGCCGCGGGCGCAAGGCACCGCAGCCGACCAGACGCCCCACCTGGCGTGAGTGGCAAGTGCCCATACATGTAGCAGTGTGTCCCCAGCGCGGGCACCTCGATTTTGCGAGTGTATGTGTTCGAAGCTAATATGAGTGGGATTTAAATTTTGGGACGGACGAGAAGCACGCTTGGGCAGGAGCAAGCCCTCGGTCTATTGTGTGGTGTATGTGCTGAGTATGAGTTTTGGCACTGGGAGAGATAGGCGAAACGCGACCGGATCAATCCAGGAGTGCAGCAGGCTGGGGGGCAACTACACATGGACCCCCTCCCCCCGGACCCAACCGTGCCCCAGCGCACCCACCTCCCGTACCTGGTGGCAGCCAGGTATGGGAGGACCCACACATGCCCCAAAGCACCACGACATTGCACCGACTTAGGAAGACTCAAGTACTAAATTATGAAGTTATGTCAGTGATAAAAGTAGCCCATATTTCATTAAATTAATCATCATTGTTTTTGCATATTGCCAATAGTTTTTTCATTGAGATGTAATCTATTAATAACTGCAACCATTAGGATGTGGTGAGATTATCTCTCTTTTTCCAATTGAATAATATTGTTTCTTGGCAATTGTTAAGGTGATCAAAATGGGTTGATGGTGTTTCAGTGGTGGGTCGACTGAGGAGAGGTCACCGAGAAGACATATAGACGGGGAGACTGGAATGCTGCGACCCAGAAGGGTTGGTAGCTTCTTGGTGATGTTGGTCCAGAATGCTAGGATAGGTGGGCAGAGCCAGAAAGCATGAAAGTAGTCATCTCTGGTATTAAGGGAACAGTGAGAGCAAATGTCTTCATCCACAAAACCCTTTTTGAACATATTGTGTTGTATACGTAATATGGACTCTGTACAAGGTCTTATATTGGATGAGTTGCATTTTGATCATGGTCATAGAAAAGGTATTGTTGCAAATAAGCTTGATATCGGTGGGAACAGCAAGGTCTCTTTCCCATTTCATTGTAGGTAAAGATAAGGTGTCATCTGATTTTAATAAAAGTTTGTATATTCTGGAAAAGGGTTTTTTCAAGTGACCCATATGAGTGAGATGTTCAATCATTTGAGGTGTTTGTAGGAAGTTGTTCGTCAATTTGATTTGAACTTTTAGAGATTGCTGCGATTGAAGGAATTGAAGGAAGCCGTGGCCACCGATATTATACCTTTGAGTTAAGGTTGGGAAGCATATAAGCAAATTGTTTTCAAAAATGTGTTCCAGATGAGCAATTCCTTGTCTTTTCCAAGACCTAAAGATCATTGGTCTGTTTTTAACCAGAAATTCTGGGTTGTGCCAGATTGGCGTGAATTTGTTTGGAGATGTGTGATGTGTGACCACTGAGTTTGAGGAATTTTCACCAGGCTGACAGAGTTGTTCCGATAAATGGGTTTTTAAAGCAATTGTGTTTCCTTATTGATTCAGTAAGGAATGGGAGATCATATAATGATAACTCCTGACATCCAGTTTGTCCAATGTCTCGCCATCCATCGGCCAATTGTTGCTCTGGTTGTAACCATTTAATTATAAATTGAAGATGTTTGCTAGATAGTAGTATCTAAAGTTTGGGGCTGCTAGGCCTCCACAGTCTTTGTTTTTCTGTAGTGTTGCTAGTTTAGTTCTCGGTTTCTTGTATTTCCAATAAAATGTATTGACTATTGAGTCTAGAGTATTAAACCAATGTACTGTTGGTTGCACTGGGGTCATTGAAAATACAGAGTTTATTTTTGGAAGTATATTTATTTTCACTGATGCTATCCTACCAATTAGTGAGATGGGTAGGTTGTTCCATTGAATGAGGTCTTCTTCAATGGATTTGAGCAACGGAGTGAAGTTAAGGGTAAACAAATCTGACAGATTGGTAAAGTTATCAATACCAAGGTATCTAATTTTGCCCGTTGTGATGGTTAAGGGAAGTTTCTGGGTTGCAGTATTGCAGTCCCCTCCACTGAGTGGTAAGGCTGTGGTTTTAGTCGAATTTATTGAATAGTTTGAGATAGCTGACAATTTAGATATAAGATTGAACACCTTCGGTAGGGATGATATTGGGTTCCGTATGTACAACAAGATATCGTCTGCATACAAACTGATTTTGTGAACAGTTTCCTGTTTGTCTGCCTACAATATTACTGTTTTGACGGATTGCCGCCAGAAAAGGTTCAATATAGATGGCGAATATTAAAGGGGAGAGCGGACATCCTTGTCTTGTGCCGCGTTGTAGAGTGAAACACTGTGAAGTGTAACCATTGGGGTGACAGAAGCAGATGCAGAATTGTTGAGGATTCTAATCCATTGAATGACTGACTCTCCGAAGCCAAATTTGTTGAGGATTGAAAAGAGATATGTCCAATTAATGGGGGGGTTGACTGAGTTGAATGGCACAGCCATAAAACCACAGGTGAAGCCCTGGATCAGCAGTTTTCTGTCCATCTCGCACAACATAGAAGAGGACGAATTTAATGAGTATGAGGCGAATGACCCCTGGGTGCAGCAGCTTATTGTTAACCTGGAGCAGCTGATGGCCGAGTTCAAGACGGGCCTCTCTCCTGTGATCTAAAAAGCACTCTGTCAAGTGCTTTTTCGGCATTCAAAGAGGCAATAATAGTATTAAATTTGTTCCTTTGAGATATGCTGATCAGACTGAATAAACAACGCATATTGCTGGATAAGTGTCTGCCTTTGACAAAGCCTGTTTGGTCTGGGTGAATTATAAATGGAATTACTTTTTTACTTTTCAATTCTGTTGGTTAGTGTTTTTTCTTATAATCTTGAGGTCGCAATTGATAAGGCTTATGGGTCTATAACTGGAGGTGAGGGTTGGGTCCTTATTGGGTTTGAGCATAACCGAAATGAGAGCAGTATTCATGTGCGGAGGCATGGTGGAGGTTGACTTGACCTCTGTAACCATTCTGATGAATAATGGGGAGATAAGTGGCCAGAAGTGTTTATTAAATTCCACTGGGTAGCCATCTGATGTGCATTTGTTCACATTTGTTGTGTCACTATCTAACCCTGTCTGTACGACCAACCAGCGTCGACAATAGATGCCCTCCCCATCACCCCCTACCCACCCCTGTCTGTCTCCCTTCCGTGTGACCAATCATCTTGCAGGGCCGCATGGCAACAGCCCATGTACAGAGACACTTAAAAGGCTGTCAGGTTGTATTTGCCCCTGCCGTGCCGTGGGGGTGAGGGACACACAACAGATTGAATTGAATGTGGAACACACACACACACACACACACATGCACGCACGCATGCATGAGCACAGCTGGGCCGTTCAACCAAGTCAAGCAGCAAACATACTTGGTGAAGCGGGGGGATAGGCAACATCACACGGCCTACATTGTGATTGCAGCTGTAGGGGAAGGGGGGTTGCCTAGCATTTGGAAAGAACATTTTATTCCCTCAGAAACTGGTACTGATCATTTTGTGGAGGGCCGCTGAGACGAGAGAGACTGACTTCTTAAGGTAGTGTTTGCCCTCAGCAACGCTGAGACACAGCAGATAATACAATGCAACTTACACAGCCCCCACCCCATTCCGATGCTGGGGACTGTATCTTGCTTCCTGTATCTGATGCTGATTAGTATATGTTTAAAGACGACGAACAGCTGAGGTGGGAGAGAATCGGAGACCTGTGCATCGGTAGGCAGAATGTGGGTCATGCAGTGTGTGTGTGTGTGTGTGTGTGTGTGTGTGTGTGTGTGTGTGTGTGTGTGTGTGTGTGTGTGTGTGTGTGTGTGTGTGTGTGTGTGTGTGTGTGTGTGTGTGAAAATTGTACAATGTAGAAGCAATCTTGGTCTTAAACAGTTCCAAAAAAATTAAGTCCTTGTTTCACCTAAAGAAATCCATAGAATGATCACTTTTTAAAATAAAGTAAGATAGATTAATAGTTTTGTTCACATTCATTTCAGACCAAAGAATTTATTTCGAAAGGAAAAGAAAAAATGCCCAATTGTTCATTCGGCATGAGGCAATTCATTAGTCCATTAGGCAAATCTGGTGCATTTCCATGACATAATTTTCTTTCCATGATAACAAGGTTATTACGCAAAGCAGAATTGCGCAGGTGATTTCATGATTTATTTTAAGGATGAGGAGAAATGCAAAGAAATAAACTAGTGCTGCACTAGATGAGTTCACTCGCAAAAGATCATGAATAAACACATTATATTCTGTATACATTTTATAGATTTGACTATTTCTGTTTTATATTTTTTGGCTCCTTGTGTTTATTAGGCGCATTTGTTTTTTCTTAATGTAGAGACATACCAATAATCACCATGACATATTCCTCGCCCATGTAAATGCACCTGGTGAAAAGATTCTGATAAAAGGCCATATTGGACAAAAAAGTAATTTTGTATTCGTTACAATTTGAAGCATTGATAAATGCTTCAAATAATAAAAAAAAAAAATCTGTTTTTGTCACAAAAGCTGACATCGCCTATAAAAAGTTCTTACTAGTCCAGTTTTCTGACTGTTTTCAGAAAGTGATAAGGCCCTGATAAGTCCGTCCTTATAAAGAATGAATGGGATTTTGACCTCCAGAAACCTAGAACCCCGTATACAGTATAGCCCCGCCCACACTGTGTCAAGAATGGCGTGCTTATCTTAATGCAGTTTTTAATATTTGATCACATCTGTCTCACCTTTAGAACTTTTAGTAAAACTTTTACACTCATCTCAAACAGTCTCTCAAAAGTTTCTTTACCTTCTCAAAAAATAAAAGGTAGAGTTTTTTGTTTTTTTTGAGTGTTGGCTCTTAAAAACTATGTTTTTGCCTTTGTTACGAAGTCATTGTTTGCTGAACAATTCAACTTGAGTTGAATTTTGTGTAGCTTCAGTGTCACATAATTATTATTATTTTTTTAACTTTAACAATTATCCTGTTTCACAGATCTTTCTTATAAAAAATCTCTTGGTTTACCTCTGCAATGGTTAAATGTATGTATGATCTCAAAATGTATGTCAATCTAAACACTCCTAACCCACACAAGTGCAGGCTTATACATTGTATAGGCTTTCATTAATTTTCTTACCTCATTTATTGGCAGGGCAATATTATAAAAGTTATTTGCAGTACATGTACACATAGGATGGTGGGTATGTTTAGCATATAAAGTACTGGGTATCTCAAATCTAAATAGAATCTGTCCACATGGAATTAGATAGATTCTCGGCTGCTGATTAAATAGTTTTCTTGCTGCATGGGCCCTATGAAAAGGTCCCCACCGACCCTGTTGCACAATTACTGCCCCTTGAGCGTGAGAACCTGATTGTCTCATTCAACAATTTTAAATGACTTTGCAGGCGTTCTGCTTTTTTGTAGTCCAATTACTCTCCAGTATTTACTGACCATTAAATGTGAGCTATGAGCTAAAAACACATCTCCAGCAATGCAACCTATTTCAAATGTTAACCTGTAGAGGCAGTGCAACGGCATTTTTCAGCCTTGTTTAAATTGAGTCCTAAAACCCGAAAATTAGTTAGAAGTTCCGCATCTCCGGTTACCTTCTCCCAAAGCCAATGTTTTTTTGAGTGGGTTTTTAGTTAGATACCTGAAATAAAGTCTGTAGCTTAGGAGATTTTCACATTTTGCTCTACAACAAACGTCAGTAAATACCGCTTAATACAGTTAATACTGCTTAATCGCAAATTTTGAAGTTTTTACATGTCTTAAAAAGGCAGGAGGTTGTCGGGTACATTAAACATCATCACGCCAAACACCAAAGTCATCTACTCACTAGTCCGCCTTTACAGCTTCTAGTTGTGTTTATACTTGCACTCTTGCAAACTTTTGTAACTCAAACTTTCAGTACTTGCAGTGAAATGTAATGCAACGCACCCGGTGATAACACAAAATATGCCCTCGGGAAAAATGTCTTTCTAATAGACCAACTAACTGATTCCTAAAACGTAATACAGTAAGTCGAATAATACTTATAGAATAGAATAGAATAAAAATATATAGCATAAAATAAAATAAAATAAAATAAAATAGATAAAGGGAATATGCTTATGTATATGGAATAGGCAATTATGTACTGTATATACAGATATGTGCATTAAAGTGGCATTGAATGAAGTTAGGTAGTGTTAGTGGGATAATACAGCACAGTATACAACAGTACGGCGCAGCAATACGGCATCACCGAACAACCGTGAACAATGACACAGTATGTGGTACAGTATGCTAAATACAGTACAGTAAGGTAGTGGAGCCTATGTGTGTGGCACAGTGAGGACCCCTGGTGAGGTCAGCATTGACAGTTCTTATGGCTTGCGGGAAAAAACTCTCTCAGTCTCTCTGTTCTCGCTGTGTGACTGCAGAGGCGCTTGCCTGACCGCAGCAGCTGGAACAGTCCATTGTTGGGGTGATGAGGATCCTTCATGATCCTGCGGGCTCTGTTACTACACCTCCTGGTGTATAAGTCCTGCAGGGAGGGGAGTGTAGATCCATTGGTACGTTCAGCTGAACGCACCACCCTCTGAAGGGCCCGCCTGTCCTGGGGCAGTGCAGTTCAAAAACCTGGCAGTGATGTTGCCTGTCAGGATGCTCTCCAACGCTCCACAGTAGAAGGACTTGAGGATACACACCGAGACCCGGAATTTCCTCAGCTGCCTGAGGTGGTAAAGACACTGCCTCGCCTTTCTCACCAGAGTGTCTGTCTGTACAGTCCATGTTAAGTCCTCTGTGATCTGGACTCCCAGGTACTTCAAGCTGCTCACCCTGTCAACAGAAGTCCCATAAATCACCAAGGGCGTGAGCGTCCTCGATTGTAATCCTCGCCTAAAGTCCACAATCAGCTCCTTAGTTTTGCTGACGTTCAGGTGTAGGCTGTTGTCCTGGCACCAGAGTGACAGGTCAGCCACCTCCTCGCGGTAGGCCTTCTCATCGCAGTCGGGGGTCAGGCCCATGACCATGGTGTCGTCAGCAAACTTGATGATGGTGTTGGAGCTGGACCTGGCCACAAGGTCATGTGTGTAAAGGGAGTACAGTAGGGGCCGGCGGATGCAGCCCTGGGGGGTTCCTGTATTCAGCGTGAGGGAGCTAGACATTTGCTTCCCCACCCTAACCACCTGGGGCCGGGCTGTGAGGAAGTCCAGGATTCAGGTACACAGCGGAGTATTCAGTCCGAGCTCCTTCAGCTTGACAGCCAGTCTGGTGGGGACTATGGTGTTGAAAGCTGAACTGTAATCGATGAACAGCATTCTCACATAGGTCCCTTCCGGCCATCCAGGTGCGTGAGCGTGGTGTGCAGTACCTGGGAAACCGCGTCATCCGTGGATCTGTTCTGCCCGTACTCAAACTGCAACAGGTCCAAGGTGCAGGGGAGGGAGGCGCAGATATAATCCTTAATCCGCCTCTAGAAACACTTCGTGACCACTGAGGTGAGGGCCACCGGACGGTAGTCATTCAGGCAGGCAGGAGAGGCGATCTTCAGGACAGGAACGACGGTGGACCTCTTGAAGCAGGACGGGACCACTGATTCAGCCAGGGAGATGTTGAACATTGTAGTGAACACCGGAGCTAGCTGGTTAGCACAGTTCTTCAGTACACACCCAGATATGCCGTCTGGGCCCGCAGCTTTCCTGGTGTTCACCCGCCTCAAAGCGTTCCTGACCTTGTGCACGGACACTGAGAGTGCGCACTCATCCCCAGCGGTGTAACTCCAATTAGCCGGCGAGCTAGCGGTGCTGTTGCCAGACTCAAACCGCGCATAAAAGGAGTTCAGTCCATTGGCTAGGGAGGCGTCCACACTAGTGGCTGGGGAGGAGCTGCTCTACACTCTCTGCTCTAGTCTACGTCAGCGAGTGCGTCCTGAAGCGCAGCCTCTGATTGGTCCGTCCACCGCTTCACTTCCCTCGTCACCACCATTTTTCGCGCGATCAAAGGCCTGTAAACGGGAACCAGCGAAATCGTGGCATGGTCAGATTTCCCGAAAGCAGGGAGCGAGACGGTCTTGTATCCATTCTTGTAAGCTGTGTAGCAGTGGTCCAAAGTTCTATCTCCCCTGGTGGCAACTTTCACCATGTCTGCGCTGTGTCCTTTCAGCACCACAACTGTGCGGAGTGGAGACGGATGTTCAAAATTCAAACTTCTTTCTTGACTGTTTTAGGCTAGGCCAATAGCCTACACCAATGTCTATTCAACAATTTTGTAACATTCAAAGAAATCGCCTCTTCTAACTGAAATGATTAAATGAGTTATTTTAACGTGATGATTGAAAAATAAACCATTTTGCAAAATCAACAATGCATTTCCTCGCGTGCATTTGTCAATGCAGGCTAAAATAAATGAATAAATTAATCATGATGAATTAGATATTCAGCTATGGAAACGCGAGTGAACTGTGTGGTTTTACCCACGTGGGATGGCAGTCTGTCACAGTGAGATGATGACATCTTTTCACTGATACGAAAACTACAGGATTTACCTTGAGACTTGGAACAGTATGAAAAACAAACAAACCAAAAAAACAGTTACAGATTCAGTTACTGGGGTCGGATCTAATCATATTTTTTAATTCACTACCATGTTCAAAGGAAGAAGCTATCAAGCGCACCTCATACTGCACTTTAATTTAACAACCGAGTATTGAATATTTTATATATTTTAAGATTTTATTTTAACATTGGACTTCGTGAATGTTGTTTTCATTTAAGCCCATGGGCAAAAGTCACTTGCTTTAAGTGTTTTACAGAATAAATGGAAAGCAAAGTTATGTCTTCCCCCACCCCCCCCCTTTTTTTTTTTTTTTTTTTTTTTTTTTTTTTTTTGCTGATCCGAAAAATGATCCGTGACTCAAAACCGTGATACCATCCCAACTGTGAGTTTTGTGATGCTGTGCACCCCTACCAGATACAGTAGGTGGCAATATTGAGGTATCTAGCTTTAGATTTTTCTTTCGATTCCTTTAGATTTGGGTTTGTATAGATGTTTTCTAGTCATCCTATGAGTTTTGCAATTCCATAAGAAATGAATTATTATTGAGTACTGTAATCTCTTAAATAAAGTCTTTGTCAGAGAAATAGGGATGTTTTGCATAGATATAGGGAGAACACAACAAAAAAAAAAAGTCTGTCACCAACCTCAACGGATTTCATCATGCCAGCAACTTCTTCTGTTGTAACAAAAGCGGGCGTATCGTCGGTCTCCTATGGTGGTTCTTGAAAATATTCAGTTTCATCGTCACATTAAGGTTTAAATCCGCTGTTTGAAATGTTCTCCAAGTCTGGAGTAATATCAGATTCAGCAGCGCTGTCGATCTCTGTGACGCTGTTGGAGAACTGACTCTCAACGCGGAAAATGTAGTCCAGAACTAGCTCCTTACACTGACTTTGATCTATCGCACTGGTCAGACTAATGTCCGAGATGTGATTCAGAGCTTCCGCCACCCGCTTCGCTTCATCCATAATGATACGGATGATAACGATACAGACAAGTGAGACCGAAACACCCCCGTGCTGCGCTTTAACCGTCTGTTTACGGAAGTGACGTAGGTGCGTTCTTCTACGCCGTTTCACAACAGTGGCTCCGTGTGTGTAAGAGTAGTACGATTTAAAAGTTGAATTCTATCAAAACGGTTTCACATTGTGACTTCATATCACATGGAATATGGATGAATGATCTTCACCTGAACGGTCACTTTAAAGGAAACCATCGATCGGCATTATTCAGTGTTATTCAGCGTCTCGGTAAGTGTACTGCGTTTCCCCATGTAATCTAATATTTAACTCCACGGTTTAACCTTTTTCTACTATTTATAAATCAAACTTGATTTTGAAAAAACGTTGAGAGATAAAAAAAACCCACAAAGGAACACGAATCTGGAAAAATGTCATTTTCCTTCAAGAAAGGCTTACTTATTTAACTTATTTGGCTGCTCCTGGTGATTTTAGAAATGTGTGAGATGGCGGCTTTTGCTGTGGTAGGTCACAATTATCTACAGGTACTCCTCACTTTAACGGCCAAGTTCTGTTGCTAGGACCAGATCGTTATGCAAATTGGTCGATTAGCAAGGACCTGTGTTATTTCACAGTAAGGGGGTATGGCGAGTGCTAGTGTAGTGAATTTTTTTGTAGGTCATTGTGATTCTTGCTTGAGTTAAGGTTGGTGGTAGAATGCGATCAGATGGAGCCTGTGCGTACATTCTGTGTAAGTATGGTGAAACAATGTTTGAATTTCTTGTATAATTCGCTTGGAAGCCCATCTGAGCCTGAGGCCTCCCCACTCTTAAGAGGCATACTGGCTTTTTGAATTTCTGTGATATTGAGTTCAGAATTGAGATCTTCACATTCTTCTTCACCTATTTTAGGAAGATTACATTTATCAAGAAATTAATTAATAGTTGAAGATTCTGTGATGCTCATTGATGTGTGTAAATCAGATTAAACCTAGGAGAAATCATTTATGTTTTTGGGAAGAGTGCTCTCCGTTTTGTGACAGTTGGTTGATAGCTGGGGTAGATTTGCTTCGTTATGCTTTGGTATTGGAGTTTTTTTTTTTTTTTAATATATATATGTTTTTTTTAGAGCAGAAGTGTAGACGTCGGATTGGGGTGGTACATGAGGTTCAGGTCGCTGTCAGAGGGTCCTATGGGCTCTATCGACGAGTGTTTTTTCCTCTAGAAAGAGTACCTCCTGTAGTAGCTGGGTAATAAAGTTTCTTGGTTTGGGCCCTTCTTGCCCCTCAGGTATTCCTATTATCGTGATGTTGTGCCTTCTTGAATGGCCATCTAAATCTTCACATTTCTGAGCGAGTTTCTCCATTTCTTTTTTTTTCTTTTTTTTTAAACCCGTGCTGTCAGCATGCTGTCCATACAACACAGAGTATTTGTATGCCATTGCATCTTGGACAGAGTTTGTAAGTGGAGTTCAAATTCTCAAGCTGCAATGTTACTCTTTCTTAATTCTTAAATCATCAAGAATTGCTGCAATAACTCTCTCCTGTGGATGACCTATAGGATGACAAGAGCACAGTTTTTAGCTATACAGAACCATCACCAACCCCCCTCTTTGGAGAACTATTTATCATGTTTGGGTCTAAACAACTGATCACTACTCCAAGATGGCGAGATTCACCACGGGTGAGACAATTAAACATAGAACCAAATAACATTTACACAAAAACATAAACATTGGACGACAACATGTATTGAAAAACAGTTTATAGGTTAAGGGAAACTAGAACTACAATTGGGCAAGTGGCCTCTTCATGTCATAGTTATGGCAGTAAATGAGGGAGGAAAGGAGAGGAATGCAAGCCAGTCAGACGGACCTGGTAACCACTCCTCATATACTATATATACTGTGTGTGTGTGTGTGTGTGTGTGTGTGTGTGTGTGTGTGTGTGTGTGTGTGTGTGTGTGTGTGTGTGTGTGTGTGTGTGTGTGTGGAGCACGAGGAGACCCCGCACCCCAGGGGCACACATATACAACCAAACCCAAGGTGCAGGCACTGTGGTCTCTGTGGTCATCGGTGAGTGTACATGACTTATCCCAATGGGTTCTGGTGTATAAGGTCGGTATTATGTCGTGGCGCCTCCAAGCAGCGAAAAGGGCCCCGAAGCCCTTACAGAGCTCCGCAGCCCCACAGACACCCTGCAGGAAAGCCCCAAGAAACCCTCGCCTGCAACCACAGAAGACCCCCGGGCCCCAGAGAAGCCGGAGGGCCACGGAGCAACCCCCATGCCTGGCTCAGAGGATCATAACCTAATCCCAGGGAGCACAAGGAGACCCCACACTCAAGGGGCGCACACATACAACAACAACAACAACAGCAACAGTAGCAACAGCAGCAACAACAACAACAACAACAACAGCAACAACAGCAGCAGCAACAACAGCAGCAGCAGCAGCAGCAGCAGCAGCAGCAGCAGAGCTGCTGTTCCACAGCACTGTGGCCAACATGGCGACATTCGGGTCAGAATGAGGACGCAACCTTAACGTCCACCTCTACCAAGCATAATTTTTGCGAATAGCCAGTCCCTGGAGAACAAGATGAATGAGCTTCGAACGAGGATTACATACCAACGGGATACGAGAAACTGTTGCGTCCTCTGCATGACGGAGACATGGCTAAACCCGCTGGTCCCGGATGAATCCGTTCGTCCAGCCGAGTCCTTCTCCGTGTTCCGCGCCAACACGTCAGAGGAGTCGGGGAAATCCAAGGGTGGAGGTGTCTGCCTCATGATAGACAGCCACTGGTGTAACTCCAACAACATCAAGACTCTCTCCCGCTCCTGCTTGCCGAACCTGGAACAGCTGACCATCTCATGCCGTCCATTCTATCTCCCCCGGGAATTCAGCACTGTCATCATCACATTGCTTTATATTCTACCGCAAGTGGACACCGACACCGCACTATCTGACCTATTTGATGTGTTGTGCAGACTTCAGAACAAACATCCCAACGTGGCTGTGGTGGTGACTTGGGACTTTAACAGGGCAGAACCTTAAAAAACATTCTGCCTAATTTCCATCAACACATCACGTGTGCTGCTAGGGGAGATAAAACTTTGGACCACTGTTACACACCATATAAGAACGGATACAAGACCGTCTCACTCCCTGCTTTTTGTAAATCGGACCATGCAGCCATGCTCTGATCACTGTTCATAAGCCGTGCATTGCGCATGGAACAGTAGTGACGAGGGACTTAAAGCGGTGTTCCAATCATGTACCAGTGACGTCAGCGAGTTTACAGAAGTAGGTACATGCTTCATAGCCACGTTAGTGGACAGCATGTTCCCACGGTGAAAGTTTGGATATTTCCAAACCAGAAACCATGGGTCCATAAATCCATTCAATTACAAAGTGGCGTTGTACAATCTGCGGAGGGTGGTAAAGGACGCTAAACGGATGTATAGGGCCAGAGTGGAGCGACAGAGGGAGCAACGGGACACCAGAAGCTTATGGAAGGGGCTGCAGACTATTATGAACTACAACAGCAGCTCCTCCCCAGCCACGAGTGTGGACGCCTCCCTAGCCAACCAACTGAACTCTCGTAACAACACCGCTAGCTCACTGGCTAATTGGAATTACACCGCTGGGGATGAGCGCCCACTCTGTGTCTGAGTGTGACTTCAGAAGGGCTCTGATGCGTGTGAAAACCAGGAAAGCTGCAGGCCCAGATGACATATCTGGGCGAGTACTGAAGACCTGTGCTAACCAGCTAGCCCAGGTGTTGACGAGGATATTCAACGCCTCTCTGGCCGAGTTGGTGGTCCCGTCCTGCCTCAAGAGGTCCACCGTCATTCCTGTCCCAAAGATTGCCTCTCCTGCCTGCCTGAATGACTACCGTTCGGTGGACCTCTCCTCGGTGGTCATGAAGTGCTTCGAGAGGCTAATTAAGGATTACATCTGCACTTCCCTCCCCCACACCTTGGACCCGCTGCAGGTTGCGTACCGGCCGAACAGATCCACGGACGACATGGTCTCCCAGGTACTGCACACCACACTTACGCACCTGAATGGGGTGTGGTGACGGGGGTCTATGTGAGATTGCTGTTCATTGACTATAGTTCAACTTTCAATACCATAGTCCCCACCAGACTGGCTGTCATGCCCTGCCCCAGGTGGTTAAGGGGTGGAGGCAAATGTCCAGCTCCGTCACCGTGAACACAGGATCCCCCCAAGGCTGCGTCCTTTAACGTGGACTACACACACAGACACTCTGGTGAGAAAGGCGAGGCAGCGTCTTTACCATCTCAGGCAGCTGAAGAAATTTCGGGTCTTGGTGAGGATCCTCAAGTCCTTCTACTCTGGAGCAGTGGAGAGCATCCTGACAGGTAACATCACTGCCTGGTTTGGAAACTGTACTGCTCAGTACAGGGGGGGCACTGCCGAGGGTGGTGCGTTCAGCCGAACGTACCACTGGAAACACTCCCCTCCGTGCAGGACTTGTACACCAGGAGGTGTAGTAGCAGAGCCCACAGGATCGTGAAGGATCCTCACCACCCCAACAATGGACTCTTCCAGCTGCTGCGGTCGGGCAAGCGCCTCCGCAGTCTCACGGCGAGGACAGAGACACTGAGACGGAGTTTCTTCCCGCAAACCATAAGGACTGTCAGTGCTGAACTCACCAGGGGTCCTAACAAAAAGCACTGACACACTCAGACACTCACACATGCCCCACTGCCTTACTGTACTGTATGTGGAATACTGTACTGCAAGTTACTGTATCACTGTTCTGGGTTACTGCATATTGCGCTGTATTGTTCTGTTCGGTGCTACTTTATTGCTGTGTCGTTCTGTTGTACACTGTACAGTATATCTCCATACACACTTTATTCACATGCACTTTACTGCACATATCTGTATATACAAATAGCCTGTCCCATATACATAACTCTATTTCCTTCACTTCTATTTTGTACCCCCACTCTGTATTATCTTTTTGAGTCTTATTTTATTTTATTTATATTATTCGTTTCACTAACTGCATTAAGTTTTAGGAATCCGTTAGTTTCAGTTAGTTAGCAAGGTAGGAATGAGGTTAGCTATTATGTTCGGTTTAGTAGCTATTGTGCATAATCTCCGGGTGGGTGGCAATGACATTTCACTGCATATATGTATGAACATATGTACAGTGTATGTATGTGACAAATAAACCTCTTTTGAATCCAGAAGACACATGCCACAGGCACAGAAACCAGGCCACGGGTGGCAGGCACGGACCGCAGGCCTGGATCCAGGCCCCGTGCTGACAGACCGACACCCTGCACGAACCGCTTGCCCCACTGGCGAGCCAGTGGGACTCCCATGCCCACCTGCACCCAGCGCAAGGGTGAGGCCCACCCCGCCGCAGCCGACCAGACGCCCCATCCGCCCACGCCCGCATAGTGCCCATCCATGTAGCAGAGTGTGCTCAGCCTGGTGCACCTGGATGTTAAACCCCAGTGCTCAATGTGTGCTGTTGGCAATTGCAGTTAAAAATGCGGGGTGTGGGGTTGCGAGTCCTTCAGGCAAGTTGAACCCGAATCACTTGCACCCATCCTGCCCCGCAGGCCCTGGTCTGATGGAGTGTTGTTTGGGGTAGGATTGGTGTACGAGTGTATGTGTTCTAAGCTAATTTGAGATTAAGCTAATATGAGATTAATATTTCGGGATGGAGGGGATGCATGCTGGGGCAGGAGCGTGTCAGGCAAGATGGCAGCCGCCTGTCGCATCTCCACCCACATAGTTCGCACCCCACCCATTCCGCAAGCCTTAGGCCTATTGTGTGGCGTATGTACTGAGTATGAGTTTTGGCACTGGGAAAGATAGGTGAAACATGACCATATCGGCGCGCCAACCACGGGGCCGAGAGCCGAACCCGCAAACCACGCCTCAAACCAACACAAGGACGCCAGCTGCAGAAGCCAGCTGCAGACGCCAGCTGCAGACGCCAGCTGCAGACGCCAGCTGCAGACGCCAGCTGCAGACGCTAGCTGCAGACTCCAGGAGCACCCACCCCCGGGGACAGGCCAGCGCAGCTCAGGAAAAGGAGCGGGCGCCACCACCCAGCCCCCCTTACATTCCCGTGGGGCTCCGGGACCTCCCCATGACCACAGGCCGAAGTACCACGGATGTCCCCAGAGCTGCCCGGGGACCCACCCAACTGCAGAGCCCCGGCGAGACAAGGAGGACCCCCACAGACCCCAAATCACCACAACATTGCCCATTGCACTTTGGAAGACTCAAATATTCAATTATGGAGTTATGTCTGATAAAAGTAGCCTATATTTCATTAAATGAATCAACATTGTTTTTGGATATTGCCAATAATTTTTCTATTGAGATGTATTCTATTAAATATAACCATTGCGATTTGGTGAGGTTGTTTCTGTTTTTCGAATTGAGTAATATTATTTTCTTGGCAATTATTAAGGCGATCAAAATGGGTTGGTGGTGTTTAAGTGCTGGGTCAACTGAGGAGTCGTCACTGAGGAGACATAGTCTGGGAGACTGGGATGCTGTGACCCAGAAGGGTTGATAGCTTCTTGGTGATGTTGGTCCAGAATTAGAGTAGTCATCTCTGGTATTAAGGGAACAGTGAGAGCAAATGTCTTCATCCACAAAACCCATTTTGAACATTTTGTTCTCCGTGAAATGAGCTCTGTGCAGAATCTTATATTGATATTGGTTGATATCAATGGGAACAGCAAGGTCTTTCCCATTCCATTGTAGGTAACCATAAAGTGTCACTGGTTTTTAATAAAAGTTTGTATATTCTGGAAAAGGGATTTTTTTAAATGACCGATATGAGTGAGGTGTTCAATCATTGGAGGTGGTTGTAGGATGATGTTCGTCAATTTCATTTTAACTTTTAGAGACTGCTGTAGTTGAAGGAATTGAAGGAAGCCGTGGCCACCGATAGGATACCTTTGGGTTAAGGTTGGGAAGAATATAAGCAAATTGTTTTCAAAAATGTTTTCCAGATGAGCAATTCCTTGTCTTTTCCAAGACCTAAAGATTATTGGTCTGTTTTAACAAAAAAAATCTGGGTTGTGCCAGATTGGCATGAATTTCTTTGGAGATAAGAGTGTGACCACAGAGTTTGAGGAATCTCCACCAGGCTGCCAGAGTTGTTGTGATGAATGGGTTTTTAAAGCAATTATGTTTCTTTGTTGATTCAGTAGGAATGGGAGATCATATAATGATAACTCCTGACATTCCGTTTGTTCAATGTCTTGCCATCCATGGCCCAATTGTTGCTCTGGTTGTAACCATTAAATTATAAATTGAAGATGGTTTGCTAAATAGTAGTATCTGAAGTTTGTGGCTGCTAGGCCTCCACAGTCTTTGTTTTTCTGTAGTGTTGCTCAGTTTCTTATATTTCCAATGTAATGTATTGACTATTGAGTCTAGAGTATTAAACCAATGTACTGTTGGTTTTAACTGGGGTCATTGAAAATACAGAGTTTATTTTTGGAAGTATATTCATTTTCACTGCTGCTATCCTACCAATTAGTGAGATGGGTAGGTTCCATCGAATTAGGTTTTCCTCAATGGATTTGAGCAATTGAGTAAAGTTAAGGGTAAACAAATCTGACAGATTGGTGGAGATATCAGGACCAAGGTATCTAATATTCCCCATTGTGATGGTTAAGAGAAGTTTCTGGGTTGCAGCATTGCAGTCCCCCCCACTGAGTGGTAAGACCGTGGTTTTAGTCCAATTTATTGAATAGTCGGAGACAGCTGAGAATTTAGATATGAGATTGAACACCTCCGGTAGGGATGATAATGGGTTCCGTACGTACAACAAGATATCGTCTGCATACATTTGCATGCTAATTTCTACATCTTGCAGTATATAATTATAAGAATTACCAAAGTACATACATTATGATCAGAGTAACCAGGGTGTGGTGGGGGAGTCTCAGAATAACAGACTGCCTATATATCGTTTTATCAACAACCAGCAATATGCGGGATACCTGGGTTCCTTTCAGCTCCCGTCCTTTGCTTTTAACCAACTCCTTGTGCTTGAAGTGTTTAAACATGGCAATGATGGAGCAGGGACGGTTCCCCACGCGGTGTCCTAGTTGGTGAACCCCGTGGAAGGTGATCCGTTTCACAGGGAGTTTCAGGGCGCTGTGGAGGAAGTCTTTCACCATGTTTTCTGGGGGCTCAGTGTTGGTTCTGGGGACTCAGATGAGGTTGTCCCGCATACTTCTTGATTGTATATCCAGGATAGACTCTTTCATTATTTCATTTCATTATTTTAGAACCTCCACCTCGGTTGTGAAACACTTTGCGGAGGTTTTTAGATCCGCGTTGTCTTTTTGCGTCTCGCCGACAGTGCGGTGCAGGAAATCAAGGCTGGCTTTGGTCTGGGTAATCTCTAGGAGCAGTGGACCAAGCATGTCCAGCTTCTAATTAATCTCATCCAAGACACTAAACTCTACAGCACGAGGGATTAGATCATCTGTGTCTGTTGCTGAGTCTGTCTTCTTTCTCTTCGCTGTATTATTGCGGTCCTGGTCGCCTTCCATGATGTACTCGTTATAAAAAAAATTTGATATAATCCTCGAGGTCCTCTGCTTTGGTTTGGCGCAGTGTTCCTTTTTAATTTTATATATATATATATATTTATATATGTTGTGTGTATATATATATATATATATGTGTGTGTGTGTGTGTGTGTGTGTGTGTGTGTGTGTGTGTGTGTGTGTGTGTGTGTGTGTGTGTGTGTGTGTGTGTGTGTATATATATATATATGACAATCTCATGGGTATTGGTGGATGCACCAAAGATGTTGGTTGTGCTGTATTGTGACTGACAGAGAAACTATTAGAATTCTGCCGGTTTATTGGTTGGTGAAGGCGTTGATCTGAAGTCAAGAAATTGATTGTGGAGACGTGTTTACCATAGCTGTGGCCCTAACTACGTCTGGCATATTGATGGCTGTGATAAACTGTCTACTTCATGTATGATGTGGTTGACATTGGTGGATGCCCTGCAAGACCTAGACTAGATTTAGGAACAGAAAATGGTCATGTTCCTGGATTGCAGAGATTTTTTGCATGATTCAGGGAATCGACCAGAAACAGACAACGAAACATTTGGTCCAAGCACTGGAAACCAGCGCATTGGAAGATGGTGGCTGACCTTGTGAATGTGTTCCAGGAAGCAGTAGGCTAATTATCTCATAATGATGACTAAGTCAAAAATCTGATTTAGTATCTCATAATTTAGACTTACTAAGTCATAATTAGGATAGATTTTTTTCGTTTTTATGTTGTTTTGTTTTCTAGATTTTTTTTGTCCCTGGCAGTAGTAGGCTACCGTATTTAACACTAGAACAGTTGAGTTTTTTAATTTTATTAATTTTTTTCAGTAATCGGCTGAAAGTGAGCGGATTTGCAGCTTTCGGCATTATGTTGCGTTCATAAAGGAGGAGAATATGTGTTTTAAGTAATTACATTCTACACATTCTTTTGGGTACTATATACTATTTGCTTATATGAATAATGAATGAATGAATTATGCCTATGATAAACAACAAATATTAAAACGTATTGTTATATGTGGCAAAGATACAGCATTTAAATGAAAATTCTACATTGACCTTGTTTAACTGATCGACAGACCAATGTCTTTGTGGCAAATGCATTGTGTGCTAAGAATAGCAGTGGAAATGGCATATTTCACACCTCCTGTATTCCTATCCACAGAGAATTTCAGGTCCCAGAAGACCAGAAGCTACTCTGCGTCTACATAACTGAGTCATGTTGTAAACTATGTATTTCTTTAGGGGAGTCGAATAATGTTTTGCAGTTTGAGCACAATGTTTTTTAGATGCCTAGGTAAGCAAAGTGCATCCAGGCAATTGTATTATTAACAGCTTAGTTCTTTAAGAGAGGAAAAAAGATCAGTATCGGATTGGTTTCGGCAGATAATCAAGGTTCCGGTATCGGTATCGCACATTAAAAAGTGGTATCGAGTCCTCGTCCTAATCGAGCCCTATCGAGTCCTAATCCCTAGTCCTGACAGATGTCATAAGCACAACCTTTTTCTTGAGCATCCTGCTATAAAGGTGAAAAATATGAAAATAATAATGTTTACTTTACTAGTTTGTTTGATTCATGCTTTAAACATTTTATTTATTTTTTCACCCCTTTTCTTAGATCCCGGTGGCTTTCCGGTGTGTGACCAGTGCCTTCCCCTGTACACTGGTAACAAGTGCGAGACATGTGCCGCAGGTTTCTACAAAGCGTCTGGGATATGTGTCCCATGTGAATGCAACGGCAACGCTGAACCAAAGGGCCCTGTGCAGATCTGTCACCCCGAAACGGGGAACTGCCTCAGCTGTGCGAACAACACCACGGGGCCACAGTGCCAGCTTTGCGCCCCTGGCTTCAGTGGGAACGCTCTTATTCACAACTGCACCCGTCCAGGTATGGTCTGTTTGTGATTTGGAAGTGTTGTTGATAGAGATGGATGTTAAAAATTTGATACAATTCGATTTGAAATTAAATCCGATTAGTGAGGTTTTGATAAACAGGGTTCTACTGCAACATAATATTATCTATACGAATGTCCAATAATCTCGTTTCTGCTGTTTTTCAAGCTGTGCAGGTCATTACCGCAACAGAAACAGAATACTCTACATCGACAGCATTGTTCTCTCCCACCACAGCCCACGCGGGTGAGAGCAGGGCCACCTCCACCTCCCCCTCCCACACCAGCGGCAACACTACCCAGACCATGTCCACGGGCCCCAGCAGCCCCACCGACAACACCACCGACACGTCGCCAAGCGAGGTCTCATGGACCCAATTCAACGTCGTCATTCTGGCCGTCATATTGCTGGTGGCGCTGCTGCTGCTGGGCTTTGTGGGAGGTGTGTACACGTACCGAGAGTACCAGAACCGCAAACTCAACGCCCCCTTCTGGACCATCGAGCTGAAGGAAGACAACATCAGCTTCAGCAGCTACCATGACAGCATCCCCAACGCTGACGTGTCAGGCCTCCTGGAGGACGAGGCTACTGAGGTGGCACCCAACGGCCAGCTGGCGCTGACCACCATGCAGGGCAACTGCTATAAGGCTTAGCGCAATGTCACCAGTCTACCGATGTCACAACACAAAGAAAAAGCTGCTTGGATGTTTGATTAACCAAAACTTTTAATTCCTCCACGTATAAACCCACCACCCCCCAACTTTGACTCCAGCTAGCTTGCGGATTCATAAATGTCAAACCCCTCAAAGCGATGGGGAGGTTAACGAGGCGCAAAATGGTCTCCTTTTTTCTACATTTTTTTTGTCCTCTTTTTCCCTTTTTTAAATTTTAATTTAATTTTTTATGGGAGTGATTCAGACAAAATGGGAGGAGGGGGGTCCAAAGAGGGACAAAAAAAAAAAGTTACGTTATTCCTGTGAAGGGCGCAATTGTAGATTGAATGGTGATTCTCTCACCACTAAACACACACACACACACACACACACACACACACACACACACACACACACACTTACTGAGAGCCTAACATTTCAAAAACTACACTAAAGGAATTTCAAGGATGCTAATGAACTATTTAAGTTATGATTTGATCACTTTGAACTGACGGTCCTTAACGAAGACTATGATTGTTATTTAAGTTTTAATGATTTCTTATTTATTGGTTGATGTTTCGTTCTCGGGAGAAATGCTGCACACTTATGAGGTTGTCTGTTTTTTGTTTGTGTCATGCTTGTGTTTTTTTTTTTTAATTTATTAATCTCATGTATTGGATTGAATGGTGATTGAATTGCCGTTTCTATGTACAGTATGTGTTTTTTATTGTGAGCATATGGTGGGGGGGGTGAAAGCTGCTGGCACAAGCAATTAATTACCTCGTCTTGTTTGGTTTTTGTTTTGTTTTTGTTTGTGGGTTTGTAATCCTCTTGTGAAAAGTTTGCCAGGGCACCTTGAGTATTTAAGAGCAGTGTTTATTTAAACGATGGCCAATACTGGTCAAGAACAACTAAATACAAGTAGCTGTCGGTTAAACAAATCTAAAAGCGAGAGTTATCCCATCTGTTTTTTTTGTTTTGTTTTTATTCTTTATAAGACTGAAAAAAGCTGAATGGATAACCCCATCTATAATGAAGATATGAAATGACCCCCTCACGCACCAGTCGAAGGGCTTTAGTGCAAAATGTGTACACAGCGTTCTCTGGCAATGCTTCAGGGAAGGGCGTTCCTTTAGCCCAGTAGTTCTCAAAGTGTGGTCTGTGGACCCCCAGGGGTCCTTGAGAGGACCACCATCAGAGAATGTATTCTACTGACTGTTTTGACCAGCGTTTCACTGTTATCTCCCTAACTATAGAATAGACAGGTATGAACTTTTGGACAAAATCCTATCCAACACTAAACACTAAACATCTTCTCAGATTGGGGGTCCCTGAGATGAAATCTTATCAAATGGGGTCCATGGCCCCATGCATATGATTAAGGGTCATTGATATTGAAAAAGGTATGACAATAAGAATCACCGCTTTAGACTAAGTGTTTACTGGCTGCATTTCATTTTTTTCTTTTTAAAGTGTGGTGAATGAGTCGAGATAATGATGGAACTCGCTCCTCAGGTACCGGTTCTTCTCCCGATGCGACCACTGTAAAATATGTTGTACAGATTGAATGTGAATATTAGCATTATTGTACAGATAGAATACTGCGTGTGTGTGTGTACCGTCACTCCACCTTTCTAAAGGGGTTACAATCATTCCACAGCAGACCCCCCCCCCCTTCTCCTACCCCCAACTTACACACCATCAATGGACTTGTACCACATATTTAGCTGCAGGAAATATGCCACCACTCTTTACTGATAATATCACCACAAAAAAGTGTTGTAAATACTGAACCAAACTAAAGAGCTCAACTCTCGAATCAAATTACCAAAATAAAATCTGTTTAACTGTTGAGACTTTGTCTTTATTACATATTTATTTATTATGTGATGTATTTATGTGAGCGAGAGATTAGAGAGACCGAGATGAGGGATGAGATAGAAATCAGATGCAAATCTTGGGCACCCATGGTCAGTGAACGGAAGGGAACGGAAGCTGCAATGACTTATAAACTGTATGAAGTTAAACATTACACCTTCCTTAAAAATTCAAAGGAAAATCAATTTTTATAAAAAAAAATTTGGGTTTTCAAAATTAAAAAAAAATAGGTCCAGTGCTAAAGTTGAGGAACCCTGTCAGTTAGTGCTTTGTAACTGTTCCTTTGGCACCTACGTATAAAAGCTTGCAAACACTTCCCTTAGTTCTTTATATAAAGTTGCCAAGTAGCAGTAGGCATCAAAGAGCTGTTGGTTGCAGACCTCATCAAGAAGAGCATGTCTTCAGTCAGCCGAGTGACTGCCATGGGTGAACTTCATGGTGCTGTGTTCAATGCCCATCCAGATGTCTAGTGAACAGGTTGTTTCGTCCATACCAGAGAAGGTCAAGTCCTATAGTGCGAAAGTGAGAGTTGCTACGAGAGTTCCACGTTGTTGACAATGCAGTCTGAGACCTTCTCAGACTCCATTCACTAGAAAGCCCTAGCCCTACCTTGGCCTGTCCAAATGTCCCCAAGGTGTCGTGCATCAGGATGTATTACTAGGCCACATATACAGTAGCTCCTTAAGATTAGTGGTTCTTGCTCAAGACCCTGTTTCAGGTCTTGTGCCCCCCTGGATCATCTGACTAGCAAGAGACTGTCAAGGAGACGCCCCTACCATGTTGCAGACCTCAAGAGCTTCCTAGTAGTCACTCCGCTGACACAATTTTCTCCAAGCAGGACATTTGGTGTGCTACCCGGTGCTCAATCTCTTTGACCAAGTCTCATGTCACCTCCAGGTGAAGGAACTGAACCTGCCGAAAAGTGGACATTTGATATGAGGGGGTGTCCATCAACTGAGAGCCCAGGAAAGGCAGGTGCTTCTTTATGTACTTGAAGATCAGCTGTTGTCCTGGATGGACACTGGTAGCTCATTGGGGATACACAAGAAACTGGACCAATTTGCATGATAGAGTGAGGAGGTCCATGGTGGAAAAAGCCCCATGAGCATTGTGGCACGGAGAGGACAATAGATAGAATGATAGAACCCAGCCACGGTTGATCAGACCATGACTTGTGGTTAGGTGGAATTTGCTCCTCCTGATTCAGAACCATCTTGAGGCTTTCTCTGCTGCCTCTGTGATGTTCTTGATGGTTTTCCTCCTCCCCGGTCTGGTGATGCCCAGTAAACTCTAGTCTTTGAAGAGTGATTGCCCCGCAAAACCTCTGCAGCCAACCTCGGTGGCCATGCACCTTTCCTTCCAGCCCTGTTTATTGCAGTCGACTCTTCCGCTTGTGGGCTTCATCCAGACGGTCCTCCCACGACACTTTCGGCTCCAAAAGGATGATGTTTTTGGTTACCTTGGTTGAGTTTAAAAATCTAGTCAAAGCACCAGTAGCCATGAAGAGGATAGGTAGGTATGTCTTAATACAAGATGTGTGAACATAGACCGTTTGAATTATCAGTTGTTGTGTAACTGTGTTTGTAATAGGCAGAGTATGGTACTTTAATTTTTATCTGTTTGGGTTTCATTTTTATTAGTGTTGTAATAGAAATTCCACCAGGGGGCAGCAGAGCTCAGTATGTAGTCTGTTTTTGTGGTGAGCAGTGAGGGCATTATAGCCTTGGACTATTATAGGCTGATGTTGATATATAATTATAATACGTACTATAGCATATAAATATAGCTTTGTATTGTTATTAGAAGACAACTTATTTATTTAGCATTTAGTTTTAACACAATATTCAATTGTGTTTCTATTTGGTATTATTTCATTATTAGTTTTATGTTATGGTCGTTATTAATGTAATGATGTTAAACCACTTGTAGCATAGGTACTACTGTACGGTAGTTTTCGTCGTGTTGTGTTTCTTTAACATTGTGGTTGTGCTACTCACCTTCATTTGTGTTGTAAGTTGTCATAGGGTTTACTGTACATAGCTAGTTTCTAGGAGTGAATGGGTGTGACCGTCGGTTGAATTATGTGCACGGTTGTTGACATTACCTCCAGTGAGAGACTAATTCAATTGTAGTATTGGTATGCCGATAGCCCAGATCAAATCTTCCTCTAATTTTTTAAGAACGGTACTTGAGAAAGTAGTCTGTGATCAAATTTACAACTTTGTCAAATTTAATGAAAACAACAGTTTGAAGAAATTTCAGTACAGAAACTGCTCTCACCAAAACAATCAATCATTTAAGATGTTGTTGTGGTTTCATTAGTAACCTGTTACATTTACTCACTCCACATGAAAACCTGAGAACAACCAAATTTAATATAGTTTACTGTACATAGCTAGTTTCTAGGAGTGAATGGGTGTGACCGTTGGTTGAATTATGTGCACGGTTGATGAAATTACCTCCAAGGTGAGACAGTAATTCAATTGTTGTATTGGTATGCAGATTGCTGCCAATAAACACGCTGTTAACGGCTGTTGTTGATACGTTTACTGTATGTTGGAGAATTTCTTCTGCATGGTCGGTGAGGTTAATCTGCCTGCTACAGGAAAACAAAACTGAGAGTATTAAAGATATTTATTCTGCAGAATAAAGAATAAGATACAGTAATGCTTCAAAGCAGTGTTCTGATCTGTCTATACCTACTTCAGGTCATCTCCGGAGTTGGGCTTCTAAAATAAATCCTGATCGACCAGGGCACTACCTTTATGTCACGTACACTTGGGAACCTAGAGTTACCGGGCGTCCGTTTACCATCCTCAGACCGACGGCCTGGTGGAGTGCTTTAATGAAATGCTGAAAAATATGATCCGAAAGTTTGTTCACGACCATAACCGTAATTGGGACAAGTGGTTGTAAACTCTTGTTTGCGGTGTGGAAGGTTCCCTAGGCCTCCACGGGATTTTCTCTCTTTGAACTCCTCTTTGGCAGGAGACCCCAGGGGCTGCTAGACCTAATTAAAGAAAACTGGGAGGAAGGTCCTAGCACCAGTAAGAATGAAATACAGTATGTTATGGACCTGAGAGCAAAGTTACACACGTTGATATCATGGGAGAATTTTCTCCGCACTCAGGGACGTCAGGGCCTCTTATACGACCGGGGGGCTCGACTCGACAATTGGCACCGGGAGACAATGTGTTAGTGTTGCTCCCTGCGTCCAGCTCTAAATTGCTCGCGAAGTGGCAAAGGCCTTTTGTGGTCACACAGCGGGTTGGCGAAGTCGATTATGAGGTGGACAGGCAGGAATGAGTTGGGGCCGGAGGTTCAAAAAGCAGCCGATCGTACCGTGGCCCTTTTAAGTGACCATCTCTCTCCGTCCCAGAGGGCGGGCGTAGCTGCACTTCAGCATCGCTTCTCTGATGTTTTCTACTCCCTGCAAGTCCTCTCGTCTCTCATACACCACCATGTAGAGATGACCCCGGGGGTGAAGGTGCGCTCTCGGCCGTATCGCTTGCCACAAACACAAACGCAAGATCGTGCAGGCGGAACTATGCCATGCTAGACATGGGCATAATAGAGGAGTCCACAAGTGCCTTGTCTAGTCCCATCGTGCTGGTGGGTAAACTTGATGGGTCAGTCCGGTTCTGCGTGGACTACCGAAGGGTGAACGCGGTGTCCAAGTTCGTCGCCTACCCGATGGCCCGGGTCGATGAACTTCTCGACCGGTTAGGTAGAGCTCGCCAAGCTGCCTCGAATCGGCGCTGATTGGTCTGACTCGAGGCAGGGAGTTTTCTTAATGTTTGTCTGTCTTGGAGAGGGGATCGGCATATGGGCTCGTCAGCAGCGGAACGCAATTCCTCCCGAGATTATCATTATCGACCTCATTATTATTATAATCATCATTTGTTATTGATACATGTGGCCAGCATACCTTATTGTTTAAGGTTACAATAAAAACTCTCGCCATGTTGGCGCACCATGGCCAGAAAGTCTCCCTCCCTAAACCCTTACCCGTGAGCAGAAACCCCCACAAGTCCATTGAGAGATTTCAGCTTATTCAGAATTTGGCAGCTATAGACTTTTAACAAAAACAAGAAAGCTAGAGCACATCACTCCAATTTTAGTTACATTGCATTGGCTCCCAGTTTCCATTAGAATTGATTTTAAAGTCCTCTTACTTGTATACAAAGCTCTAAATGGCTTCGGACCGGCCTACAGTACAGAATCACTGGTCTTCTGTGCTAGTCCTCAGGTCTTCCACTGGTGGACACTGCAACACCCCACTCAGAAGAAAATTGGAAATGCAGCCTTTTTTACCTATGCTCCCAAACAATTGAGCAAGCTACCAAAGAATATGAGAGAGGCAGACTCTGTAGGTGCTTTGAAGTGAATTCTAAAAACTTCCTTCAGCCTTCAATTAGTACTTCAATGAGACGTGTTCTTGAATTAATTTTAATTCTTTTAATTTAAAAAAAGTTAGTCTAATAAAGAAGAATAGTTTAAAACAGTTTAGAGTCTAACAGTGTAAGAAACCCATGGTGAATGTTTATTTCCTCCTTTGTGTATGATCTGGAAATACTTTGTGTTTGTGGGTTTTTTTAAGGAGCAATATTTGACCAACAATTGTAAGACACCCATATTGAATGGTTATTTTTATGTGTGTCTAGGCAATTCTAGGTGAGAAAGAAACAGTAGTTCGGAAGGTGGCTTAACTGGATAGGCGCACACCACCTAGGCAAAAGGCCTGCAGCGACCCGGGTTTGAATCCAGCCTGTAGTCATTTCCTATATGTGTCTTTCCACCCCCTTCCAAAAGATAGCTTCAATGTAAAGCACTTTGAGTTACATCTCGTTGTGGCAAATATGCCATCCATGTGGCATTTTTCAGGGCCCTTCGGCACAGAGACACAGAAGACGGGGGGGTTGTAAAGTGTGTGTGGAGATGGGGTTTTTAACCTGTTGCTCGTTAGACCAACCAACGAGCAACAGGCATCCATCTTCACATCACACATGTATATGAAAGGTGCTATACAAACAATGCAAATTATTGTATTCCTGATTCTCTTTTTCTCACACATCCAGGCCCACAGGCTGCAGAGGGGGCACTGACTCCTCATTTCACCTCAGTGGACTTCTTCTCATTTTACCTTTCTCTCTCTCTCACTCTCTCTCTCCCTCAACTCTGACCCACAAGGCTGGGAATCTGCTTGATCATGTTTCTCTTCCAACCTTTCAATCACCCCTCTCCCTGTATCTGACCACCATCTTGTCTCCTTCTCCCTTCCCATCTCATCCTCCCACTTCCACTCCACTTTAACTCACACCGTCTTCACCCGACAAAATCTAAAATCTGTCTCACCTACCGCTCTTTCGTCTACCATCCTTTCCTCACTTCCTACAGCTGAACAGTTCTCTCAACTGTCCACCGATGAAGCCTGTTCTACTCTCCTCCTCTCTAGACTCTGTTTGTCCGCTCACCACTCCACCTGCTCGAGCCTCTCCAACTGCACCCTGGCTGTCCGATTCACTGGGAGACCATAGAATGCAGCTGAGAATGGAGGAAATAAAAGAGTCCTGATGACCTCTCTGCCTACCACCTCCCCCTCTCCTAACAACCTTCTACATCTCGGAAAGTCACTTTTCTGCCTCCAACCTGAGTGAAAATTTTCACTTCACCTTCCTCCTCACCATGATTTCCGATGGCTTCTCCTATCACTGCTATACTGATGTCATTCAACTCTCCCTCTCCTCTCCCCTTTGGAATATCGGGATATCGAGAGGTGCATCTCTGCATGTCTTCAAGACATTGACGCATGGATGTCTGGGCACCACCTGAAGCTCGACCTCGACAAGTTCCTCCTCCTCCTCCTTTTCCCTGGGAAAGACTGCCCTCCAACACCACCGAAAACACCAAATGATCTCCATCTCAGACTGCCAAGGGGTAATTCTTGACAACAAGCTCTCTTGCTAGGCCCACCTTGGTGTGACAACTCTTGCAAGTTTTCCTTCTACAACATCCCAAGAATCCGACCATACCTCACAAGGGACACGACACAAGATCTGGTTCAGGCACTTGTCATCACCCATCTTGACTGCAGTTTTGGCTGGACTACCTGCCTGTTCCAGCAGACCTTTACGGCGCATTCAGAATGCAGCAGCCCATCCAGTGTTAAACCAACCAAAATTTCCTCATCCTTCGCCTCCTTTGATCACTTATTTGGCTTCCCATCTTTGCTCAAATAAAATTTAAGATGCTGATGCTCTCCTACAAGGCCCTCCTTCAAACTGCTCTGCCATATCTCCAATCAATGATCAGATGCCAGACTCTGACTAGATTGCTCCGCTCCTCCACCCTTGCGGGCCGGCTTGCTCCTCCGCTGCTACATGATCTCAATGGTTGTTCATCCCAGTCACAACTCCACCCCAGTGGTGGAACGAGTTCCCCCCGTGTGTCGGAATGGCTGAATCGCTCTCCATCTTTTATCGCATTCAAAAAAAACATTGGTTTTGGTGTACAGACTTATTGCTAACAATTTGTTTACTGTTTAATGGTTATATTTAATGTCAGATTTATCATACATTCATCTTTCTGCTAAACCTTATATTTCACAAGATATTGTGTGGGACTACATATTTTATTTGTTCATTTTTGTATATGACCTTTTATTTTTCAGGTCTTTTCTTTTTTATAATTAAATGTTTTTATTGTTTTTCTGTTAAGTTTGGTTTCTGTTATCTGTTATTTATCGTTGTATTTTTTGTGTATATTGGCAGTTTTATTTTACTTATTTAATTTTCTTTTTTTTAATTTCAGCGAGCTAAGTGGTCGCTTGGAGCTACACACCTAGCTTGTTTGGAGCATTTGTTATGATTTCTGGAGCGTTTACTCCCCTGGATCGGTCCCTTTGGGCATATGTGAACACAGCAATTGCATTCTGTTCCGGACCAAATCAACCGCACCGAGACTAACCTAGAGCCTAGAGAGAGTTGTCTCAGCACGCTTGCAATTTCTCCAAGGAGCAGGTCATTTGCAGCCATCCCCATTTTGTTCCCCGCTCATTGTTTGCAATGAGAATGCAACCGACCCAACAAATCGATGCAACCCACTTGTTGTACTGTACACGCTATGCAAGATTCAAGATTCAAGATTCTTATTTGTCACATACATATACATACTTTCATACATATATGCAGTGAAATGTAATGCAACGCACCTGGTGATAGCACACAATATGTCCAAGGGAAAAAAAATAATAATAGTAGAAAATTCCTTTCTAATAGATCGACTAACTGACTCCTAAAACGTAATACAGTAAGTTGAATACTTATAGAATAAGATAAAAATATATAGAATAAAATACAATAAAAATAAATAGAAATAAAATGAATAGATAGAAGGAATATGCCTATGTATATACAGATATGTGCATTTAAAGTGGCATGTGAATTAAAGTGGCATGTGAATGTGAATGTGAATAGAGTGAGGTAGTGTTTGGAGGTAGTGTTCTGCACGATGGGACGCTTTCGTTAATCAGTGGGGCATTTGGTTGTATGGCCAGATTTTTACAAAAATTATGCCTCACTGTTTTGCGGAGGCCATTGGACACAGAGTAGCAGTGATTATTGACTGTTTTGAGATTTTGACAGAGAAACATCCAATCTGGAAGCGTGTGCCCAAATGTTTTCCACCACCAGCACAATCACAATATGGTAGGTATATAATCAGAATCAGAATCAACATCAGATTCAGAATCAGAATCGTCTTTATTGCCAAGTAAGTACAAGGAATTGGTCTTGGTGTACGGTGCATACATGAAACATAAATGGAAAACATATAAGAATATATAAGAATATGTAAAATAAGGCTGTTCTTTTTGTTTTTTGTTTTTTTAATAAAGCTGTACAGTTTGTGCAGGAATGTGCAAATAGGTATAACACCCAAGGGATGTGTTTGTTTCCTATCAAAAGGGTATGGTGGCCGTACGAAAAACAAACATAAAACAGTTATTTTCCTGACAATTTGTTGCCAGGGGACATTGTCTTGGCTGATAGAGGTTTTGACATAAGGGAAAATTTTGGCACGTCAAACTCCCAGCCTTTACAAAAGGCAGCTGTCAAGAGACGTAGAGTAGACTAGAAAAATAGCACATCTAAGAAGCCATGTTGAAAGGGTCATAGAAAATGTTTGTCAGAAGTATCAAATCTTAACAGGAACCGTACCCATCAACATGATACTTCCATGTGAAGGTGAGGAAGTTTTATTGGCACTTTTTTGGATAAGATTGTCACTGTCTGTTGTAGGCTGACAAACCAATGTCCAACTATTGTCTAGAAATACATTGTTTGCTAATGTTTTATTCTGCCTGCCACTTCTCCTTCTGTTATGCATCTTAGAACTGCATTTGACCCTGTCTTGTATGAACAATAAAATATGGACAATGGCATTTTTCATGAAGGTGTTGTTCTTGACTGTTTCCTTGTCATCAACATTTTGATAGACAAATAAAATCTTCTTCTTCTTTTTCTTTCGGCTGCTCTCGTTAGGGGTCGCCACAGTGGATCATCTGCCTCCAATACCTTCTGTTCTGCGCATCTTCCTCCCTTACACCAACCGCCTGCATGTCCTCCTTCACCACATCCATAAACCTTCTCTTTGGCCTTCCTCTTTTCCTCTTGCCTGGCAGCTCCATCCTCAGCATCCTTCTCCCAATTTAACTCATCTATCCTACACATGTGTCCAAACCATCTCAATCTGGCCTCTCTCACTTTTCCACCAAACTGTCCAACCTGAGCTGTCCCTCTAATGTTCTCATTCTTAATCCTGTCCATCCTTGTCACTCCCAATGAAAATCTCAACATCCTCAACTCTGCCACCTCCAGTTCAGCCACCTGCCTTTTAGTCACAGATCACTCTGGTGTCATGATCTCCGCCTTCTTCTACTTCCCCTCCCTCTCCTTACCTGTCCCATTAGTCTAACTCCATTCACCTGTGCACACAGCTGTTCCCGATCTGTAATCTAACCACTATATATGCCTCTCTCACCAGTCACCCATTGCCAGTTTGTCTTTGATGCTTGCACCAGACTCTCCAGCGTTCTCCGGACTGATTCCCTGCTACCAACTCTGCGTTGGTAGCAGGGAACGACCACGTATCCTGCCTGCCACTCAGCCTGTCTTCTGTCTGCACTCCTCGTTATCGAACCTGCCTGTCCCCGACGATGTATCCTGCCTGCTCCCTGCCTGTCTTCCGTCTGCTCTACAAATAAAAGACATTACCAAATATCCCTGCCTGTCTTTGTGCTGTAATTGGGTCCTAACCACACCCGTTACAGTACAACCTGGCCAACAATGGACCCAGCACACAACCCCCAGTTTCTGGCACGCCTGGATAGGGTGGAGTCACAGCTCCAACACCAGGAGGCTGTCCGAGCCTCCACCTCAGCGGACGTTCGGATCGCAGCGGCTAGCCAGGAGCAAGGGCTCGCCACGCTAGCTGCCCAGGTCCAGCAGCTCGCCATCGCTCTTGGTCAGTTCATCCCACCGCCTGCTTCCCCGGACCCACCTGCACCTGCCCAGCCTGGGAACTCCCTGGAGCCCCGGGTGGGGGTTCCAGAAGGCTACGCCGGAGACGCAGATGGCTGTAGTCCGTTCATTACGAACTGTTCCATCCTCTTCGCTCTGCAGCCCCACACCTTCGCCTCCGAGGAAGCCAGGGTGGCGTTCGCCGTAAATCACCTGACGGACCGCGCTCGGCTATGGGGAACGGCCGAGTGGGAACGACGCACACCAGCCTGCTCCTCCTTCCACGCCTTCGCCGCCGAGCTCCGCAAGGTGTTCGGGGTGACATCACGAGGTCCCGATGCTGCTGGTGGTCTCCTGGGTCTCAGTCAAGGGTCCCACTCCGTGGTCGATTACGCGATCGACTTCCGCACCCAGGCTCGACTGAGCGAGTGGAACCCGGCAGCCCAGATTGACGCTTTACTGATGGGATTAGCAGAGTATGTGAAGGATGAGCTAGTTTCCCATGACCTGCCCACCTCTCTCGATGGCATCATTGAGCTTGCTTCCCGTATCAACCGACACATCCAGGCCCGCCAGCGAGAGAGGCGTCAGAGGCAAGTGGAGCGCCGCCCAGCAACCCGTCTTCCAGGTTCCTCCGGGCCGCCAGCTCTTCCGGCCCGTCAACCCATGAGTGAGGCCCCTCCCATGCGGGTTGGCTGGTCCAGCCTCACCCCAGAGGAGAAGGAGAGACGCCGGGTGGGGAACCTTTGCCTCTACTGAGGTCTAGCTGGACACTACATTTCCGGGTGTCCGGTAAAAGGGCCGGGCTCGCCAGTGAGGAAGGAGGTCCTGGTGAGCCAAACCTCCAAATCCCCCTCCAACCTACGCCCCCTCTGCCAGGCTCGGCTGCTCCTGCCCCAAGGCTCACATTCCCTCGCCATACTTATTGACTCTGGTTCCGATGTTAACATCATCGACGATAACCTAGCACGGCAGATGGGTGTTGGTCGAGTTCTCCTGTCTTCTCCGGTACCTGCCGGTACCTGCCACTGCCCTGGATGGCCGCCTCCTGGGGACAGTCACCCATCGGACAGTGCCCATCCGCATGCTCCTGTCCGGCAACCACCACAAGACGATACAGTTCTGCATCCTGCACTCACCTCGTCACCCTCTCCTCCTGGTGTTCCCCTGGCTCCGGCGTCACAACCCACACCTCGACTGGACCACAGGGTCTATTCTGGGATGGAGTCCTGCGTGCCATCAGGTCTGCCTGAAGCAAGCCGCCGCACCTCAGCCACCCAACAGCTCCAGCTCCGCATCCGACATGTTGGGGGTCCCCGCCGAGTACCTCAACTTCAGGGAGGTCTTCAGCAAGGCTAAGGCGACATTCCTTCCCCCGCACAGGCCGTACAATATTGCCATTGACCTCCAGCCCGGCTCCACCCCCCCCAGAGGCCGCCTGTACCCCCTGTCCGCCCCGAAGAGAGAGGCCATGGACACCTATATTAACAATGCCCTGGCGGCGGGCATCATCCGTCCCTCCTCATCCCCGGCGGGGGTGGGCTTCTTTTTCGTGGAGAAGAAGGACAAGTCGCTTTGCCCCTGTATTGACTATCGCGGTCTCAACGACATTACGGTCAAGAACCGCTATCCCCTGCCCCTCATCTCATCAGCCTTCGAACTCCTGGAGGGGGCCACGGTGTTCACCAAGCTCGACCTACGCAACGCCTACCATCTGGTCCGGGTTCGAGAGGGGGACGAAATGGAAGACGGCGTTCAACACTCCCTCCGGTCACTACGAATATCTGGTGATGCCCTTTGGTCTCACCAACGCCCCCGCCGTCTTCCAGACCCTGGTCAATGACGTGCTCAGGGACACGCTCAACAAATTCGTCTTTGTGTACCTCGACGACATCCTGATCTTCTCCCGATCCCAAGCTGAGCACGTCCGCCACGTCCAGACGGTCCTGCAGCGCCTCCTGGAGAACTCACTCTTTGTGAAGGCGAAGAAGTGTGAGTTTCACCTCCCGTCCCTCTCCTTCCTGGGGTACGTCGTAGGGAGGGGGACCATCCAGCTGGACTCCACTAAGGTCTCCCCCGTCACCACCTGCCCCGCCCCGGACACCCGCAAACAACTCCAGTGCTTCCTCGGTTTTGTCAACTTCTATCGGAGGTTCATCCGAGGCTACAGCACGGTGGCTGCCCCCCTCACAGCCCTAACTTCCTCCAAGGTGCCGTTTCGGTGGTCCGCCACCGCCAACGACGCCTTCCTGGCCCTGAAGGCACGGTTCACTTCAGCCCCCATTCTGGTATTGCCGGACCCGGAACGGCAGTTTGTGGTTGAAGTGGATGCCTCCGACGTGGGAGTCGGAGCTGTTCTGTCCCCGAGAACCGCCTCCGACCAGAAGCTTCATCCCTGCGCCTTCTTCTCCAGGCGTTTAACCCCAGCCGAGAGGAACTACGAATCGGGAATAGGGAGCTTCTCGCCGTCAAATTGGCCCTGGAGGACACTGACACTGGCTAGAGGGAACCCAGCTGCCGTTCCTGGTGTGGACCGACCACAAGAACCTGGAATATATCCAGTCTGCCAGGAGACTGAACTCCCGTCAGGCCCGTTGGGCACTCTTCCTAAAAGGTTCAATTTCTCCCTCTCCTATCGGCCGGGGTCACGCAATATCAAACCTGACGCCCTGTCCTGGTAGTTCCAGGAGGAGGAGGAAGACGCTGCTGACCCTGACACCATTCTACCGTCCTCCCGTCTAGTTGCCACACTCACCTGGGAGGTGGAAGAGAAGGTCAGAGCCGCCGCCCAGGACCAACCTGGACCCAGCGCGTGTCCGCCCGACCGTCTGTTCGTCCTGCCTGACCTCCGGTCCGAGGTTCTCCAGTGGGCCCACAACTCCCGACTCACCTGCCACCCGGGGATCCAGCAGACGAAGGAGGTCATCCAGCGTTGCTTCTGGTGGCCCTCCCTGGGTGAGGACGTCCGAGGGTTCGTCAATGCCTGCCCCACCTGTAACCAACACAAACCCTCTCTTCTCAGCTTGATCTCTTTGTCTTGCCAATCGGTACAAGTCCTTTTCTCCTTCCTTACTGTCCAACTCATACAACTCGTCGTATGCCTT
The DNA here is from genome assembly GCF_960531495.2 of Zeus faber. NCBI lineage: Eukaryota > Metazoa > Chordata > Actinopteri > Zeiformes > Zeidae > Zeus > Zeus faber. Next base: position 32,025,979 of record NC_137203.1, read on the forward strand.
TTCCTTTGCCACTTCTCTCTTCGCCTTGCACCGCATCAGCTTGTACTCCTGTCTACTTTCTTCATCTCTCTGACTATCCCATTTCTTCTTCGCTAACCTCTTCTGCTCTATGCTTTCCTGTACTTCCTCATTCCACCAATCCTTGTCTTCTTTCCTCTTCCCACATGATACACCAAATGCCTTCTTGGCCGTCTCCCTCACCACTTCTGCAGTTGTTTCCCAGTCATCTGCTAACTGTTCATTCCCACCTATTGCCTGCCTTACCTCTTCCCTAAAACACATACAACACTTTTTCAGCTTCCACCATTTTTTCTTTGGCTCTTCTTTCACTCTGTTCCTCTTCTTGGCCTCCAGAGTCATCCTACAGACCAATATCCGATGCTGCCTCGCAACACACTCCCCTACCATCACTTTGCAGTCGCTAATCTGTTTCAGATTGCACCTCCTGCATAAGATGTAGTCCACCTGTGTGCACCTTCCTCCACTGCTGTATGTCACCCTGTGTTCCTTCCTCTTCTTGAAATACATATTCACAACAGCCAATTCCATCCTTTTGACGAAAAAAACACCACCATCTGTCCTTTCACATTCCTCTCCTTGACACCATACCTACCCATCACCTTCTCGTCACCTATGTCTCTGATCCCTTTGCCAACATGCCAATTGAGATCTGCTCCAACGACCTCTCTCTCTCCCTTGGGGACGCTCTCCACCATTACATCCAACTCACTAAAGAATTGTTCTTTCTCTTCCAGCTCACACCCAACTTGGGGAGCATATGCACCGACCACATTCATTATCCCCCATCAATTTCAAGCTTCATGTCCGACACTATCGTCACCTCCAAAACACTCTTGATTCTTCATTCAAGACTATCCCTACCTCATTCCTCCTGCCATCCACTCCATGGTAGAACAGTTTGTACCCGGCTCCGATACTCCTGGCCTTCCACCTGGTCTCTTTTACACATAGTACATCTACCTTCCTTCTCTCATGTCAGTCGGCTCTCTCTTTACCCTTCATAGTGCCAACGTTCAAAGTTCCTACTCTCAACTCAACTCACTCAACTCTCCTACCCTTCTTCCTCTCCTACTGTCTCCAGACACGCCTTCCCACTCTTCTTCTTCTTCGGCCTACAGTAGCACAATTTCCACTGGCACCCTGTTGACTAACGACATCAGTGGTGGTCGTAGATCCGGTATGGAAATGGTATTTACTTTGGATGCCCTTCCTGACGCAACCCTCTCTATTCATCCGGGCTTGGGACCGGCACTGATGATACACTGGCTTTTGCACCCCCAGTGGCTAAATTCGATAGCCAAATAAAATATGGAAAGCAAATGCCGTGCACACAGATTAAGGTTTAATGGTTAATTTATGTGCATTCTGCACACGAAAACCTTGCAGGTCATACCCCTTTCTGACAACCCATGTTTCAGAGCAAACATGTTTTTAAAAAGTGACACTTGAAAAAAAGTAGAACGGTAATGTGCACTTCTTGCTCTCAGACTGTGTGGGCACATAAGTCAATAAGACCTCTTGGGTGAGAAAAAGGACTTTATAGTTACTACTAGAAATGGCATTGCTAAGCAATTGCGTGCTGGTTGGTGGAACAACGACGATGGATCCAACTGTCTTTTTTCTTTTTTTGTCAGGTGCATGCTGTAGCTCCACACAACTTAGATGGAAACACACAATTGTGCAGTTTTGGTTGTCACAGGCTACCATGTCGTCCTTGCTATCTGGTCCACGACAAAGGCACGACACCTTCTCAGCTGTCTTTCTCTTCTGGCACTTCTTTGGTACTGTGTTCAACGTTTATTTTTGCAAGAGCAGTCTTGGAGACATTACAGAGATGTCTGTGCACTGCAGGAAATCAAGACTGACTTTAATCTTAAAGTCAGTCTTGATTTCCTGCAGTGCACGGTCGGTGAGATGGAAAAAAAACAACGCGGAGCTAAAGAGCCCAGAAAACATGGTGAAAGACTCCCTCCACACCGCCCACTGTGAAGCAGATCACCTTCCACCGGGTTCACTGACTGGGACACTGCGTGGGGAATCACTTCCCCGCTCTACAAGTAGATTGGACTACTGTAAAGGCCTATTCAGAAATCAGCTGTGCAGTGGCTACAGTTGATCCAAAGTGCGGCTGAACGCGTTCTCACTGGGACTAAAAGGTTTGAGCACATCACACCTGTTCTTAGATCTCTACACATCCACATACATCCTGTAAAAACTAGAATTGACTCTGCTACTTATATATAAAGCTATAAATGGCCTTGCACCTCAGTGTATAAAATATATGCTAATTATACACGAAACAGCAAGAACTCTCAGGTCCACAGGCAGCAGTCTTTTAACTATCTCTCGTACCAACTCTAAAGCAGGGGAGGCTGCCTTCTGTATTTATGCCCCAAGTAAATGGAACACCCTGCCAAGGGACCTGAGAGAGGCCCCCACACTGAACACTTTAAAAAACAGGTTAAAAACCTTGTTCACTACAGTCTATGACTGACTTCTGTGTGTGTGTGTGTGTGTGTGTGTGTTTGTGTGCGTGCGTGTGTGCGTGTGTTCTCTATGTTGTGAGATTAGTGTGTGTGCTCTGTATGCTATTAGATTTGTGTGTGTTCTGTATTCTGTGAGGTCTGTTTATTCTGCACTGACTGTTCTTATGATTGCACAGACATTTTCTGCTGCTGTTTCTATTGTTGCTGCTCTTGCTGCTGTTGCTGCTGTTTCTTTTGTTGCTGTTGTTTCTGTTGTTGTTGCTGTTTCTATTAGTGCTGCGGTTGCTGTTTCTGCTGTTTCTGTTGTTGCTGTTGCTGCTGCTGTTTCTGTTGTTCTTTCTGTTGTGGCTGCTATTGTTGCTGCTGCTGCTGTCGTTGTTTCTGTTGTTGTTGCTGTGTGTGTGTGTGTGTGTGTGTGTGTGTGTGTGTGTGTGTGTGTGTGTGTGTGTGTGTGTGTGTGTGTGTGTGTGTGTGTGTGTGTGTGTGTGTGTGTGTGTGTGTGTGTGTGTTGCGAGATTACAGGTTAGTGCCGGTTAGTTGTTTTTGTTGTTGCTGCTGTTGTTGTTGCTGTTGTTGTTGTTTCTGCTGCTGGTAACAGCTGCTGGTAACAGCTTTTTACTGTTGTTTCTGTTGCTGCTGCTGTTTCTGTTGTTGCTGCTGTTGTTGCTGCTGTTGTAGTTGCTTTTGTTGTTGTTTTTGTGTGTGTGTTTTCCATGTTTCCAGATTTGTGTGTGAGAGCTCTGTATGCTGTGAGATTTTTTTTTCGCACCGACTGTTCTTATGATTACATTTTCTGCTGCTGTTTCTAGTGTTGTTTCTGTTGTCTGCGACTTCTGTCTGTGACTTCGCTTGACTTGACTAGGATAACACACTTTTATAATAAGCTACATCACTTAGATAAATCCTATATATCAAACATTAACTCATTCTTCGATGATATCAACCTCCCTAACCTATTCACAGAGCAGGCTACCACATTAGATAAACCACTTACTCTAGAATAACTCAGGAAAGCTCTCTCTTCTATGCTCAACAATGAATCACCTGGATCAGATGGCTACCCTGTGGAATTCTATAAACACTTGGCCACTTATATCCCCACTATTCATCAGAATTGTTACAGAGATTAAGTCAACCTCCACCATGCCTCTGCACATGAATACTGCTCTCATTTTGGTTTTGCTCAAACCCAATAAGGACACAACCATCACCTCCAGTTACAGACCCATAATCCTAATTAATTGTGATTTTAAGATCCTTAGTAAAACACAAACCAACAGAATTGAAAAAAATAATTCCATTTCTAATTCACCCAGACCAAACAGGCTTTAGTTTATCCAGTCTGATCAGCATATCTCAAAGGAACAACTAAAGTACTGTTATTGCTTCTTTAGATACCAAAAAGGTGTTTGACAGAGTTAAATGGGCATATAACTTTTCCACCCTCAATCAAATTTGGCTTTGGAGTCACTCACTCAATGGATCAAAATTCTGTACAACTCACCATCTGACTCTGTCAACACCAATGGCTACACTTCACAGCGTTTCACTCTAAAATGTAGCACAAGACAAGAATGTCCACTCTCCCCTTTACTATTCGCCATCTTTATTGAACCCCTAGTGGCGGCCATCAGTCAAAACAGTAATATAATTGGCATAGAAAGAGGAAACTCTGTTTATAAAATCCATTTATATGCAGACGATATCTTGCTATATTTACGGAACTCAGTATCATCCTACCGAAAGTGTTCAATCTTATAACTCAATTTTCAACCATCTCAGACTGCTCTATAAACTGGACTGAAACCACCATATCATCACTCAGTGGGGAAGACTGGAATACTGTAACCAAGAAACCTCTCTTAACCATCACGATGGGCAACATTAGATACCTTGGTATTGATCTCCACCAATCTGTCAAATTTGTTTACCCTTAACTTTATTCCATTGATCAAATCCATTGATGAAGATCTCATTAGATGGAAAGACCTTCCCATCTCACGAATTGGTAGGATAGGAGCAGTGAAAATTAATATACTATCAAAAATAAACTATATATTTTCAATGGCCCCAGTCCAACCAACAGTAAATTAGTTTAATACTTGGTTTGCATGTGGTAAAGTCTGCAAGAACACCCGCGGCTTGAAGATCCACCGAGCGAAGATGAAGTGTTCAGTGGGAGCAGAAGCAACACAGCGCACAGGCGTTCAACCTGATGAGATGCAGTAGGGGCCAGGCCCGGAGTCACTCCACAGTGCCCGGAACCTTCATGTGTTGTCGACTAATCCCCCGAGTATAAAGTCGGACCGTAGGTGGATTAAATGGCCTGCAGCTACCATGACGTCACTGTGGAAGCAGTTTGATGACGATGTCTACCAAATCCTGGAGGCAACGGCAAAGGGAAGGGCCGGCCAGAAACTTCAAGCCATGACAACGATCATTGTCACTATTGCAGCTGAAAGGTTCGGCGAGGAGGAGAGGAAAGGCGCTGGAACATCTTACTCAAACAACCAGAGAGTTGTGAAGATCCACAACATCAGGAAGGAAATGAAAGCCCTGAAGTCCCTGCACAAGGTGGCAGGAGAAGAGGAACGCATTGGCCTGGCCCAGTTGATGTGCATCCTATGGAAGAAGATCAGAGTTCTCTGCCAGGCAGAGTGGTATCGGAGGCGGCGACGCGAGAGGGCATGTAAACAAGCTGCCTTTATCACCAACCCCTTCAAGTTCACTAAAGACCTGCTGGGGCAGAAGTGCAGTGGGAAACTTGCCTTCTCGCAAGAGGACATAGACCAACATCTTACACAGATGTACAGCAACCCAGAAAGAGAGCAGGAGCTGGGAGGGTGCAACATCCAACATACATCCCCCTGAACCCCCCCCCCCCCGTTTGACATGTCAGAGCTGCAGCTGAAGGAAGTCAGAGAGGTCGTCCACAAAGCAAGCGCTAGCTCTGCTCCAGGACCAAGTGGCACTTCGTACAAAGTGTACAGGAACTGTCCCAAACTCCTACTGCGCCTGTGGAAAATCCTGTGAGTCTTCTGGAGAAAAGGGAAGATCCAGGATCAATGGCAGGTGGCTGAAGGGGTGTGGATCCCGAAGGAGGAAAAATCCACCCAGATAGACCAGTTCCGCATCATCTCCCTGCTGTGTGTTGAGGCGAAGATCTTCTTCAGTGCGATTTCCAAGTGGCTGAGCACCTACCTGACTAAGAACATCTACATCGACACATCACTCCAGAAGAGCGGCATTTCAGGAATGCCAGGCTGTGTGGAACATACAGATGTGGTGACACAGCAAATTTGGGAGGCCAGAGAGAACAAAGGCAACCTGTCAGTGTTATGGCTTGACCTGGTAAACGCATTTGGCTCCATTCCACATAAGGTAGTCCAGCTCACTCTGTTGAAACATCATGTCCCCTGCAGGTGTAGAGACCTCATCGCTGATTACTACAACAACTTCAGGATGAGGGTCTCTTCCGGAGCAACTACATCTAGTTGGCACAAGGTGGAGAGTGGCATCATCACAAGGCACGCGATCTCTGTGACACTGTTCTCCTTAGCCATTAATATGCTCACCAAGTCAACTGAGCCAGAGTGCAGAGTGCCCCGGACGAATTCCGGGAACAGCGACAGCCACCCATCAGGGCATTTATGGATGACCTTACAGTCACGACAGAATCAGTCCCAGGTTGCTAGTGGATTCTGAGGGGACTCGAAAAGCTGGTGGAGTGGGCCCGTATGCATTTCAAACCTGCCAAATCAAGATCTATGGTGCTGAGGAAAGGAAAGGTGGAGGACAAGTTCCGGTTTTACATCACAGGCACAGCCATTCCAACAATCACAGAGAAGCCAATCAAGAGCTTGGGCAAGGTTTTCAACAGCTCTCTGAGGGACACAAGATCTATCAAATCAACCTGTACTGAGTTGGATGGCCTGTGGCCCCACCTCGTATATACCGTCCCAATCTCTACAGTCGAGACCTTAGAGAGAAAGGTCATCAACCACCTCCGGATATGGCTTGGACTACCAAGGAGCCTGAGCAGCATCGCACTCTATGGGCGCAACAACAAGCTGCAGCTTCCCTTCAAATCCTTGGAGGAGGAATTCAAGGTGACAAGAGCCAGAGAAGTGGTGCAGTGCAGGGACACAAGCGATCCGAAGGTGGCCAAAGCTAGAATCCAAGTGAGGACTGGCAGGAAGTGGAGGGCAGAGGACGCTGTCCAAGAGGCAGAAGCAAGGCTACTTCACAGGAGTGTTGAGGGAGTGGTCACACAAGGCCGGGCAGGGCTAAGATCCTTTCCAACTCCTCAATTCACCACAGAGGGAAGGAGAGGCAGCGCCTTGTACAAGAGGAGGTGAGAGCAGCAGTGGAGGAGACAAGATCCTGCAAGGCTGTGGGGATGAAACAACAGGGAGCATGGACAAGATGGGAGAATGCGATTGAGAGGAAGGTGACCTGGACTGAGATCTGGAGAGCCGCATCAAATTCCTCATCCAGGCAGTTTATGATGTGCTTCCAAGCGCATCTAACCTGCACACATAGGGCATAGCAGAGACACCAGCATGCCCATTGTGTTCCAAGAGAGGAACCCAAGAGCACATCCTCAGCTGCTGCACTACGGCACTTGGAGAAGGACGGTACCGCTGGAGGCATGACCAAGTCCTTAAGACCATCGCTGAAGCCATCAGCACAGGATTTGAGTGGGTAAAGCAGTTCCGTCCCGCCAAGAAAACCATCAGCTTTGTCAGAGCTGGGGAGCAGGCAACCTCTGCCGGAAGAACACCTGCAGGCATCCTGACCTCCGCAAGAGACTTGCAGCTGTTGGTGGATCTCGAGCGGCAGCTGAAGTTCCCCAACTACATTGCTGTTACCACCCTGCCACCAGACATCGTCCTCGCGTCTGAGACCACCAAGCAGGCCGTGCTGCTGGAGCTGACAATCCCATGGGAAGACCTCCTGGAAGAAGACTTTGAGAGGAAGCTCTCCCAGTATGCGGGACTGGTCAGTGACTGTCAGCAGACTAGATGGAGAGTGAAGTGCCTCCCATTGGAGGTGGGATGCAGAGGTTTCACGGCTCGTTCTTTGGCCAGAGCCTTCAGCAGAGAGCCATCCGCAGTACCACCGAAGCGGCAGAGAGGGCCTCAAGATGGCTGTTGCTTAAGAGAGGAGAACAGTGGAGACATGGTAGCTAGTTAGCCATCTGGACGAGAGCCGGGGTCTGATCAGCCCGGCTGGGTCACCTGGATGAGGGTGTATGATGTTGAAAGACACGAAACACCCAATGATTCCAGGAACATCACTGATGTATTTACACAGAACACTCAATAATTAATAAACTGAGAATTAAACTAGCAACGCTACAGAAAAACACAAAAGACTGTGGAAGCCTAGCAGCCCCAAACTTTAGATACTACTATTTAGTGAACCATCTTCAATTTATGGGGAACAATGGATCAACGTTCACATCGCGCCCCCCGTCAGTACCCGGGCCCGCCCGGGAAGCAAATGATCCTCCCAGCAGACTAAATTCTAAGAGGCGATGCCTGAGAGCCAAGTCAAAGAATCCTAGTCACAGTCCCAAAGCCGACAGCAGACAGCCTCAAGAGCACCTTGCAGTGGGACCTGCCCTTCGAATACTACAACTAAACGTCGGAGGTCTTTCTGCAGCCAAGCGAAGCCTCATCGAAGTCTTCGCCTCCCAACACTCGATCGATGTTATCTGCCTCCAAGAGACTCCCATTGGCACAGAGGAAGCAGGCCGCTACACCATCAATGGCTTCGACCTCCTGTGTTACGCTCCACATGCCAAACATGGACGTGCCACCTATGTGCGTTCTGACATAGCTGAAGCAAATCACTTGACAACAACACAATTCTCTGATACCATAACTATTGGTGGTTTCAACATTGTCAATGTGTACAAGCCCCCTAGTGCCAACTGGGATCTGCAGGTCCTACCCACCCTACCCCACCCTGCCATCTATGTGGGGGATTTCAACAGCCACCACCCTGACTGGGGATATCCAGTAGTGGATAGTGATGGAGAGGTAGTTTCAGACTGGGCATCTAGAAATGACCTTGTTCTGATACATTATCCCAAACAAAGAGGAAGCTTCCACTCCGCCAGGTGGAAAAAAGACTACTCTCCTGACCTGTGCTGGGTCAGCTCTTTGAATGGACCGCCCTATCCTGCTCAGATCCTCATTCTTGATGATTTTCCACACAGTCAATACTGGCCCTTGCTTATACAGGTTGGCCTACACCTCCCAGTCATAGACAGCCCAAGGAAGATGCGCTGGAACTTCCGCAAAGCCAACTGGAAGAAATACAGTGAAATCCTGGAGCGGAGTGTTGTTACCATCCCACTCCACACCATCACTGTAGATGAAGCATACAACCGCTTCTGCAGCGCCATCTACAAAGCTGCCCACTCAGCAATCCCACGAAGCTACCGACCCCTCTACGTCCCATGCCTGGACGGAGAAAGTGCTGCACTCCTACAAGCCTACAAAACATCAGGGGACCCTGAGATAGCAGACCATCTCATTGAATCGCTAAATACAGCTCGGCGAAGGAAATGGGAGGCGACAGTAGCTGACCTGAACTGCACACACTCTAGCAGGAAATGTTGGAGCCTCATCCGCCGTCTAGGAGCTGCACAGAAGCCCCCCAGCCAAAACCGAGCATCTGTCACACCCAACCAAGTTGCATCCCACCTACTGACTATTGCAAAAGCAACCCAAGACAAACCCACCAGAAGAGCAGTTACAACTGAGCTAAAGAAAGTGCTCAGAGACCATAGAAACCCTGAACCTTTTGAGGTTGCTGAACTGGAGAAAGTCCTGCTGGGCCTGAAATATGGAAAGGGAGCAGGATATGACAACATCTCTCCAGAGTTCATGAAACCCCTTGGCCCCCGAGCCCTAACCTGGCTGACACAATTCTATACCAAGATCATAAATACAAACTTGATCCCAAAGAAATGGCGGACAGCAAAAGTTATTGGCATCTTAAAACCTGGCAAAGACCACAAACTACCTGCCAGCTACTGCCCAATCTCCCTACTGACCGTTCCCTACAAAATCCTGGAACGCCTAATACTACAACGTATCACTCCAGGAGTAGAGGAAATTCTTTGCGTGGATCAGGCAGGTGGATCAGCACAGGAGAAAAAGTACTGGCCTTAACCACCTTCATCGAAAATGGCTTCGAGAGCAGACTGAAGACAGGGACTGTGTTCCTCGACCTCACAGGCACCTATGATACAGTCTGGCACAAAGGCCTCACACTCAAACTCACAAAGGCGCTCCCTGCCTGGGCAACGGCAATAATACAAACTCTACTGACAAACCGGAGGTTCAGAGTTCACCTTGGTCAGAACACGAGCGCATGGAGAAGACAGACAAATGGACTCCCACAAGGCTCAGTCCTAGCTCCAACTCTGTTCAACCTCTACACAAATGACCTACCCTCCACCAAATCTCGCAAATTCATCTATGCAGATGACATCGGTCTGGCATTTCAAGCACCAGACTTTTATGAACTGGAACGGGTGCTCACTACCTTGCCAAACTGGACCAGTTCTGTAGAACCTGGCGCCTAAAACCAAGTCCAGCAAAAACTGTTTCCAGTGTATTCCACCTCCACAACGTAAAAGCTGCCAGAGAACTAAACATCTATCTGGGCGGACTCAAGCTGAAGCATGCCTTTAAGCCAACCTACCTGGGAGTGACCCTTGACAGGACTCTATCCTTCAATGAACACCTAAAAGGGACGGCAGCTAAGGTTAAGTCAAGGAACAACCTGCTCTGCAAGCTCGCTGGTGCAAAATGGGGGGCAGCAGCCTCCACACTGCGCCTCAGCACTGGCTCTCGCATACTCTGCAGCTGAATATTGCGCCCAGCTCAACACAACCATGAGAACCATAACCGGTACTATCCGCTCAACACCACTCCCCTGGCTCCCTGTCCTATCCAACATTCCCCCTCCATATATCCGGCGAGCAGCAGCCACTCAAAGGATGCTCCAAAAGGTCAAAGATTCTCCCCATCAACCAATCCATGCAGACATCTACAACCCACCCACTGCTCGACTTCCATCTAGACGACCAATTTGGAAGAACATCCCACCAGCTGACTTTGCAATCCAACTGGCTTGGAAAGCAGAATGGGAGTCCAAGGAGGTCCCAAACAAACATCTGGTGTCAGACCCCAATCAACACACGGCACATGTCACTCCGCTGCTCATGGAGCTCCACTGGTTACCTGTAGCCGCCCGCATCAAGTTCAAGTCTCTTATGCTGGCCTACAGAGTGATTGCTGGGAATGCTCCCGCCTACTTAAATGCTCTTGTAAGAGCACATGTTGCCCCCCGGATGCTGCGCTCCTCAAATGAGCGTCGCCTGGCTCTGCCGGCCATACAGCCACGGCAATCCAGGCTATTCTCATTTGTAGTTCCACGTTGGTGGAACGAGCTGCCAAAAATGACCAGAGCAGGGACCTCCCTCTCTGTCTTTAAGAAGCACTTGAAGACCCAGCTCTTCAGTGAGTACCTCCTGTCCTAACCTACAATTACTTAGCACCACCTTGCAGTATTTATTGTTACACTAATGTTGTTGTTACACTAATCTCTGTCGCAATGTAGCTTGAATGTTATTCTCCCTTGTAAGTCGCTTTGGATAAAAGCGTCTGCTAAATGACTAAATGTAAATGTAAATGTAAACACGTCCCTGGCACCAACCTCCCAAGAAGACAATGGTCTACACTCAATCGCTTCAGGACTGGACATGGCCCCTGCTTGGCCAGCCTTCACAAATGGGGCAGTAGCCCCACTCCACTGTGCGCTTGTGGAGAAGAGCAAACCATAGAACACATCATAGAAGTTTGCCCTCTTCAAAAACTGAAAGGATGATTAGTCACCCTCCATACAGCAGACCAGGAGGCAACTGCTTGGCTTAGGGACTTTGCATTCGCTAAATAAATAAATTTATAATTAAATGGTTACAACCAGAGCAACAATTGGGCCATGGAAAGTGAGACATTTAACAAACAGAATGTTAGGATTTATCAATATCTGATCTCCCATTCCTTACTGAATCTATAAAGAACCATCATTGCTTTAAAAACCCATTCATCGCAACAACTCTGTCAGCCTGGTGGAAATTCAACAAACTCAGTGGTCACACTCTGTCTCCAAATAAATTCACTCAAACATGGTACAACCCAGATTTTATGATTAAAAGCAGACCAATTATCACCAGGTCTTGGAAATGACAACGAATTACTCATCTGGAACACATTTTTGAAAACAATTAGCTTATATCTTTCCCAACCTTAATCCATAGGTATAATATCCGTGGTCACAGTTTCCTGCAATGAAAGGTAATGAAAAAAATCCCTTTTCCAGAATATACAAAGCTTTATTCAAAACAGATGACACTATGTCTTTACCGACCATTGCATGGGAAATAGACCTTGTTGTTTCCACCGATATCAACCTATCAACACCTTTTCTATGACCCTTAATTCCAAAATGCAACTTATTCAATATAAGATTTTGCATAGAGCTAATTGCACCCAACACAAGATGTTCAAAATGGGTTTTGTGGATCAAGACGTTTTGTTCTCATTGGTCCCTTAGTACTAGAGATGACTACTTTCATGCCATCTGGCTCTGCCCACCAACCAAACATTCTGGACCAAAATCACCAACAAGCTATCAACCCTTCTGGGTCACAGCATTCCGATTTCACGGTCTATATGTCTCCTCAGTTGACCACCACTCAAACACCACCAACACATTTTGATCACCTTAACAATTCCCAAGAAAATATTACTCAATTGGAAAAACAGAGAAAATCTCATCGCATCCCAATGGTTACAATTATTAAAAGAATACATCTCAATGTAAAAATGATGATTAATTTGATGTGATTAATTTCATGAAATATGTGTCCCACCACAGGAAAAGTCGCCATCTCGTGCATTTCTAAAATCGCCAGGAGCAGCCAAATAAGTTGAAAAAACCTTTCTTGGAGGAAAATTAGATTTTTCTAGATTCGTGTTCCTTAGTGGGTTTTTTTTGATCTCTCAACGTATTTTCAAAACCGAGTTTTATTTATAAATAGTCGATGGTTTCCTTTAAAGCAGGCGTCCAGGTGAAGATCATTCATCCATATTCCATGAGATATGAAGTCACAATGTGACTTTAAATCATACTACTTTTACACACACGGAGCCACTGTTGTGAAACTGCGAAGAAGAAAAACCCTTTGCGTCATAGACCTACTTCACTTCCGTAAACAGACAGAGAGTTAAAGCGCAGCACGGGGGTGTTTCGATCTCACTTGTCTGTGAAAACGTTCTTCTCCGTATCGTTATGGATTACGCTAAGCTGGTGGCAGAAGCTCTGAATCATATTTCGGACCTTAATCTGACCAGTGCGATCGATCCAAGTCAGTGTTAGCAGCACGTACTGGATTTCATTTTTCGTGATGATAGTCAGTTCTCCCACAGTGATGTGGAGAATGACAGCGCAGCTGAATCTGATATTACTCCAGACTTGGAGAACATTTCAAACAGTGGATTTCAAACTTAATGTGACGATGAAACTGAAAATTTTCAAGAACCATCGGAGGACACCGACGATACGTTGTTGTTACAACGGAAGAAGTTGTTGACGTGATGAAGTCTGTTGAGGTGACATATTTTCAGATTTCAGATTTTCTGAGACTCTAAATATTGATAGACTCTAATTTTGTTGTGTTGTCCATACTTTTAAACTCCAAAATAATTCCATTTTTATAAAACATGTTTATTCTTACTGTTAAAAAAAAGCTTTTTTAAAAACAAAATTAGTTGTGTGTTGTTGAGCTGTTCGTTATTGGCCCATTCAGCAGTATGTTAAGTAGCCATGAGGCTTTGTTTGTCTGCCAACCCCAATTGCATTCTGGGAGCTGGCTGAATGAACCTGGTGTAGGTAAAATTTTGGAGGTGATTATCGAGAAACACGGTTTGCCACATCCTTGTCATTAACAAGTCATAGCTTTAAAAATATTTCCTTGATTCTTTGATTTCCTACAAGTGACACCCTGTTTGGAGGCTCTGATTCTCCAATTTCAAATGATGTGAAAAAAAAAAATCTCGAAAGCCGCCAAATGGCCCTAAAGTACACGGTGGGTCACATATGGGCTACTTTTTTCACTGACATAACTCCGTCCATTAATACTTGAGCCTTCCTAAGTCGGGGCAATGTAGTGTCTCATCAGGGTGGGGTGGTGGGACTTGCATGTCCTGCATACGGGGGGGGGGGGGGTGTCCTGTGACCCGAGCGGGGACCTGAGCCTGGCCGGGTGTGCTCAGTGTCGGCTCCCTTTGTGGTCTCCTTCGGTGGGGGGCGGACTCCTGTCATCGTACCTGGCTGTCTGGGTACCTGTTCTCTGACGCCCTCACTGCATGGGGCACTCGTCGCTGGTAGCCCGGCCCAAAAGCTTACAGGGCTTCGTCGCTGATGGTTTGCGCCATGTCACAGCCTTCATTACTCCATGGGGTCTCTACGAATGGGTTTGTTGCCCATTTTGGCTCTCAAATGCCCCTGCAGTATTTCAGTGGAGCATGGAGGAGACGCTAGGCCCCTTCAGAGATGAATGCTGCATCCCATATCTTGACGACGTGCTCTGTTACGCAAAAAAGTTTGAACATGTTGAGACCCTCCACAAAGTTCCCCAGACTCTCCAGCGTCATGGAGTAAAACTGAAACCTGAGGAATGCAAACTTTTCAAACAAGAGGTCAGGTACATGGGTCAGTCGAAGGAGCCCAAATAAACCCATGAGACCTTGAAGCTGTATGAACTCTAACAAGTAAGGCACCACAAACAGTCAGTGAGATGAGGAAACTGACTGGGTCCAGTATGGGCTCATACTTCCAGGACTTCTCCTGGATCCCAAAACCAATCTACGAGCTGCTTCAAAATTAAGCCAGGGAAAGCCCAGATGCCAACACTGGGGAGAAACACGGCGGCCCACAGCGGCCTTCCCAAGAACTTCTTGATTGGACAACTCAGCATCAGGAAACCATTGAAAAACTGGGCACCCTCCTCACAAATCCACCTGTCTTGGCATATCCCGATTTCAACCTGCCCCTCACACTCCATACTGACGCATCAGGCCAGGGCAAAAGTGAAGAGGGGAAGAGGGAAGCGGAAGCTTATGGGAGCAAGTACAGGAGGAGGTGAAGCTAAATCTCTGGACAAAAAAAATGTGAACACTATAGACAACATGAAGTGCCATTTACACAACACATCATTTGACCATACTTGGAGTTGGCAAATAAAAAACATCTCAATAGTAGTATTTCACACCTGACACATGACAAAAATAATCCACATAGGCATCATAATCACAGACCAACTTGTCACAGAGGACATTCTTGAATAGGAGGTCAATGGGCAGCTGGGGGAGTCTACCAAACATCAAGTAGAATGACACAAAGCCAGTTGACTCATGTGCCGCACAATTATATACAAATCTCATTGTCTGGGTCATTTGGGGCCACTTCTGTCTGGATCTGGGATGGAGAGACCGTAGTATGTTGCCCAGAGTGCAGTTGAAACACTCTATGCCGCTGTTACCCATGGGATGGTAGGGGGAGGTCCGAGACTTGTTGACACCAGCCAGCTCTAGAAGTTCAGCAATGAGATGCTCTCAAAGTTTGCACCCAAGTTCGGAGCCAATTGTATTCATACAGGCCCGGGGCTGTTGTAAAGGCTGTGAATCTCCCATCAGACTCATGGAGAGGGACATTGTAGAACCATGATGTCAGGTTGTTAGAAAAATGATTTTGCATGTTGTTCTGGCTCTCTGTAGCTGCGTCAAGGTGAGGCCTAAATACTGATATCTGCGTCTGGACTCCAAGTCTTGGATGTCTGTGGAAATTATGTGAATTATGGAAAATATGTAACTGGGCTAATATGAGATTGTGTTTGTCAGTTATGATATAGTTTATATAGTATAGTATTATATTAGGTTTTCCAGCTCTGTTTTGTTTTCTCCGGCTATGTCCTACGTGCAAGGGAATAAAGTCTCGCTGTTGATGGCGGAACAGCAGGAGGAGATCCTGGCGACGCTCCGGTGGGCAAATCGGCTTTTACGGTCGACCTGGTTGGCCGTGGCCGGACTCGGATCCCTGCTTCTGGTGCTCTTTGTGCTTTGTGCGTGTCTCAGCAACTTGCTGGGCCGCCTGGTAGGGGTGTCGGTTTTTTATTTATTCAATATTTTATTCTTGAATCAATAGGTTATCAGATGTGAAAAACGGCTTCTACTTTTTATAATCCATGTTAAACACACACACACACACACACACACAAACAACCAAATACATAAATAAATGTTATCTCTTTTACAGCTCACCACTAAATCGTTGAGCGTTGACGACCATTTGACAGGTTAAACGTTTAATTTATTTGTTCATTATTTGCCCCCAAGGAAAAGACAACCTGTCATTTTGAGTGTGAGACTCCTGCTATAAACTGCCGTTGGACATTTTTTTTAATCTGTGTCTGTTTTCAACGTGTAGGGACTCATCGGAAAAGACAACAGGATATGCCAAGTGTGATACCACATTCCTTTCTGTCAAGTAAGCCATATATATATATATATATATATATATATATGTGTATATGATTTACCTTTTTGGTTCTGTTATATATTTATTTGGCACATTGGCACAGGGCCCAGTGAGTCAGAGTCTGGAAGCACTGTCTCATGAAACAAGTTATATGGTTCTCTCTGATGGCGGTGGAGATTACCAGGTTACCAGAATTGGCTACTTGAAGGAATATGTTTGCTAAATTGTTGTCGGAAATATTTGTCATAATTTTTAGTGGAGAACGGATGTATTAAGTTAATTGGAGCCACGGTGAACGTTTTGAATCAAGAAGGAGAACAAAAAATGATATAAAAATGTTCCTGTTATGTAGTTGATAGTAGAAGTGTAAAGTGGCAAGTGTTGTATGTCCATTCAGAAACGCTAGTAAAGAGAATAATATATGAAAACTATTCCTTAAATTAAATTTGAAGTTCAAAGGTAATATATACTTTTGCGTGTGGTTCTCAAGGTTTAGAACAACCCACAGAAAGTTTGTACAATCACTAAAGATTGCATAAAGAATCAATTAAGTGTTAATTTTTATTTCTTATGTAAGAAGGCCTTTTTATTAATAGAGGACAGCTATTTTTCGGGGAAAACTGGCGTTCAAAGTTGACAATGTGCTATTGGAACAATAGCATTTTCTAGTGAAAAAAATCACCGCAGCCATATTATTGTCTTTCTTCTCCTATGCCACCAGAACCAATTTATCATGGAAGAAAATATCTTGAATGGGATTATGAACGTCAGCAGGGCTTCGAGGGGCTTCAATTACTCCATTAGAGACCTCATCATCCCCATAGATGGATACTACAGGGTTTATCTCCAGATCAACAATGTAGTGAGGAAGACCATTGAGCAGGAGTGATTACCCAGATGGTCTATAAGTCTGAAGACAGCTACAAGGAGTATCTGCCTCTTCTGTCGTCGCGGTGCACACTGAATTCTGGCACGATGATGAAAGAGTCACTGTACACTGCCTCTGTGTTCTACCTCAAAGCCAATTCTCACCTGCGGGTGAACTCCTCACATCCCCAGCTGATTCATTCTGATCCTAACCTTAAAGGGTTTTTTGGTGCTGTGCTAGAACATTAGTGACCCCGCTGACTTGATTCCAAAACAATCAAGCAAAGGTTTCCATTAATGATCGACAGGGAGTGGCACTCTAACTTAAAAAAAACAAAAAAGATGCAGGGAACAGGGACAATATCTTAATTATATCGTGATCTACACAGTATTATATTGTATTTTATCTGTAGCACACCAAGAAATATTAAAACTATGAAAGAAAAAAATCATTATTACTATTAACTATTAAGTCACTACTAAGTTTATATATTCTGCAAATTTTTGTATCTTTTTTTTTTTTCATTTGCCTATTTTCTATGGATATTTAGATATTTCTGTGCATGTGGCTATTTGTTCTTCTCAAAATGTATTCGGCGGAATAAACCGATTCTGATTAAAGTAATAAATTCAGTTTTGTTAATTTATTTATTTTCCGATGAAGGATTTCATTATTTTGTTTTTCTAATTGTTGTTGAATATGGTTGGACTGACTGAATGGCAGGGTCTACGTAGCTGTATACAGTGTGTGTATATATATATATATATATATATATATATATATATATATGATCCAATCCAGATCCAGTTCAAGGATAGGAACCTCGAACAGCTGAGGTCCCTCGTGGACCTGCTCCACATTGGAGAATTTCTCCTGTGTGGTCTGTGAGGGCTTTATACCCATGAGAGGTTGTGTGCCATTGGTCAGGTGTCATTTACAAGACTGTGCCCCTCAATCATCTCTCCTGGGTGTTACCCTCAAACAGTGATTAAACAGTCAAATTCAGGTCACAGATACAATCCTACTATGCCATAAAACAAACACATGATGCTCTTTCAAGTTACCCTTATCTCCACACAAGGTTGAGTGAGGATGGAATGATATCTGGTTTTCAATACAAATTGTCGTATTGAAAAACAAGATACCATTCCATCCTCATTCAACCTTGTGTGGAGATCAGGGTAACTTGAAAGAGCATTTTCACCCTCACACTGTCTCACACACTGACTCATCCACACGCACACATACAAAAATGTGTCTGCGTCACAGTCAAGCAGAATATAAAATGGAGACTAGAGCCACAATCTGCCAGACCAAAGCAAACAAAGGGCAGTCCCATAAAACACATCTTGATTATGAGGTGTCATGGAATATGTGGTGTCCCAAGACAGCCCCCATTGTAGAAGATCATTATTAACAGAAAGTGCCGGGGGTCTCAAGAGAGAGAGAGAGCCCATTGTCAGGGGTCCCGGTGATAAGGGAGGTGAAATGTGACCGTGACCTATGTAGGGGAATCAGATGGTCAACGTTGTCTCTGGACAAGCATAAAAGCACCCGTTTGATAAATATATATGAGCCTTTTTCTTTCAAGGACGTTTTGTACATTTGATAAAGGATATGAACCTTCACAGGACCTTATATATTTGATAACAAAATGACCCTTCTTGAGAGAAGGGTCATTTTCTGCCTACACATGCTTCTACACATTCAGAAAAGAAAAGAAAATCTCCTGCTCTGAATTATGGGTAGGATTTATGGATTGTTTGATTGGAGTGTGGGTGTTTTCTTTGCCTTTTTGTGCTTGGTGTGTGTGTGACGGTGCTTGCTGTGAGGCCTGTTGGTTAAAAGAGCAGATAGTCTTGTTGAAATAGAAGGAAAAGCTGGATTTTAATGCAAGAAAAGAGGTTTTGTGTTTTGGCTGCTGAGTGAGGGAAACCAGCTCTGATTTATGACTGTGCGTAACTGCATTGGGCTGGGCTGTTCCGACGGGGAGCTAAAACAGGATGTTCACTCGCTGACGACCAGTGCAAACTGGAACTTGTGCCTAAAGTTAAGAGGTGAAGCAAGGGGGTGGTGCTTCATCCAGAGTGGGACTTAGTCAACTTCCCCTGACAAGAGGGGTGGAGAAGAAGTATGACAGAAGAAAATAAATAAATAAATGAATATTAAAATAAATAAAATAAAATAAATAAAAATAAAATACAATTAAACAGGAAAATAGAATAAAAATAAAAAAAGAAAATAAAAAAGCTGATAATGTATGTCTTGTATTGTTTTATAGTATTTATAAGAATTTAGAGTGGTCTTAAGACACTGAACTCTTATGTTGTTCTTTTTGTTTTTTCTTTCTTCCCCTCTTTTACTTTGCCGAGTGAAAGCTGGGGGAAAGACAGAGAAGATGGAATGTGTCTGAATTGGATCATCCAAGGGGCAGATGCAATATAAATTCTATATAGAAATTCTGAATCCTGTGAATCAGGCCAAAACTCTTTTCAGACACCTGCATTAACCTATGTGTGTACATCTAGTTATAACCTACATGATTGCTTGTTTTCACATATAGGATTACAGTAGTTATTTTTCTTATACTGCGTTTGCAATTAGTTAGTAAGAGACTTGGCAACGGACTGATTAATCAAGGCATTCGCCTAATTAGTGGAGTATTATTGATTTTATTGATCACATGCGGAAAAACTGATTTGATTTAGACACGGTTGAGTGCTGTGAATACTGGGTTTCATTATCTGAGTATGGTTTACCTTGATTGAGGCTGTTTTGAGAGTGAACATTGATATACATTTTGATAATTTAAGATAAATGAGTATGATCAGATGCATCAGATAATGAAAAGTGAAGTTGCTTTCATAAGTCGGAAGCTATTGGTTAGTAAATTCAGTTGTTTTTGGTTGAGTGTGATTACATGGTGCTTTATAAATAATTTTTAAATAAATCAATTTGATTTACAATAAAAGAAATGGATACAAAAATTACAAAAGTAATCACTCCTATTGATGTAGTGGAAAAGAATAATCCCCTTATGAAAGATATTGCAAAAATATCAGGAAAATGGAGT
Organism: Zeus faber; assembly: GCF_960531495.2. Classification (NCBI taxonomy): domain Eukaryota; kingdom Metazoa; phylum Chordata; class Actinopteri; order Zeiformes; family Zeidae; genus Zeus; species Zeus faber. The sequence goes on from NC_137203.1 coordinate 32,046,050, forward strand.
AAGCGGTGGCCTGACAACCATGGCCAGCTGAAGGAACTCTTAATCCGGATGTGATTAAAACAATGCAGGTGCTTGTGTCCACATATAAAGTAATTCAAAAGAAAGGAAAAAGAGGAAAGAGACGCATTCTGCAGCTGTTCGTAAAGGAGGGACAGACATGGTTCGAAGCTGCAAAAGAAAAAAGAGAACAAAGTAGACAAGAAATAAAGAAAAATGACAAGGAAGCAGAAAAATTGAGGGAGAAGATTACCGCACCCTTCCCACATACAGCATCTGTAAAGAAGCCCCCACCTTATGTGAAGGAGGTGAAGTTCACTGATGTTTATCCCCAGCTCCCAGTGATGACAACGGAGGGCAACACTCTCTTCAAAGATGAGGATGAGCAAATAATAGAGATGGGCAAGGCTACAACAACCATAAAAATGTATGAGAGCTCCAACAGTACCAAGAGAAGGAACCGTTTGGGAAGCAGACAACAAGTCAGAGGCCTGGAAATAGGAGAACAGAGTGTGAGTGACTCGGACGAAGCTATTGGAGGATACGACCCAGCAGTCAGATGGATGTTGGCTAAAGCAGAGGAAAAAGGAGCATAGAAAGAACCAGAAAGAACAGGACCAGGAGACTCTCAGAAAACTCAACCAAATACAGTTGATGGATAAGAAGAATGAGGAGAAGAAGGCCAAAGGCCAAAGAGAAGGTTTATAGGTGCGGAGAACAGAAGTAATTGTTGGTAGATAATGCACTGCGGCACCCCCTATGGGGAGCAGCTGAAAGAACTGGATTCTTGGTGGTGGAATGAGGATGTAAATGAGCAGCTATGAAGATAAACACTGATGATTATCTTGATAAAGAGCATGACATTGAGAAAAGTGTGCCACATACTGTATGACTTTAATGGTGGCTGAAGGATTTGAGCAGAAGCATATAGGAGAAATGATGGAGGAAGCTGCAGTATTGTCCAGAAAAAGTAGCTTATTTGGGTCAAACAATAACCCATGGACACAGACGCATCTCTGAGAGTCATTTGGAAGCCATTCGAATGGCACCGAAGCCCAGAACAGTCAGAGAGATGATGACATTTCTTGGCATTGCGAGATATTCTTCAGCCTGGGTAGAAGATAATGCCTGCCTAACAGGGCCTTTGAGAGCCATGATAAAAGAGACTGGGAATGCTGAACTCCATTGTCACCTTACCTGGACGCAGGAAGGTCTTATGGCATTTGAGACGAACAAACAGAGGTTACAAGAAGCTCCAGTGCTAGCGCTGCCAGACTACTCTAAGAACTTTTTCATCAGTAACTAGGGGTTACCCAGTGACAATTCTTACCCATCATAGTCTCAGTAATCTTTTGAACTTTTGAAGAAAACCGATCTTTCTCTGATACAGCATCATGTTCAGATAATGAAATTGTTGCATGCAATGATGAATGACATGTCAAGGGTTACACAAGGTAACAAAGCGGCTGATGAGGCTGCAAAAGCAATTACAGAAGCAAACAAAGCAGGCAGTTTTTCTTGTCACCCATGAAGTGGACTTGGAAGATAAAATCAAGCTCAGAGATGTGATCTCGATGCAAGAAGCGGCGTCAGCCATAGATAAACAATTATGGTTGGACCGAGGGGCCACACAAGAGTCTACTGGTCTGTGGAGAAATCATGAAGGACTGATGGCAGCACCCCCCGACCTACTAGGTTTGATGATTCAAGAAGCACATGGGTTAGCCCATGTTGCGAGGGGGGAGGTAAGGAGAAAAATCATGAAAGAGTATTGTATTTAGGCACCGTACTTGCTTGAGCAAATTGATTATGTCATAGGCAGGTGTACAATCTGTCTTAAAAACAATGTTCGGAGGGGTAAATATTGTCCTTTGCCTATTCACTGAATGGTGTTTTAACTCGTCAAGGCGATATCTTAGCCCCAGAGAACTTGTCTGGAGATCGGTCAGTTATCTGAAACCACCATTTCAGAAAGGCTAAAGCCGTTAAAATACAGTGCGTATGAAGCCACTCGTATTGAGATTTCAACAACAAGGCAAGTCAAAGTGCTTTAAATAAAATATCCATTAATACTAATTGCAAAAGCAACACATTATCAAAGGAAAGAAGACATTATAAAGTTAAAAAAAGTTAAAAATTTATTTTGGACGTAAACTATTCAGTGCTTTATAAAGCAACAGTAATATTTTACCAGTGTAAAAATCTGAGAACTGGAGTGATATGATCCACTTTTCATCTGATATGCGGCCATGCAAACATTTTTTTTAAAAGCCGGTTGGCATCAGGAGGAGGATTTAAGACGTTGTTTAAGGTCCACCAACCTTTTATGGTTGATCAGATCAAATTCTGTCATGGTATTTGAATAGATTTTTAGTGGACACAGGGACAGCACATATCCTGCACATGCTATGGGGGCACTGAGTGCATGTCTAATTTTCTGAATTTGAAGGATGCAAATTGGAGGGTTTGGTTTGGTTCAGCTTTTCGGCACTCTGTTATATTCTTACCAGCGTGGCATTTCTGCATGGAGATATTTTCTTATCAGAGACCTCCTTCACCTTAATGGGTGCAATAGCATCAATAACATTTGTAATTTTACAGTTATCTACAAATGATCTAATAGCTCACTGACTGAGACCCAAGAGAGGGCTGGTGTGGAAGAGAAAGCCTGAATAAATATTTCACTGGTGTTTTCAGTGATACCATTTTGTGATTACCTGTGTTTGAACATCTGTGTGCACGGACATAGTACCCTCAAAGAAAACACAGGAATGATCAGAGAGAGCAACATCAGTCACCACCACTTTAGAAATGTTCAGACACTTGGAGATGATTAAGTCCAGAGTGTGGCCCTTGTTGTGTGTGTGCTCTGTCACATGCTCAGTCAGTCTATAGTTATCAAGAACACAACACAGTTTTTTAGTCCCTTTGTCCTGGGGGTTGCCAACATTGATGTTAAAATCACCCACAATAACTACACAATCAAAGTCAATACAGATTATAGACAGCAGTTCAGTAAGGTCATCAAAAAGGTTGCACAGTATTTAGGTGGACTGTAAATATTTGGGAACAGAGCTCGAGAGGAGGAATTCAACTGAAAAACCACATGTTCAAAAGAAGCAAAATTTCCATAAGATATCTGCTTTCCTTTGAGGGAATCATTAAAGAAAGTGGCAACTCCACCTCCTTTCTTATGCACTCTAGCTTCACTCATAAAACTAAAGCTGGGAGGGGTTGACTTGATGAGAACAGCTGCACTGTTATCTTGGTCTCACCGGGTTTCAGTTAAAAACATAAAATCTCTGTTGTGCTTGATCATAAAATCATGGATTTAAAATGTTTTTCCCGCCAAAAGCTATGGTTTAATAAAGCTATATTTAGTGTGTTTTAAGCAATAACTGCCCAATTTTTGGGGACAGGCTGTGGCTGACGAGGAATATATGCTAAATTTGATAGTTTGCTTCCTGTTTCTTAGCAGATTCACCATTCTTTTTACATCAAGACAGGAATTGAGGAAGCTACCTTCACACAGGGCCCTGGCTTGTCCTGGGAAGACTCATGAGTGCCATAAGCTTTGCAACCTGGACCCAGCAGATATCAGTTAGAGCTTGTTGTATTTTGTACGCAAATAACTGGACATGCTGTGCTTTTATCAGGTTGGTGAGAATGAGTATGATTCTGACGGGATCCTAGAGGAGGGGGGGTCGTGACTGTGACAATTGTGCCAATGGCGGAGGTGGATGCCGATGTCTGACTCTGCTATGTTCTATGTTTATTTTTATGTCAGTTTTTTTGTGTATATATATATATATATCCCAACAAACTTCCTGCAATACTAGGACAGAAATGGAATGTAAACGAGAAAAACTGATTTATTTATGGGAAAATATAGGCATGGTACTACAGCTATTGCCTCGGATGCACAGTGCTGCTGCACGGGAAAACTACAAATTCACATCCATCACCACCTAACTAACCTCAATAGTATCCATTAAATTTGTAAATTGGAATGTGAGGGTAGTAGGCTCACCAGCTAAATGTAGCAAAATCCCTAAGTCACCTCATCAGGATGAATCCCAGCTTTTGTCTACTGCAAGAAACTCACCTCACTGCATCCGAGCACCTCAAATTCAAAGCAAAATGAGTTAAACAGATGTTTTCTGCATCATATAATAAAAAAAAAAAAAAGGTGTTTATATATTGATCAATAAAAGTATCTCATATCAGAATAAAGCCACAATTTCAGACACAGAAGGGCATACATTAATGGAATTATAGGAAACAACAAATTAACCATAGATAATATTTATGGACGCAAATTTCTGTCACAACATATTTTCAAAACTCGTAGAATTCTCAGACTAAATTATTATGGTGGGAGGGGAACACAGTACTCGATCGAGCATGAGTTTAGACCGTTCACAAACAGTCTGACATGATAAAACAATATATGAGTGATCTTGCTCTTGGGAATTGTTGACAATCAAATAATTCACATGATGGAGAATAGTCATACTACTCACCATTCCCCAAACGCTTCTCTGGAATTGACTTATTTAAAATGTCCAAAGTCACTAATCCTGAAATCCACCCGATTGTAATTTCCGATCACGGGCCAACCCTCCTGGCAAGTAGAGGTTTAACACCTCAAGTCTGACAGATAAAGAATTTTACCATTTACTGTATTTTCCATATCCTTCATTGAACTTAATGACTCTCCAGACATATATAAATAAATATATCACCATCCGTACTCTGGGAAACGGCAAAGGCAGTTCTGAGAGTATTATTTCATTCTCTACTCACAAGAAAAATAAAGGACAAGAATGCCAAAATTAACTAGAACAACAACAACTAAAAGACTTACACTCCCAACAAGCCCACTCACCCACTGAACAAATCTGAAATGAGATGCAGACAATTAAATCTCAACCTGATAATATCATCCATTAAAGACACAATTCCTCATGCAACTCTCATGCAAGAGTGAATTATTTTGAATTCAATGATGAATCAGATACGTATATAGGACAGGACAATAAGAATCAAATATATCAAACATTAACTCATTCCTCAATGATTTTCTGGTGTGCACTGATCACACTCGGCTACGTGGGTGGGCGCTTGGGGCTTGTGGTGGGTGGGGCATCTAGCCGGTTGCGGTATGGGGGGCCTTTCCCTTGTGTGGAGCGTTGGTGGGCATGTGGGCCCCACCGGCTCGGGGTGGTTCTGGTGGTCTGTCGGTGTGGGACCTGGCTCCGGGCCTGTAGTCCGTGCCTGGAATCTGCGGCCCGGGTTCTGCGCCTGCGGATGCGTCTTATGCCTGCACGTGGGGATGGGTTGTATGTGTACGCTTCAGGGGGGCAGGGTCTCCTCATGCTCTGTGGGACTGGTTTGTGCTCCGCGGGACCGTGCGTGGGTGTTTTAGCTTCCTTGGGGACTGGGGGGTCTTCTGTGGCTGCAGGCCATGGTACTCTGAGCTTTCCTGCGGTTGTGGAGTGTCTTTAGGGCTGCGGGACACAAAGGTGGCTATGGGGCCTTTTTCCGCTGCTTGGAGCACTACAATATACACCGCGTTCCAAATTATTATGCAAATGATATTTTTCTCTGATTTTCCTAAATAGTCGATGCGAATGACAGTCAGTATAATTTTCAAGTCATCAACCGTTAGGCTATAATTTGAATGTTATTGCACAAACCTCCCAATGATAACAGTATTTTTTTCAAAAATAAAAAACTCAAAATGCACTGTTCTATATTATTATGCACAACAGAGTTTCAAAACATTTTATAGGTTGTAAAGAACTGAAAATGGTCATTTGTTGAATTTGCAGTATTAGGAGGTCATATTTGAAATCTGAAATCAGCTATTTCAATCAAAAACATCTTAACAGGCCAAGTTGCATGTTAACACAGGACCCCTTCTTTGATATCACCTTCACAATTCTTGCATCCATTGAACTTGTGAGTCTTTGGAGAGTTTACGCTTAAATTTCTTTGCAGGATGTCAGAATAGCCTCCCAGAGCTGCTGTTGTGATGCAAACTGCCTCCCACCCTCATAGATATTTTGCTTGAGGATGCTCCAAAGGTTCTCAATAAGGTTGAGGTCAGGGGAGGATGGGGGCCACACCATGAGTTTCTCTCCTTTTATGCCCATAGCAGCCAATGACACAGAGGTATTCTTTACAGCATGAGATGGTGCGTTGTCATGCATGAAGATGATTTTGCATGGTTCTTCTATTTGTACCACGGAAGAAAGTGGTCAGTCAGAAACTCTATATACATTGCAGACGCTTTTATCCAAAGCAACTTACAATTATTCAACCATTGACGGACGCAGCCATCAGGAGCAATTAGGGGTTAAGTGTCTTGCTCAAGGACACTACAGCATGCTAGCAGGAGGAGCCTGGGATTGAACCAGCAACCTTTAGATTACTAGACGACCAGCTCTACCTCCTGAGCTGATATATATATATATATATATATATATATATATATATATATATATATGGGGATGCCCACTGCAACCGTTTCTACTTGTGAGCATTGGTTAGGGGTGGCCCAATAGTGGGTTTATGCACAACTGCAAGTATCCGGAGGATCCTACACCTTGAGGTTCGTGGGACTCCAGAGGCACCAGCAGCTTCAAATACCTGCTTGCTGCTTTGTAATGGCATTTTTGCAGCTGCTCTCTTAATCCGATGAATTTGTCTGGCAGAAACCTTCCTCATTATGCCTTTATCTGCACAAACCCGTCTGTGCTCTGAATCAGCCACAAATCTCTTCACAGTATGATGATCACGCTTAAGTTTTCATGAAATATCTAATGTTTCCATACCTTGTCCAAGGCATTGCACTATGTGACGCTTTTCAGCAGCAGAGGGTGATCCTTTTTCTTTCCCATATTGCTTGAAACCTGTGGCCTGCTTAATAATGTGGAACATCCTTCGGAAGTAGTTTTCCTTTAATTGGGCTCACCTGGCAAACTAATTATCACAGGTGTCTGAGATTGATTTCAGTGATGCAAAGAGCCCTGAGACAAAATACCATCCATGAGTTTAATTGAAATAAAAAAATTAAATGTTTCTGACTCTTAAATCCAATTTGCATAATCATTTAGAACGCGGTGTAATTCCGACCTCACACACCAGAACAAATTGGGAGAACTCCGGTACACTCACCGGTGAACCCATCACATCCCAACACAACACACACACCACCAGTACCTGCTTTGAGGTGACGCCCTCCTGATTACATCCCACTACTTTTCTCCTTCATTTACTGCCATAGCTATCACAGGAAGGTGTCATGTGCAATGTTACAATTTTCCTGGACAATATAACTCTGTTTTGTCTATACATTGTTGATATGTTGTTGTCTGATGTTTCTATATTCATGTTTTTCCATGTAGATGTTGTTGTTTGGCTTTATGTTTTTTATGTCTCACCCGTGGTGATTCCCCCCTCTTGAAGTAGTAATGATGATTAGTTGTTTATCGACGAAAACATGGAAAGATCGTTCTCCAAGGGGGATTGGTGGCGGTTCTGTGTAACAAAAAAGCTGAGCTCTTTTCATCCCACAGGACATAGTTATTGCAGCAGTTCTCGATGACAAAGAATGAATAAAAAGTGATATTGCAGGTTGAGAAGTTGAACTCCAATGACTGCACAGGTTAAAAAATGTTTTTAAAAGGGAAGGTTCCTTTTGTACGTGGACAATGGTGGTCTGTTTGAAGCAGGTGGGGACTGTGGTCTGTTTCAGGGAGAGGTTAATTATAGAGGTGAATACCTCCCCCAACTGGTCACTGCATGCTCTGAAGACACGGCCTGGAATGCCATCTGGCCCTGGTGACTGCCTAGGGTTTACTCTTTTAAAAGCCAGTAATCGTCCTGGTTCTCAGTAAGCCCTACAGAAGGGATGATTTTGCTCACCTCGAACCAAGCGTAGAAGGTGTTGAGCTTGTTGGGAATAGAGGCGGTGGGCAGGGCATAACCACTCTTTGTTCCTGTAGACTGTTTTGGTATCTCTGATGGCTTTCCCTAGGTCATATCTGGATTTCCTCATGGCCTCCAGGTCCCCAGAGCTATAGGCAGAGGGCTGTGCTCTGAGCTTACCATTACCATTTACTCAGTGCTTTTAGTCCTAATATTTACTTTCCGGACGACATCATTGAAACAGTCCTGGAGAGTGGCAATGGCTTCCTCACTCCAGCGTTGAACTGCCCCATTAACAATTTTTTCCTATTTTAGGGGTTGTCTGTAGATTGGGAGGAGAAGAATGGAGGTGTGATCCACCTTGCCAAAGGCAGGGCGGGGGAGGGGTTTGTAGCTGTCCCGTGGTTGAGAATAACAATGGTCAAGAGTCTAAACAGCATGGGTAGGAAGTTGATGTACTGGAGATATTTAGGCAAGACTTTCCTCCTATTAGCCTTATTGAAGTCACCAACAACAATAGAAGATTCCTCAGCGTGAGGCTTTACAGGTAATAGCTCCAAGTCTGGTGAGAAGTGTGTTGAAAGTACCTCTACATCCGGACCTGAGCGAGAGTAAACCATAATAAAGACCCCACCGCCTCTCGGTGTACCTGACTTTGTGGTTCTGGCCTGGCGGAAAATGGAAAATCCAGCCAGGTTAATGGCTGAGTCAGGCACCAAAGGGTCCAGCCAGGTCTCTGTAATGCAGCAGTTTGCTATGTCCCGCTGCAATTTAATCTGTGTGTGTAGTTCATCCATTTTATTGTTCAGGGATTGAACATTTGCCAGTGAAATGCTTGGTAAAGGCAGACAACAGAATCTCGTCCCAAGTCTGCATAGGATACCAGCATGTTTGCTTCTTTTCTTTCTCCTCCGTCGGCGAATTGGTAAACACAGTGGTGGAAGGACAAAGGCATCGCAGAAAGTACCCCAATAAGTAGAGAAGAGTCTGTGTTCAGTGACGAACGAATATCCAAAAGTGCTTGCCGATCATACTGTATGAGTAACAGTGCAGCATGTACAAAAATAAACACAATAAAAACAATAATAAACAAAAAAACACAAGTTGTATGCTGAGCCTTTGTCAGTGCGACTGTCTTACGGCTCTACCGGCACAGAAAGAGGAAGGACTCAATACAACAACTTAAAACTAGTCAGAGCCCTCGAGTCAAATAATAATATATCATGTCAATATAACAACAACAATATAACAACCAAAAGCTAGTTTAACCTCAACAGAAAAAAGGATAGTTAGGCATAGCAAAGATAGGATCCGATATTTAGGTATTAATTGTCTGAGAAATTCTTCTGCATGGTCAGTGAGGTAAACCTGCTTTGCAAAGGAACAAATAGATTTTATGCAAAATTATTATTTTGCAAAAGTAATGGGAACGCAACAGAAACACTCTGAAAACAGAGTCAATCTTTATACAGAAGAACAATTGGCTATATCTTAGTCTCAAAGATGGGGAGTAAGGAAACAAAATAAGAAAAGAATGTTGCAGCTGGCCCTTCTCAGGAAATAAAAGTTTTGTGGAGACTGTAGTTTCTTGATGAATACTGAATGAATGAATCATACTATGTGTTGATGAAGAAGGAGAGACCGCTGACACTGACTTGAGTAAAATAATAGATTTATTACAAAAAAACAGCATCAGACTAGACTTTCCATGGACGCCTAGGAGAACCGAGCCGGATGGATTCTCTGTCGAATGTAACTTGGGCGGGTTCTTTTATGCTTGCCCAAAGACAATGTTGACCACTTGGTTCCCCTACATAGGTCACAGGTCACATTCCACCTCCCTTATCACCGGGCCCCCTGGCAATGGGCTCTCTCTCTTGGGACCCCTGGCACCGTCTCTTAGTAATTATCTTATACCATGGGGCTGTCTTGGGACGCCAGACCCTTCAAGACACCTCATATTTCCCCCCTTTGAGACTACACAAAGTCTCGACAAAGTGACGAGTCATTGAACTTACAACGTTAATTGGCCTAATAGAACTCACCTACTAACAAACAAAATGATTACCTTATACCCTTCTGAACATGCTTAGTCGTAGCAATACAATAAAATTTGTGGAGTGTGAGAGCAAAAAATCCATCTGGCAGCTTCCTTTCTTAGTTCTTTCAACAAACAATCAAGACAGGAAAATTCTCTCATGGTCCCTCTGCCCCAGGCAACCACCTATTGCACTCCAAATCAATTAACCGCAAAGAAGAAGGGTTTAGACAACTGTACAGGATGTTACATTTAAATGCATACATTCAGAACTTCAGAAATAAATCAAAAAATTTTGTCCAAAGTCAGGCTGGTCGACCCATCGGACCCTCCAATGAACCTGTCCCTGCCTATCATCAATGTCTCTCAAAACCCCGCAAAAGAAGAAAACACCTGAGGTCCCAATATATCCATTTCACCCTGTTACAGAAAACTTTAAAGAAAACAATACTAAATCAAAGTAATATGTCTTGCTAAAAATATCTACTGTAGTGTACAGACTTTTCATCAATAATACAGGTTACATTGTAATAAACAAACTCCAATATTATAAAAACATGCATAACACATATGTATGTTTTGAACTGTTGCTTTTTAACACCATCAACTTTAAACGATATTTCACTCGACACTCCTGATCATGATGTCCTCATTCAGGGTCGGTCGTCCATTTTCATCCTCCATTTTTGAATGTCCATGTTTGAGTGTTCAAGTCCATTAAGCTGTTAGGATCTCAGGACACAGCCAACCTCAGACTGGTCCTGAAAGAAAAATTCACCCTCCAGTATCTTGCACACACAACAAATACAGTATAATAATTTAACTTTTGCATTACGCTTTAACATGATTCCAATATATGATTAACATTTTCCTTTTACCCCCTTTTTCATTTTCTCAGTCAAAAATAGTATTGAGTCTATGACGGAATCAGATATTCAGAATAGATATTACTCTACTAGTGTGCTCCTCACTACACACCTCTACCCAATTCAGACCTGTATGCTGACAGATTTTAACAAGGCGATTTTTCAGCACACCATTCAATTTTAATTTTAATTTTTAATTTTTTTCAATTGCTTGATTCCCAATTTTTGCAGAATTAAATCTTACTGTTTTATCCACGAACTCTGTCCCAATATCTGAAGATATGTGATCTGGAAGTCCCCAACTGCTTATGACCTCACGACACAAAAACTTGGCTTGGCAACTGACTGAGCATCTCTATGCTTGGTTGGACATGCTTCAGTCCCCCATGAAAATCTATCCACGTCCACTAACGTATCTTTTACCTCCTACTGGTCTTATCATGTCAACAAAATCCACAACCAACTCACGCATGGGACCTGTCGGAGTTAGAATGTGACCGTGTGGACTCATCACACCCCTCCGAACATTGTTTTTAAGACCGATTGTACATCTGCCTATGACATAATCAATTTGCTCAAGCAAGTACGATGCACAAAAACCATACTTTAGTGATTTTTCTTCTTATCGCCCCCCTTGCAACATGGGCTAACCCCTGTGCTTCCTGAATCATGAGACCTAGTAGGTCTAGGGGTGCTACCATCAGTCCTTCATGATTTCTCCACAGACCAGTAGACTCTTGTGCGGCCCCTCGGTCCAACCATAATTGTTTATCTATGGCTGACGCCGCTTCTCGCATCGAGATCACATCTCTGATCGTGATTTTATCTTCCAAGTCCACTTCATCGGTGACCAGAAGAACTTTGCCTGCCTAATTTGCTCCTGTAACTGCTTTTTCATCCGCTGCTTTGTTACCTTGTGTAACCCTTGACGTAAGCAGCTTCTTCCATCATTTCTCCTATATGCTTCTGCTCAAATCCTTCAGCCACCATTAAAGTCACATGTAGCACACATTTCTCAATGTTGCGCTCTTTATCAAGATAATCATCAGTGTTTATCTTCATAACTGCTCCTTTACTTCCTCATTCCACCACCAAGAATCCTCTCCTTTCGGCTGCTCCCCTTAGGGGCGCCGCAGTGCATTATCTACCTACAATTCTTTCTGTTCTGCTCATCTATAAACCTTCTCTTTGGCCTTCTTCTCCTCATTCTTCTTATTCACCAACTGTATTTGGTTGAGTTTTCTGAGACTCTCCTGGTCCTGTTCCTTCTGGTCATGCTCCTTTTTCTGATATAGCTCCACTTGATGTGCTATGTGATCCGTATGAACACCTTTGGTCATGCTTCCAAGACCAACCACTGCTGCCAATTTGCTGCTCACTTGAAGAGGCAGCCCCTTCTGTATTTTGGCTCGGAGAATTAATTTCTCCATTTGATTCAAATCTGGATCATTTCCTGTGATATTTCTCCACACTTGATGAACCCTTGACACATAAGCTCTTGGGTTTTCTTGTGGGCCCAATGAATCAACAAAGATGTTGTCCGGGTGTACGTTTGTTGGAAATGCATCTCTCAATGCTCTCCACATCCGACCCCTGCTTGCAGCAAACAATTCTGGGTCATACACTGCAGTTGCCACATATCTGTTAAGGCCTGCCGCCTGCAGGATTTCCTCCATTGCTGGGACTCCAATAAGGCTAGTCAGAAGTCTCTTAATATCTCCCATGGCAGGCTGTGTTTCCACCAAAACCTCTTCCAGCTTTGAGATCCACGGATGTGCTCCATCTTGAAGAGTGGGTAACTTTTCAAATATGTTAGACATGTCTGTATTCTGCCAAGGCTTGTACTCTAAATTTGGTCCTCGAATTATCACTGGACACATTTTGTTGGGTCTCTTTCCTTTTCTTAGCCATAGTCCATACCTCAAAGTGTCTAGCTTTTGGGGCTTTTTCTTCTGTAATTTCTTCTTCATTATTTGCAATTTGTGTAATTGTTTTTCCAATATTTGTTGAACTTCTGGACAGGTGGTGTCACTTATGTCCTCAAGGCATCTGTCTATACTCCTCTCAATTTCTCTTGTGTCAGTCATTTCCTACCCCTGTACTGGCTGCTAACGGTTGAAAACAGGAAGGACCTTCTTTCTCCGATTCTTCATCACTTTCAGCCTGTTCACTCTCATCTGTGTCGTCTGTTCCCAGAGCCATTTTCCTCACTGGTCGATCTCCTTTTTTCTCCACTTTAGAGTGCTGGGTCGTATCCTCCAATAGCTTCGTCCGAGTCACTCACACTCTCTTCTCCTATTTCCAGGCTTCTGACTTGTTGCCTGCTCCCCAAATGGTTCCTTCTCTTGGTTCTGTTGAAGCTCTAATACATCTTTATGGTTGTTGTAGCCTTGCCCATCTCTATTATTTGCTCATCCTCATCTTTGAAGAGATAGTTGCCCTCCATGTTCATCACTGGGAGCTGAGGATAAACATCAATGAACTTCACCTCCTTCTCATAAGGTGGGGGCTTCTTTACAGATGCTGTATGTGAGAAGGGTGCGGTAATACTCTCCATCAATTTTTCTGCTTCCTTTTCATTTTTCTTTATTTCTTGTCTACTTTGTTCTCTTTGTTCTTTTGCAGCTTCGAACCATGTCCGTCCCTCCTTTACGAACAGCTGCAGAATGCCAAGTTCTGCTTGTGTTTTCTATGTGCGTCTCTTTCCTCCTTTTCCTTTCTTTTGATTTGCTTTATATGTGGACACAAGCACCTGCATTGTTTGAATCAGATCCGGGTTAAGAGTTCCTTCAGCTGGCCATGGTTGTTCAATGTCAGGCCACCGCTTGCTCCATTTTCCTGATATTTTTGTAATATCTTTAATAAGAGGATTTTTCTTTTGCACTACATCAAAAGGAGTTATTACTTTTGTAATTTTTGTATCCATTTATTTTATTGTAAATCAAATTGATTTATTTAAAAAATATTTATAAGCACTGTGTAATCACACTCAACCAAAAACTGAAAAACTGAATTTACCAACCCCAAAGGAGACCAATAGCTTCCCACTTATGAAAGCAACTTCACTTGTTCATGATCTGATACATCTGATCATACTCATTTATCTTAAATGATCAAAATGTCCATCAATGTTCACTCTCAAAACAGCGTCAATCAAGGCAAACCATACCCAGATAATAATACCAATATTCACAGCACTCAACCGTATTTAAATCAAATCAGTTTTTCCGCATGTGATCAATCAAATCAATAATGATCCATTAATTAGGCAAATGCCTTGATTAGTCAGTCCGTTGCCAAGTCTCTTACTAACTAATTGCAAAGGCAATATAAAAAAAATAACTACTGTAATCCTATATGTGAGAACAAGCAATCATGTAGGTTATAACTAGATGTACACACATATAGGTAAATGCAGGTGTCTATTGAAAAGAGTTTGTGGATAAACCGTACTGGCCTGAATCATGAGATTCAGAATTTCTATGCATCCGCAAGCTCCCGGTGTCTTTGAAGAACTGCCAGATATCTTGTCATCTGCCCCTTGGATAATCCAATTAAGACACATTCCATCTTCTCTGTCTTTCCCCCAGCTCTCACTCAGCAAAGTAAAAGAGAGGAAGAAAGAAAAAACAAAAAGAACACAAGAGTTCAGTGTCTTAAGACCGCTCGAAATTCTTATACATACTATAATACAATTCAATGAGACATACATTATCAGCTTTTTTATTTCTCGTGCATTTGAAATAAAGCAATGTTTACTTTTATTCATACGACGCATTTAAATCTAAAGAGTATATTAGTCAATCTAATATCACCTCTAATTTATTATTTTTATTTAATTTTATTTCATTTCTATTTATTTTATTTTATTTTATTTTAATATTCATTTATTTATTTATTTTCTTCTTTCATACTTCTTCTCCACCCCTCTTGTCAGGGGGAGTCGCCTATGTCCCACTCTGTATGAAGCACCACCCCTTGTTCCACCTATTAAATTTAGGCACAGCTTCCAGTTTGCACTGGTCGTCAGCGAGCTAACATCCTGTTTTAGCTCCCCGTCTGAACAGCCCAGCTTAATGCAGTTCAAACAGAGTCATAAATCAAAGCTGATTCACTCGGCAGCCGAAACACAAAACCTCTTCTCTTTCATCAAAAACCCAACTGTTTCTTCTATTTCACCAAGACTATCTGCTCCTTTAACCAACAGGACTCACAGCAAGCACTGTCACACACTCCAAGCACAAAGAAAGAAAAAACTCACACACCAACCAAACAATACACAAATCCTACCCATAATTCAGAGCAGAAGATTTTCTTTTCTTTTCTGAATGTGTACATGCATGTGTAGGCAGACTGTTTCTGGTGATTCTAGTCCT
Organism: Zeus faber; assembly: GCF_960531495.2. Taxonomy (NCBI): domain Eukaryota; kingdom Metazoa; phylum Chordata; class Actinopteri; order Zeiformes; family Zeidae; genus Zeus; species Zeus faber. The sequence goes on from NC_137203.1 coordinate 32,061,262, forward strand.
TCTCTCAAGAAGGCTCATTTTGTTATCAAATAGTCCTGTGAAGGTTCATATCCTTTATCAAATGTATAAAACGTCCTTAAAAAAGGCTCATATATATTTATCACACGACCTTTAAGGAAAGGCTTCTTTATTTCTTTATTATTCTTTATTATCTTTATTATCAGCTTTACCAAGTCCATAAACAGGCTCATATATATTTATCACTAAAGGGGCAAAAAGTTTCTTTTTATGTATTATTTAACTGCTCACAACATATCTATACCTATTTAATAACCCATGTATTCTATATATCATTTACACATATACACGAACAATACACAAATCTCTTCACACCTCTTTAGCCGCGGCACACTCACACACACACACACAGGCACACTCACACCCCAAAAGGAAAAAGACATATCTGCCCAGCAGCACATCTGGTTCTCCAAAAACTTTAAAAGCGTGTGTGCGATGTGCACTCATTCTCTTAGGCTGGTTTTCTCCTGCTTTTCCCCATTCTTTCCTCAAACTTTATTTTTCATCTTTTAAGCCTTTAACTTGTAACTCTTTTTGCTTCACTTTTCATCTTTTTCATCTTACTTTAGGCTTTTAACTTTTATCTCTTTTTCCCTTTTCATCTTACTTTAGACTTTTAACTTTTATCTCTTTTTCACTTTTCATCCTTTTTCATCTTACTTTAGGCTTTTAACTTTTATCTCTTTTTCACTTTACTTTCATCTTTTTCATCTTCATTCATATAATTTTATATTGAGTCAATTCCCCTGGCCAGGGTTATTTCCTCTTTGTTTTTCCTACCTAGATTTGACTATATTATATTTTAAATTCGGCCAACTTTCATGCAGCATTTAATGTACACATGTCTTACTTTTTAAGGAGATACGGGCCCTGTCTCCATTAATCTTGCATGGTTATTTAAATAACTTTTGGCTACTAGTTGTGCCATTCTACAGTTTTATTTCTCTCGTCTCTATTCTCTATTTCAACTGAATTCTCTTTTTCTTTGTTTATTATTCTCTTATTCCCCTTATTTACGTCTTTTACAACTTAATAAACCCCAATTTAGACGGAAACTCACTTCACACATCAACACATCATCTCCATATCCGCACAATTTGCTCTTGTAAGTGCAGAGTATCTGCCCAAAATACTACCGCCTCAAGCTCACACACAGCTCAATTTGTGAGGTAACACTCACCCTGAGAGAGGTCATTTGCTGGAGCAGGCAGCATCGGCAAGTGAGGCCCAGCAGATCCTAGGTCGTGACGCCACTTTGTAGTTTCTTTAAGAATTTGATGTGTTGATGAAGAAGGAGAGAACGCTGAGCCTGACTCGAGTAAAATAATATATTTATTACAAAAGAACAGCATCAGACAAAACTTTCCATGGACACCGAGGAGAGAACTGAGCCGGATGGATTCTCTGTCGAGTGTAACTTGGGCGGGTTCTTTTATGCTTGTCCAAAGACAATGTTGACCACTTGGTTCCCCTACATAGGTCACAGGTCACATTCCACCTCCCTTATCACCGGGCCCTCTGGCAATGGGCTCTCTCTCTTGGGACCCCTGGCACCGTCTCTTAGTAATTATCTTATACGTTGGGGCTGTCTTGGGATGCCACACCCTCCAAGACACCTCAAGACAAAACAATCTGGTACAGTGTGGTACGACCTGATCATTTTCTATCACATACTGAAAGAGCAGGGTCTTCAGGTGTTTCTTGAAGGTTGTGAGTGTCTTTGCAGAGCGTGATGAGCTGGCCAGCTTGTGTCGCGAGAGGAGGTCGATATGCACCATACAAGGAGCAAACTGGTTGCTGGTAGAACGACAGATTCTTTAAGATCCCAAACAAATCACATAACCAGTAATGCGGGTAGTAAAAATACAGCTTGTTTAATAAAAAAAAACCAGCTAAAGCAGCACTATGTAACTTTTGGGATTTGGCATTTGGGCCCCTACAGCAGACCTGGGCATTTTACAGCCCGCGGGCCAAATCCGGACCTTTGGGCGTCCATGTCCAGCCCGCGTGAGGTCAATCGAAATTTGAACATAAATGAAAAAGTATTTATGCTGTGCATGCAATACAACTATATTGCTTTTATTTTGAAAAGCGTGCCTTTTTTTTATTTGCATAAGGGCACGCATGCGTGGGTTAACAGCTACAAGTGATGCTGGCCAGCTATCCCTGAAAATGTCAGCTCACGCCAAAAAAAGAAAAATTGATGCCGAATGCCGCGTTTTAAACAAGACATGGACTGCTAAAAATGTATTTACAGAAGTCAAAGGTTAAGCCGTGTGCATAGATGTGGTAGACAGGTCACTGTGGTCGAGGATTACAATTTAAGTCGCTACTACGTGACCAAACACGAGGAGAAATACAATAACTTGTCTGATCAAGAGCGAGCAAGGGAGTCGGAGGCTTTGCCGGCTGAGTTGCAAAACCAACAAGGACCTTTTACTAAACTTTGCACATCCAGAGATGCAGCTCTCAAGACAAGTTATGTCATATCCCACAAAATTGCTAGAAAAAGTAAAACGTTTTCTGACGGAGAGTTTATTAAGGACTGTTTGTTGGACTCTGCAGCACTAATATGCCGGGAGAAAACAGGAGCATTTGAGAACGTGACCCTCTCCCGACGAAATCTGGAGCTTCAGCTGAAAAATAGAGCCGTCAACTTTGATTATTTTTCCCTGGCTTTGGATGAGCGCTGTGATGTACCTGACACTGCCCAGCTACTCATCTTCTTACGTGGGATAACTACAGACTTTAAAATTAGGGAGGAGCTGGCAGCCATGCAGTCAATGAAAGGGACAGCAACCGGGAAGGATTTGTTCATGGAGGTAAACGCACGTTTGGACAAGTTGTATGGGAGAAATTTACTAGTACATTTAAAAGAAATATGTTCATTATATTCTACCATTAAATAAGAAAGAACATTCATTATCTTGCCCATATGCTATATGAATGAAGTAAGGGTGCGTGAAACAGGGGTCAGCAAAGACATGGTGTTTTCAGTCTAAACAAAAGTAGCAAAGACATGAATAAGTGCTTTGTTGACCGTGAGCCATATGACATGGGAAGGTTTGTTAATGCAAACATCCCCTCTAAAATATGGCCTGGACTAGCGTCGGGAGGTTTGTTATTGTAACTGACGTCAAAGACTGCAGACAAATGGGTTCTTTGCACTATTGACAGTGTAGGAGTAAGGAAGGGATTCTTATTGAGAATAAACAGATGTACATTCTGGACCAACAGAAAGAGGTTTAAAGAAGGAGTTTGTGAGCGGCTCGGGAGTTCTTTTCCAAACCAACTCAGATTCTGTTGTCACTTTTGCAAGTGATAATAAAGTCTTATATCTTCAGACCTCGACTCTCTCGAACCTCTCTTCTTCAGTTTAAGTGTTAGATGCGTTTTTTTCCACTACAGTTGGGACTGAAATGGGACAAGCCAGCAGGTGTGACAATGGATGATTGTCCAAATCTGACAAGGAAAAATGTTGGACTTTTGAAGAGAATGCAGGATAAAGTGACAGAAATGAACCCTGAGCAGATATTGACATTTTTATTATACATCAGGAAGTGTTGTGTAAGTCAGTGTTAAAAATGAACAATGTCGTTGATGTTGTAACTAAAATAGTTAACTTCATCAGGGCAAGAGCATTGAATCACAGACAGTTTGTTGCACTTTTAGAGGAAAATGAGACTGAACATCGTGACATAAGCTACCACACAGCTATCAGGTGGCTCAGCCTAGGTAAAGTGCTGAAAAGTGTCTGGGACCTGAGAGAAGAGATTTACGAGTTCTGTGAAAAGAAAGCATCCCACAGCTTTCAGATGCAGACTGGATGGCAGACCTTGGTTTTGCTGTAGATGTGACTGCACTAATGAATAAACTAAATGTCAAACTGCAATGCAAGGGCCTTTTTGTGCTTGAAATGTACAGCGCAGTGAAGGCTTTCATGAGAAAGTTGCAGCTTCTCTCAAGCCAAATGCAGGACAACATTCTCACCCACTTGCCAGCACTGAAGGAAGCCACACCATCAGCTGATCACCTCCACTGGTACTCATCCATGTTAGAAGCACCGCATGGTAAGTTTTCAAGGCGAATTCCAGACTTTAAAACAGTTGAGAGTGAAATGCACATGGTTTCTTCTCCCTTCACCTGCAGTGTGGATAATGCATACAGTGATGTTCAGATGGAACTCATTGACCTGCAGTCTGACTCATTTCTGGCAGAGCACTTTCAGTCTCACTGCTTGATTTTTACTCTTCCCTTAAAGAGGAGAACTTTCCACACATGAGGAGGCATGCTCAGAAGATTCTAGTCCTCTTTGGATCTACCTATGTATGTGAACAGACATTCTCAGTGATGAAGTTCAACAAATCCAGATACAGATCCTCTATCACTGATGATCACCTCTCAGCTGTCCTTCCCATATCCACCTCAGAGATTCAGCCAGATTTCAATGGACTTGTTCAAGCCCAAGACGGATTAAACATGTTAAAAATAAAATGAAACACTGATGTAATGATTGTTTTTGTTTTTACTGTTTATTACTTCTGTAGGAGTATTTTCCTATTTGACCTATACCACTATTTCATATATTTATATATATATTGAAAGAATATCCAGATTCTTCTGATTACCAGTAGCAGCTAATCAAAATATATAATTTGCTGCTTTTTACAATGGGTGAAAATTAATATTGAGCAGAATCAAGTTATTGTTGGTTCGGCCCTCCAACACAGCTCAGGTTTCTCATGTGGCCCCTTGTAAAAATTAATTCTGAGTGCAATTGCAATATTCCAACTGTTGTAAAACTAGATCTGGTGTCTGAAAATAATTGATTTTACCGGACAAATGTGTTATGTCATATGTTAGAAATGTAGATATAATGTAAATCTAGGTTAAAGTGGCCCTTACAGGACCTTGCCACTTTCCGGAGCCAAGGGGAGAGAGGGCTGGGGAGGGCCGGGGCCCCCTGCTCTCCCAGATCGGCTTGCACGCGCGAGTCAGAGGGTGAAACGAACCCTGTGGTGCAATGAAAGTCAGGGATGGCGCACGCCAGGTGAGGTGCGGGTGCCAGGTGCACCGCTGGCCTGTTTCGCCTGCGCTGATGGGGAGGTGGAGTGGTTACATTTTGTATGAGCATTATTACCGGCCATTTTGACTGGCAAGTTTATAATTTATTGCGGGGTAATTTTGTATACATTTTGCCATACCAAAAAAAAACGTAAACCAAGTGACGTAGTGCCGTTAAGTCAGTGCTGTAACACACTTTTCCCGTGGTTTTGAACAACATACCCAACAGACATATCATTAAGAAGAGGGGTGTGATTAAACATTACACATGGGTGCCCGAAGTGTACCCACAAGATGTTCAGCCATAATGTAAAGGGTGTAGCCCAGTCGACCAATGCGGGCCGACGACAACGTATTTTTTACATGCAAATTCATAAAAGGGTGTAACACATTGAAGCCTGAACAAGGTTAAGAAACATTTGTCATTAAAATCACAATACACTCACCGCAAACGTGAGTTCCTTAAAGGAATTGTCCAATGGAGCATCGGTCGCTGGCGCTCCACACGCATGCACGCACACACACACACACACACACACACACACACACACACACACACACACACACACACACACACACACACACACACACACACACACACACACACACACACACACACACACACACACAAACACACACACACACACACACACACACACACACACACACACACACACACACACACACACAAACACACACACACACACACAAACACACACACACACACACACACACACAGACACACAAAGAGCTTCCCTTAGCCGAGTGGTTAGAGTGCCTTGTCTCTAGTGAAGTGTCGATGGGTCTGCAGCTATTGTGCTTCTCTGGTAAGGTGACCCTCCTTTTATGCACTGGTGGCGCCTGGAAGACAAAACAACAAGTCGGCATTCTGGTTTACGGCCCCTGGACGGTACTTTATGTCAAACTCGAAGTTTGCAAGTTGAGCTGACAATCGTTGCCCAACTGCAGCGAGCTGGGCAGCTGGGCAGGTCTTCAGCGAGTACTGAAGACCTGTGCTAACCAGCTAGCTCCGGTGTTCACTACAATATTCAACATCTCCCTGGCTGAATCAGTGGTCCCATCCTGCTTCAAGAGGTCAACCGTCGTTCCTGTCCCGAAGATCGCCTCTCCTGCCTGCCTGAATGACTACCGTCCGGTGGCCCTCACCTCGGTGGTCATGAAGTGTTTCGAGAGGCTGATTAAGGATTATATCTGCGCCTCCCTCCCCCGCACCTCCCAGGTACTGCACACCACACTCACAGAGATTGCTGTTCATCGACTACAGTTCAGCTTTCAACACCATAGTCCCCACCAGACTGGTTGTCAAGCTGAAGGAGCTCGGACTGAATGCTCAGCTGTGCGCCTGGATCCTGGACTTCCTCACAGCCCACCTCCAGGTGGTCAGGGTGGGGAAGCACATGTCAAGCTCCCTCACCCTGAACACAGGATCCCCCCAGGGTTGCGTCCTCAGCCCCCTACTGTACTCCCTGTACACACATGACTGTGTGGCCAGGTCCAGCTCCAACACCATCATCAAGTTTGCTGACGACACCGTTGTCGTGTGCCTGATCACCGACGGTGATGAGAAGGGATATCGCGAGGAGGTGGCTGACCTGTCACTCTGGTGCCAGGACAACAGCCTCCACCTGAATGTCAGCAAAACTAAGGAGCTGATTGTGGACTTTAGGCGAGGATCACAATCGAGGACGCACGCGCCCGTGATTAATGGGACTTCTGGCGACAGGGTGAGCAGCTTCAAATACCTGGGAGTCCACATCACAGAGGACTTAACATGGACTTTACAAACAGACACTCTGGTGAGAAAGGCGAGGCAGCGTCTTTACAACCTCAGGCAGCTGAGGAAATTCCAGGTCTCGGTGAGGATCCTCAAGTCCTTCTACTCTGGAGCAGTGGAGAGCATCCTGACAGGCAACATCACTGCCTGGTTTGGGAACTGTACTGCCCAGGACAGGCGGGCCCTGCAGAGGGTGGTGCATTCAGCTGAACGTACCACTGGAACTACCCTCCCCCCCTTGCAGGAGTTATACACCAGGAGGTGTAGTAGCAGAGCCCGCAGGATCATGAAGGATCCTCATCACCCCAACAACGGACTGTTTCAGCTGCTGCGGTCAGGCAAGCGCCTCTGCAGTCACACAGTTAAAACAGAGAGACTGAGACAGAGTTTTTTCCCGCAAGCCATTAGAACTGTCAACGCTGACCTCACCAGGGGTCCTCACTGAGCCACACACATAGGCTCCACTACCTATTGTACTATATGTAGCATACTGTACCGCATACTGTATCACTGTTCAGGGTTGTTCGTGATGCCGTATTGCTGCGCCGTACTGCTGTATACTGTGCTGTATTATCCCAAGTACTATCTCACTTTATTCACATGCCACTTTTATGGACATATCTGTATATACATAATTGCCTATTCCATATACATAAGCATATTCCCTCTATCTATTCCATTTTATTTCATTTTATTTTATTGTATTTTATTTTATTCTATATATTTTTATTTTATCCTATAAGTATTGGGGAGAACATGCAAACTCCACACAGAAAGGCTCCTATTTGGGAGATAACCCGCCAGAGTACAGTGGCAACAGCGCCCCAGGTGGAACTCGAACCCAGGACCAGACCAGTCCAGTCAATGTGCATATGTCAGCCACTGCAGGTCCATTAACTGTTGTTTAATTAAATAAAGCTGTATTTTTTAACTACCTGTATTGCTGGTTGTGTGATTTGTCAGGGATCTTAAAGAACCTGTCCTTATGGAGAAGTTGGGATTTGGCAACCAGTTAACCCCTTGTTGGGTCCATATCACACTCTCCTCTTCCGACACATTTTGGCGTAAGTCATCTGGATCCCCGACAAATACATCATCATGAGTAATCCTGACCCTTTCAGCGGTCACAATTAAGTAAACCTCCAGTATAATGATTCAGGTGCAGCAAAGTCTAATGCTGCTCTGGCAAATCCTCAAACAATGAATTCTATAATGTTTCCCGGTTCATGGGGATGTCTTGGGTTGCAAAGTTCTGTGGGGAAGGGGGAACGACAATGCAGGAATTTTAGCTCGGTGTACAACTTAAGAGGAACAGGCTGGTAACTTTCTCTAACCGGGGTACTGTACCAGTGGGGATCTGGTGATAGATCTGAATAAATCTAAATAAAATGAGGCACGCACTAGGAGCAGATAGCTCTTCTAAAAAGGGTAAAAATGAAATTTTACATCAACCCATATCAAGAAGCACATTGGGAAGCCTTTTGCCTTACGAATCGTCAAGTCATGGTGGAGTTTCAGGGGGCTCTCCAAAGCTTACGAGGACTGAGTGGAGATTGTGGGTAGTTGTGGCAGCATGTCTTGTCACGTGATTTTTAGCTACATTGTGTGAGAGTCAGCAGTCGGCAGTTTGGGCGGTGCCGGGGAAAGTCCAAAGTTCCTGCCTGCTTGGGGAAGCTCAGTGCATCATGCTCCAGGGGCCGTGATTTCACTGTCACGGAGTCGGTCTGGTGAACTGATTGTACTCGGACGACTTCTGGGTTGAAGGGCGATGGCATGATGCAAAGCACCTGGAAAAAACACTAACAACGCTGCGACACATATAGTGTCTTAGTGTGCGGGTGCTATTTGGGTGTATTTAAATTAGATAATATGCATACTATTGGCCCCTTTCTATGCAAATGAGCCTTGTTGCAAATACAGTTCAATTCACAAACAGCGACGCTAATAGCCACATGCAGTTAGAGCTAGTACTGTCTGCAGAGATCTGGTGGTAACAACATTTGAGTCCAAAAAGCCAAAAAAGGCAGCGTATGTGATCGTCAGGAGCCGATGCAACTGCAACGCATTTATAAGGGGTGTCACACCCAGACTTTCCAGTGATCTGTAAATAATATTTTGACATTATTATATTATGTTACAGCACCTGTAGGCAGCAGAATGTGCAGCAGTCTGTGGTTTTCAAAACTTTATGATAATAATTATTAACCATAATTTATTGTACAAATAAGGCAAATGTTGACAAAAACAGTTCTAAAATTCCTATGGAACTTAAAAAATATCGAAAAAACAACTAAAAGTTATAGGAAATAGCGATAAAGTGGTAAAAATTGGCATTGAATCACAGATTGCATCAAACCTCAGAACCATGGACAGCTTTACAGGCCATGGCCTCGAACTTGGTAGATACCAAGTTCTAGTTAATCAACGGTCATAATTTCTACACAGTTATATTAAGATTCAGTGAGAACTAGAATTTAAGTTAAAAAAATATATATACAGTATATATAGACACACACACACACACACACACACACACACACACACACACACACACACACACACACACACAAATATACTGTAAATATATATATATATATATATATGTATATATTATATAAATGATAGATTTACTCATGCTATTTGTGTAATGTTTTATAGTCACTGCACACAAAAATACAAAGTAAAACCCAGGGCCCCACCCTGTTACGCGGAGACCGCTTTGCACGTTGGCCAGGTGCGGGGGAACACGGGTCATCAGGATGATTAAAAAATTTATAAATCGTGGCATTGCAGGTTGAGAAGTTGAACTCCAAATTTCAAATTTTGCACCATATTCACTTTACAGTGAACTAAGAAAGGGGCTGTGCAATTACTAACATTACCACAACAAACATTTGCACTTTAAAACGATAAATTTAACTTCTATGAGACTGCAACTCGGGAAACAAATGTTTGCACTGTGATCGCTTTAAAGTGACATGCACTGTAGTCACTTTGAAGTGTATGGAACTGAAGAATTTAATGAGATTGCGCAATTATGGTAATGTTGGTATTGATAAATATATTTCATTGAAATCGTTGATTGAGAGGAATTTGAATATATGAATTGATGGACTGATTGATTATTGGGTGCTGATATATTAAAAGTCTACCTTGAAGAGAATTGCTATAACTGCTAGTAGCTTAACATACGAATATACCCAAGCTTGTAATATCACAACCTTACTGTTTTGGGAAGCCTTATTCTTTATTTTCTTCCCTTAATTTTATTTTGTGTGTTTTTGTTCTGTACCTGAATACGCAATACAACCCGTAAACGCAGTTCTGTCACGCACACACACACACACACACACACACACACACACACACACACACACACACACACACACACACACACACACACACACACACACACACACGCACACACACACACACACACACACACAGTGCCTCAGAAATATATTTAATAGCTACAATCAAAGTGAAACAAAGCACAACTGTATGATTATATTACGGTATTTTATTGCAAAGTTCAACTTCACAGTAATTTACTGGCAGCTGTGTTTGCAAGAATTTCAGTGCAAAAAATATGGTACAACACATAAGGCTGGCATAGATTTTACAGTCAACTGCTAATGGTATACAGTGGTACCTCGACTTACGACTGCATCTACTTACGACTAATCCAAGATACGAGTAGCAATAGTCGTGAAAACGTGTATGGACTTGCGACTGACTGCTCCAAGATACGACCGTGGAAATTTGCAGTTGGCGCGTCAGTGGCCAGTCAGCAGTCACACAGCGGGCGACGTACATCGTGTGTGCATGTAGCTCGTGGCTTATCGATATTTTTTTCATATGTACTGTGTTTGTGCTGTGTATTTTGTTTATTTTTACCCTTCATGATTTCATAATTTATATGGGAAAAATTGCTTCAACATACGACTGTTTTAGTCCAATAACTTGTCCAGTATACTCACAAAGCCATGCTGAGATCTTGAAAAAATATGTATCCATATGTACGAAGGATAATCCATCACGGAATGAATAAACGTTAAAAAAACTTGCCACTTGCCCTGGGTTGGTCAAGAGTAATGAGTCATTGTGTTCAGACTTGACTGAAGATGGCGCTCAACATGAAATACAGTCTCACACGGAGATGTTCAAGAAACTGGAACTTATTGTCACCAGTTCTGCTTGAGGACTCAAATGTTGTCTATCCGGCATTGACTGTGGACTGGCATGATCTTCTCTTCAGCCTGAAAACAGAAACAAAGCAAAAGTTAGATTGATGCAGTGCTTGAGCATAACACCTACAGAGATAAACTCACAGCTCTGTTGTTAATCTGAGCTCCATTGAACTATACAAAGAAGAAACCAACATCCTGTAACACAGTTTTGCAGGTCACTTTTATAATTGATAGTATCAGGGTGAATGGTAGAAACAGACAAATTTCAGCATTAAGCCATCTTCAACGTTTGTTTCACTTCTGTTGACTTGCAGCCTAAATACAGACTACTCCACTCAAGCAATCAGACAATCATCATGTTCCCTACAACACTGAACAGTAACCAGCCAAATACTTGATGGTGGTGAAAAACATCTGCAATTGGTTATATATGAAATACATATCAATAAAAAGCCAATAATAAACACATATTTATAAATACCAAAGTAGGCCTGTCATGATAACTACGTTGGACATTTGTTGGACAATATATTTTGTTGTCTCAGAAATAATTAAATCGATCAACGATATATTGTCCTTATAATATATATTGTCCTTATTCATTGGGATTTCATTTTGACCTATTCTAGAGGGTGTCAATGATACATTAGTTGTTGGACTATATGCGCACTGGACTGACCTGTCGGGTACATTTATACTGGGCTGGTACTATTCATTATATGCCCAAGGTATGGGACATTGTGTGAAAGTTAATCTTATGATGTATTAGATCATGAGGATTGTCATGTGAATTGGTAGCTGGGTTTCCACCAATGGCCCGCACAAAGCAACCGCACATCACTCGGCTTGACGCCCCACACGGCCGCAAGTCCCAAGCCTGACCTTTGACAAAGAACGTCGGTAGCCTGGGTTATACACCGGCGGCTGGGTCTTATGCCTACACGTTGGGGTGGGTTGTATGTGTGGGCCTCAGAGGTGTAGGGTCTCCTTGTGCTCTCTGGGACTGGTTGTTGCTCCTGAGGGCCGTGCATGGGTGTTGCTCCGGGGGCTCCTTCTCTGGGGGCTGGGGGGTGTTCTGTGGCCACAGGGCATATTGCTCAGAGCTTTCCTGTGGTCGTGGAGTGTCTTTAAGGCTGCGTGACTCAGGGGTGGCTTCAGGGCTTTTTCCGCTGCTTGGAGGCTCTATGATATAATTCCAACCTCATACACCAGAACCAATTGGGACAAGTCTGGTACACTCACCGGTTGACACCACACACACATATGCTACTCACAAAAAGTTAGGGATATTCGGCTTTCGGGTGAAATTTCAGGATTTTCAGGATGTCCAACTGTTCAGTGTTTCAGTACTTTTTGCACAACTTGCTGTTCTCTAACAAGGAGCTGAACGGCAAATTTCACAACAGGTGTTTGATCCATGGATCAACCAATACATTTCCCGGTTCAATTCAAATTGGTATTTAAACAGTCCTCTTCATCATGCTGTTCACATTTTGACATCATGAGACCAAGACGACACCTAACAACTGATCAACAGTACCTCGCCATTGCGAGGCTTCAAACAGGATGTTCTCAGAGGGAAGTGGCCACTGAGCTTAGAGTGTCACAGAGTGTCATCAGCAGGTTGCAACAGAGATACAGAGAGACTGGAAGAGTCACAGAAAGGCATAGAAGTGGACGTCCTTTGGCCACATCCAACACTGATGACAACTTCATTGTGAACAGTGCCCTGCGGAACCGGATGATGAATGCCATTCAACTCCAGGCACATTTAAGGGAGGTGAGAGACACCCAAGTGTCACGTCAGACCATTCAAAACCGTTTCCATCAGCGTGGTCTGAGTGCTAGACAACCTGCAAAGGTACCTGACCACACCACCAGGCACAGGCATCATCGTCTTGCATGGGCCAGGGAGCATTTACACTGGGCGAGGGAGCAGTGGGCCTCAGTGCTGTTCTCTGATGAAAGTCGATTCACGTTGAGCAGAAATGGTCGCCGCCAACAATGTTGGAGACGTCAACCAGAGCGCTATGCATCAGCCACTGTTGTTACCAGACGAGCCTTTGGAGGTGGTGGTGTTACAGCATGGGCAGGTGTGTCTAGTCAATACAGAACTGCCCTTCACTTTGTGAATGGTACAGTGCCAAGCTCATACTACCTGAATAACATCATTAATCCAGTCATTGTGCCCCTCCATGAACAACACAGGCCTAATTTCATCTTCATGGACGACAATGCCCCAGCTCATCGTATTCTGGGCAGTGCCAACATGCTGTCGTCCAAGTTTGATCCAGATGTTCCATTACTGTGGAATAGTTAAGTAAAAAACTGTATTTTTTATCATCGCTGCAACACACGTGCATGTACAAATGACGGCTCGCACAGGTGACATGATAGTGTTACAGAAAATGAAGGGGTTGCTTTTATCTGCAGTTTGCTGTCGGTGGTTTTAAAAAAAGCGGCAGACAGAAGCTGGTTTTTACTTGTACAAGGGTCCGGTCAGAGATGTGTTCTCGAGCAGCTCTCTGAGTCGAACAGTTAATTTTCCAGGGAGTCAGAGAATACATGGTCAGTTCGACCTCAAAGATGCATAGGTGCTCAAGATAAGGCAAACTTTATGGCAGGAATATAAGGCAAACTTTATGGCAGGAGGATTAAGGCAGACTTTATGGCAGGAATCCAAGGGCGACCACAACCTAAAGAGGTATGTGTAAGAATTAACCCTGTGTGCTGAAATAAAGGTATGTGACTGAGGCTATATGAGGTTGTGTTCTTCATTATGTGTGTGCATATATGTTTATGTGATCGCATAGATTTAGATATATTGTTACAATAGCATTACAGTCTAGTGATTGGTCAACAACCTGGTCCTTACCAATATTAGTGGTTATTAGCGGTGGTTTTAATGTTTTGGCTGGTATATATACTTGTATGTGTATATATACATATATATACATATATGTGTATTTTTTTTTCATATGTGTATACATACACTACTCACAAAAAGTTAGGGATATTTGGCTTTCGGGTGAAATTTATGGAAAATGTAAAAAGTTCACGCTACAGTGATATTATATCATGAAAGTAGAGCATTTAAGTAGAAGCATGCAATGGTGATTTCCTCATCTCAAACAATTTATTGAAACAAAAGCCAACAACAGTGGTGGGTTTACCACAACAAAAAATGTCAATGGCTCAATAACTTGTCATGTGCCCTTGAGCATCAATTACAGCTTGACAACCACGTCTCATGCTGTTCACAAGTCGACTTTTTGTCTGCTGAGACATGGCAGCCCACTCTTTTTGAAGGGCGGCCCTCAGGTCATTGAGGTTCTAGGGTACAGAGTTACGAGCCTCTACACGGCGACTGATCCCATAGGTTTTCTATGGGATTCAGATCTGGAGAAAGTGCAGGCCACTCCATTTGAGGTACCCCAGTCTCCAGCAGCCGTTCCCTAATGATGTGATCTCGATGAGCTGGAGCAGTCGTCCATGAAGATGAAATTAGGCCTGTGTTGTTCATGCAGGGGCACAATGACTGGATTAATGATGTTATTCAGGCAGTATGGGCTTGTCACTGTACCATTCACAAAGTGTAGGGCATTTCTGTATTGACTAGTATTGTTTCTGGATGATTTTGATGTGTTGATGAATGAAGTATTGACCGCTGACGCTGACTTGATTAAAACAATAGTTTTATTACACAAATCAGCATCAAACCAGACTTGCCTAGGACGTCCAGGAGAGACCCGAGCCGGATGGAATCTCTGCCAAGCGGTGCTCGGCACTCGCTTTTAAAGCTGCACAGAGATAACATACTACATGTGGTTCAAACCCATAGGTGCCCGCTCAGCCTCTGTCTTGACCTATTGACCTCAAACATTCCAGACACCTCATATTTCCCCCTTCGAGACTATACAAAGTCTCGACAGAGAGAAGAGTAATTGAACATACACTGTTAATTGGCTTAATAAAAAATCACTTGATAACAAACAAAATTAGTTATAATATACCCTTCTGACCATGCTTAGTCATAGCAATACAGTAAATTTGTGGAGTGTGAGAGCGAAAAACCCATCTGGCAGCTTTTTAGAACCTCAGAAATAAATCAAAAAAATTGTCCAAAGTCAGGCTGGTTGACCCATCCGACCTTCCAGTGGACCTTTCCCTGCCTTTCACCAATGACCCTCAAAAACTGCATAAAAAGAAAATACCTGAGGTCCCAATGTATTCACTTCATCCTATTACAGACAACTCAACTCAACCCCTCGAAGAAGGTTGTGGTATTACTTCTGCTTTCTCAACAACAAATTCAGTTCCCTGGGCTTTGACTCCTGCATGACCAACACTCAATGTCCTATTCGATAGCAGGACCCATCAGTCCAATACTCCACATCTGACACATGCAGTGGGAAAGCTTGCAAGTCTGATCTGAGCTTTGCATATCTCTCTACTTTCTGAACACAATCATGTGGCTCTCCATCCTCTGGTGTTGGTAAATTATCAGCTGGATTTACCATGACGCCCCTTACTAAGGTGACATCTTCCTGCTCTAAGAGCCTATGTTAGTCTCTTAGCCTAGACATAGTCAATGTACATTTACCAAAATTCAAAAGATTTCTGAGACTATGATGGGTAAGAATTGTCACTGGGCAACCCATAGTTACTGATGATGCTTTATCATACATTAGATAAACTCTGTGAGGGAAAAATGATTACGATCAACTATTTTGAATGAGGACAAATGCCTCTACCTCCAAAAGGGGGTTTGAAAACATTTGTGTCTGTCCCCCCAGGAACCCCCCAGAGTTATGTAAAGTCACATGTGGCATACTTTTCTCAATGTCATACTCTTTCTCAAGATACTCATTCATGTTTATCTTCATAGCTGCTCCTTGTGGTCCCACAATTATGCAGCACAAGGTCAGCTGAACATGCATCTTCCGGATCCAATTGGCCAGCTTTCTTGAAATATTTCAGCGTGCAGTGATGTGGATACTCAGGGGGCTTAGCATCAGGCATATTTGCCACAATGAACTTCTCCCACATCTTGGCTGGCTCTTTTAGCTCTGGACTAAGATTTCCAATCCAATATACTAAAGAAGTCTCGGTCTCTGGTGCCATAAATAATTGGTGGTAGACATCAGGTGGCACATCCACCAGACAGCCGTCCGGTGTACACCATATTGTACAATTTAGTTTGCACATAGCATCTCTTCCCAAGAGTGCAATGTTCTGACACCAAAATAGGTAGTGTGATTTTTCGATTTCTACAGCAGAGCTCAATTGGTTTTGTGAGAGGAATCAGCTGTTTCACACCCTCAAACCCAATTGTCCGTACCGATTGGTGGGACATGGGGAGATGTATAGCATCTTCAGGCCGAATACAGGTGAAAGCTGCTCCGCAATTTGCCATTACTTCCAATGGCTTATAATTTATTTTCACCTCTATTTTTGGACCTTGCTCCGGCCCTGATACTACCAGCTGACACCTCCCTTTCGAGTCTTCTGGGCACCCCTAGAAACCAGGTTCTGGGCGAGGGAGCAGTGGGCCCCTGTAAGGGTTCGTCGGTCCCCTGGGTGGCTGTGGTTGTCCTCTGAAGCCTCCTCTGAAGCCCCCCCTGAAGCCTCCTCTGAACATGTAGCAGTCACGTGCAAAGTGACCTCGTTGTCCACAATTATGACACGCTCCTTGAGACTGTTGGAAATTTCCTCCTCTTCCTCTTCTTAAATTTCCTTGACATCTTCCTCTCCATGTTTGTGGTTGGTCAAAAACTGGCTGTGGAAAGGAGACAGTGAGGACCACAGGTGGTAGAACCTGAATCTGTCCTTGCTGTGGTTGTGGTGGCAATTGATTTGTTTGTGACTGCTCTGCATAACCACAGCTTGTTTCTTTTCCTTCTTCTTCTTATCCACCAACTGTATTTGGTTGAGTTTTCTGAGACTCTCCTGGTCCTGTTCCTTCTTGTCATGCTCCTTTTTCCGATATAGCTCCACTTGATGCGCTATGTGGTCCGTATAAACACCTTTGGTCATGCTTCCAAGACCAACCACTTCTGCCAATTTGCTCCTCACTTATAGAGGCAGTCCCTTCTGTATTTTAGCTCGGAGAATTGATTTCTCCATTTGATTCAAATCTGGATCATTTCCTGTGACATTTCTCCACACTTGATGAGTTCTTGACACATAAGCTCTTGGGTTTTCTTGTGGGCCCAATGACTCAACAAAGATGTTGTCCGGGTGTACGTTTGTTGGAAATACATCTTTCAATGCTCTCCACATCCGACCTCTACTTGCAGCAAACAATTCCTGATCATACACCGCAGTTGCCACATATCTGTTAAGGCCTGCCGCCTGCAGAATCTCTTCCATAGCTGGGACTCCAATGAGGCTAGCCAAAAGTTTTTTAATATCTCCCATGGCAGGCTGTGTTCCCACCAAAACCTCTTCCAGCTTTGAGATCCACAGATGTGCTCCATCTAGAAGAGTGGGTAACTTTTCATGTATGTTAGACATGTCTGTATTCTGCCAAGGCTTGTATTCTAAATTTTGTCCTCGAATTATCACTGGACACATTTTGTCAGATCTCTTTCCTTTTCTTGGACATAGTCCATACCTCAAAGTGTCTGGCTTTTGAGGCTTTTTCTTCTGTAATTTATTTTCTGTTGTTTTTCCAATACTTGTTGAATTTCTGGACAGGTGGAGTCACTTATGTACTCGAGGCATCTGTCTATACTCCTCTCAATCTCTCTTAAAACCATGCTTCTGTCATCTTTTACTCCAGTGCTGGCTGCTAACGGTTGAAAGGAAGGACCTTCTTTCTCCAATTCTTCATCACTTTCACCCTGTTCACTCTCATCCGTGTCGTCCGTTCCTGGTGCCATTTTCCTCACTGGTCGATCTCCTTTTTTCTCCGCTTTAGCCAACATCCGTCCGACTGCTGGGTCATATCCTCCAATAGCTTCGTCAATGTCACTCCATATCTTCTCCTATTTCCAGACTTCTGACTCGTTGTCTGCTTCCCAAATGGTTCCTTCTCTTGGTACTGTTGGAGCTCGGATACATCTTGATGGTTGTTTTAGCCATGCCCATCTCTATTATTTGCTCATCTTCATCTTTGAAGAGATAGTTGCCTTCCTGTGTAATCACTGGGAGCTGGGGATAAACATCAGTGAACTTCACCTCCTTCTCATAAGGCGGGGGCTTCTTTAAAGATGCTGTATGTGAGAAGGGTGCGGTAATCATCTCCATCAATTTTTCTCTTTCCTTTTCATTTTTCTTTATTTCTTGTCTACTTTGTTCTCTTTTTTCCTTTGCAGCTTCGAACCAAGTCTGTCCCTCCTTTGTGAAAAGCTGCAGAATGTCAAGTTCTGTTTGTCTTTTTTCCGTGCGTCTCTTTCCTTTCTTGCCTTTCTTTGATTTGCTTTATATGTGGACACAAGCACCTGCATTGTTTTAATCACATCCAGGTTAAGAGTTCCTTCAACTGGCCACGGTTGTTCAATGTCAGGCCAACGCTTGCTCCATTTTCCTGATATTTTTGCAATATCTTTAATAAAGGAATTATTCTTTTGCACTACATCAATAGGAGTGATTTCTTTTGGAATTTTAGTATCCATTTTTGACATCCTAATGAACCTCTTATTTTATTTTATTGTAAATCAAATCGAATTATTTTAAAATTTGTTTATAAGGCACCGTGTAATCACACTCAACCAAAAACAGCTGAATTTGCCAACCTCAAAGGAGACCAATCGCTTCCCACTTGTGAAAGCCAATTCACTTGTTCACCGTCTGATGCATCTGATCACACTTATTTATGTTAAATAATCAAAATTATATCGATGTTCACTCCCAAAACAGCCTAGATAAACCATACTCAGATAATGAAACCAATATTCACAGCACTCAACAGTATTTAAATCAAATCAGCTTTTCCACATGTGGTCAATCAATCAATAATACTCCATTAATAATGCAAATGCCTTAATTAGTCAGTCCGTTGCCGAGTCTCTCACTAAATAATTCCAAATGCAACGTATGAAAAATAACTACTACAAACCTATATGTGAAAACAAGCTAAACACGTATATTATAACTAAATGTATAGGCATATACTGTAGGTAAATGCAGGTGAGGTCTGTTGAAAGAGTTTGTGGATAAAACCGTACTGGCCTTTAATTGGTTTAGATGGATTCAGGATTCCAGAACGCTGTCATCCGCAAGCCTCAGTGTCTGTGAAGATCTGCCAGATGTCTTGTCATCTGCACTTTGGATGATTCAATTCAAACTCATTCCATCTTCTCTGTCTTTCCCCCAGCTTTCACTCAGCATAGTAAAAGAGAGGAAGAAAGAGAAAAGAAAAAGAACAACAGAAGAGTTCAGCGTCTTAGGCTCACTCTAAATTCTTATACACACTGTAATACAATTTAGTGTGAGATACATTTTCAGCTTTTTTATTTTGCGTGCACTTGAAATAAAGCAATAGTTACTTTTAATCATGCAATGCATTTAAAGTCCAAAGAGTATATTAGTCAATCTGATATCACTTTTAATTAGTTATTTTTTATTCTATTTATCTATTTATTTTTATTTTATTTTATTATTTTTATTCTATTTATCTATTTAATTTAATTGTATTGTATTATTTTTATTCTATTTATCTATTAAATTGTATTTTATCTAATTATTTTTTCTTCTAACTACTGAGAGAAAAGAGTAGAGGGGGGGGCTCAATCACAGCCCCTCTTGTGAGGAGGAGTTAATTAAATTCCACTCTGTGTGAAGCACCACCCCTTGCTCCACCTCTTGAATTTAGCAAAGGCTTCCAGTATGGACTGGTCGTCAGCGAGTGAACATCCTGTTTTGGCTCCCGTAGGGACAGCCCAGCTCAATGCAGTTACGCACAGTCGTAAATCAAAGCTCTTTTCTCTCAGCAGTCGAAACACAAAACCTCTTTTCTTGCACCAAGAACCAGCGTCTCCCTTCACCCCAAGAAGACCATCTGCTCTTTTAACCAGACAGGATTCACAGAAATCACCGCCACACACACCCCAAGCATAAAAAGAAAAAGAAAAATCCCACACACGAATGAAAAAATTCACAAATCCTACTTCTAATTCAGAGCAGGGGATTTTCTTTTCTTTTCTGGATGTGTACATGTATACATGTTTGTGTACATGTTTTATTACATTTCACTGCATATATGTATGAAAGTATGTATATGTATGTGACAAATAAAAAATCTTGAATCTTGAATCTTGAATCTTGAATGTATTTGTAGGCAGACTGTGGCTCTAGTCCTTCAGAAGGCTCATTTTGTTATCAAATATATAAAGTCCTGTAAAGGTTAATATCCTTTATCAAATGCACGAACGTCCTTGGAAAAAAGGCTCATATATATTTACCAAACGTCCTTAAAGAAAAAGGCTCATATATATTTATCAAAAGTCCTTAAAGAAAGGCTCATATATTTTTACCAAAAGTCCTTAAAGAAAGGCTCATATATTTTTATCAACTTTACAAAGTCCGTAAACAGGCTCATATATATTTATCACTAAAGGGGCAAGAAATGTTTCTCTTTATGTATTATTCAACTGCTCACCACATATGTATACCTATTTAATAACGCATATATTCTATATATCACTTACATATACACAAAACGTACACAAAGCTCTTCACACATCTGTAGCCGCGGCACTTTCACACTCACACACACAAAAAGAAAAAAAGAAAAAGATATGTCTGACCAGCAGCACATCTAATCCCCCTGAGACTTCAACAGCACTTAGCTTTATGTTTTACCGTCAACTCATGTATACTTCTCTAATTTCATCAAAATTTTCACTTTGGCCAAACTTTTAACAAATTATCTTTTTAATCAGATTCTCTCGTCATGCGTGTTCACTAGTTCTCCTGGGCAGGTTTTAGCCCTGTTTTTTTCCCACTTTTCTTCTCAAACTTTATTTTTCATCTTTTAAGCCTTTAACTTGAAACTCTTTTTATTTCACTTTTCATCTTTTTCATCTTAGATAAGGATTTTAACTTTTATCTCATTTTCACTTTTTATCTTTTTCATCTTACTTGAGACTTATCCCGTTTTCACTTTATCTTTTTCATCTTACTTTAGACTTAATTTTTATATATTTTTTTCATCTTCATTCATATAATTTTATGTTGAGTCAATTCCCCTCGCCGGGGTTATTTCCTCTTTGTTTTTCCTACCTAGATTTGACTATATTAAATTAGCATTCGGCCAACTTTCACTCTGCAACTAATGTACACATGTCTTACCGTTAAAAAGATGTGGGCCCTGTCTTAATTCAATCTTGCATGGTTATTTAACTGTGTTTGAGTTACTAATTCTGCCATTCTAATATTACTTTTTACTTCAACTTCATTCTCTTTTACCTTATTTCTCGTCTTCATTCTCTATTTTTATTTTTCTTCGTTTATTATTTTCTTATTTCCCTTATTTACGTCTTTTACAACTTAATAAACCCCAATTTAGACGGAAACTCACTTCACACATCAACACATCATCTCCATTTCCGCATAATTTGCTCTTGTCAGTGCAGCCTCCCTGCACAAACACAACCGCTTCAGACCACATAACAGCTCAATTTTGTGAGAGGTCATTCATGCTGAGAGCTGTAGTTCGCTGGAGCAGGCAGCATCGGCAGATGAGGCCCAACAGATCCTGATTTGTGACGCCACTTTGTAGTTTCTGGATGATTTTGATGTGTTGATGAATGAAGGAGTGACCGCTGACGCTGACTTGATTAAAATAATAGTTTTATTACACAAATCAGCATCAAACCAGACTTGCCTAGGACATCCAGGAGAGACCTGAGCCGGATGGAATCTCTGGCAAGCGGCACTCGGCACTCGCTTTTAAAGCTGCACAGAGATAACACACTACATCTGGTTCCAACCCATAGGTGCCCGCTCAGCCTCTGTCTTGCCATAAATTTAAACATTTCCTCCTCTGGTCAAGCTGGAAGAATCAACACAATTCCCTTTCCCAGAGGGCCTCTGAATAGACCCGTTGTTGTTTTCGTTCTCCGTATGACAGAGGCAATAAATCTACAGTAACATACATATTATTACAGCACTATATCTCTGCTTTGGGAGCTCAGTGACCTATTCACCTCAAACCAGACACCTCACTAGACACACCAGCCCACACTGCAACACCACCACCACCACCACCAAAGGCTCGTATGGTGACAACAGTGGCTGATGCATAGCACTCTACTTGACGTCTCTAACATCGTTGGCAGCCATCATTTCTGCTCAACATCAATCGATTTTCATCAGAGAACAGCACTGAGGCCCACCGGTGCCTCGTCCAGCGTAAATTCTCCCTGGCCCATGCAAGACGATGATGCCTGTGCCTGGTGGTGTGGTCAGGTACCCTTGCAGGTCATCTAGCACGCAGACCACGCTGATGTAAACGGTTTTGAATGGTCTGACGTGACACTTGGGTGCCTCTCACCTCCCTTAAATGTGCTTGGAGTTGAGTGGCATTCATCATCCGGTTCTGCAGGGCACTGTTCACAATGAAGCAGTCATCAGTATGGGATGTGGCCAAAGGACGTCCACGTCTATGCCTTTCTGTGACTCTTAAGGTCTCTCTGTATCTCTGTTGCAACCTGCTGATGACACTCTGTGACACTCTAAGCTCAGTGGCCACTTCCCTCTGAGAACATCCTGTTTGAACCTTGCAATGGCGAGGTACTGTTGATCAATTGTTAGGTGTCGTCTTGGTCTCATGATGAAGAGGACTATTTAAATACCAATTCTAATTGAACCAGGAAATGTATTGGTCGATTCATGGATCAAACACCTGTTGTGAATTTTGCTGTTCAGCTCCTTGTTAGAGAACAGCAAGTTGTGCAAAAAGTACTGAAACATTGAACAGTTGGACATGTGCATTCAAAAGTTTAGAGAAGGTCAAATTAAGTTCACCTATAAAGGTTATTGTGCATTTTAGGTTCATCCTGAAATTTCACCTGAAAGCCGAATATCCCTAACCTTTTGTGAGTAGCGTATATGTATATGTGGTGTGGGGATGGGATGGTTTGAACAGCCACACCTGACCTAGATCTAGGTGATTGGGGCAGGGTGGCTGCATACCAGTTGTTCATTGGTTGGGCTAACAAACAGCAGGTTACACTCAGGATAGGAGCCGTGTCATGACATGTTCCATCTGCTCCAGGCTAATCCCACCTAGCCTCCTCTCTATAATAAACTGATGTCGACAACCCATCGTCGTCTGTGCCTATGTGCTGGAGTGCACATGTACTGTATATATATATATATATATATATATATATATATATATATATGGACATATACAGTATATATACACATATGTACACATATATGCATACATACACGTACATATATACTCACTGGCAACTCTATTAGGTACAGCTTCCTAGTACCAGGTTGGACCCCCCCTTTGCCTTCAGAACTGCCTTAATTCTTCGTGGCATAGATTCAACAAGGTGTTGGAAACATTCCTCAGAGATTTTGGTCCATATTGACATGATAGCATCACGCAGTTGCTGCAGATTTGTCGGCTGCACATCCATGATGCAAATCCCGTTCCACCACATCCCAAGCACAAAGGTGCTCTATTGGATTGAGATCTGGTGACTGTGGAGGCCATTGGTATACAGTGAGCTCATTGTCATATTCAAGTAGTGGAAGTGAAGCGGTGGACGGACCAATCGGAGGCTGCGCTTCAGGACGCTCTGACTGACGTAGACTGGGACATGTTCCAAACAAGTTCAAGTGACGTCAGCGAGTTTACGGAGGTTGTAGTAAGTTTTGTGGCTACGCTAGCGGATGAAATCGTTCCCACGGTGAAAGTTCGGATATTTCCAAACCAGAAACCATGGGTTGATAAATCCATCCGCTGCGCTCTGAATGCTCGCACGGCCGCTTACAACGACGGACTTGTATCTGGTAATATGGACAATTACAAAGCGGCGTCGTACAATCTGCGGAGGGCGGTGAGGGACGCCAAACGGACGTACAGAGAGACAGTGGAGCTACAGATGGAGCGGGGGGACACAAGACGCTTGTGGGAGGGGCTGCGAACAATAACAAACTACAAGAGCAGCTCCTCCCCAGCCACGAGTGCGGACGCCTCCCTGGCCAACCAACTGAACTCCTTTTATGCGCGGTTCGAGTCTGGCAGCAACACCGCTAGCTCGCCGGCTAATTGGAGTTACACCGCTGGGGATGAGCGCGCACTCTCAGTGTCCGTGCACGAGGTCAGGAGGGCTTTGATGCGGGTGAACACCAAGAAAGCTGCGGGCCCAGATGGCATATCTGGACGAGTACTGAAGACCTGTGCTAACCAGCTAGCTCCGGTGTTCACCACAATATTCAACATCTCCCTGGCGAATCAGTGGTCCCATCCTGCTTCAAGAGGTCCACCGTCGTTCCTGTGCCGAAGATCGCCTCTCCTTCCTGCCTGAATGACTACCGTCCGGTGGCCCTCACCTCGGTGGTCATGAAGTGTTTCGAGAGGCTGATTAAGGATTACATCTGCGCCTCCCTTCCCCGCACCTTGGACCCGTTGCAGTTCGCGTACCGGCAAAACAGATCCACGGATGACGCGGTCTCCCAGGTACTGCACCCCACGCTCACGCACCTGGATGGCCAGAAGGGGGCCTATGTGAGAATGCTGTTCATCGATTATAGTTCAGCTTTCAACACCATAGTCCCCACCAGACTGGCTGTCAAGCTGATGGAGCTCGGATTGAATGGTCCGCTGTGTGCCTGGATCCTGGACTTCCTCACAGGCCGCCCCCAGGTGGTCAGGGAGGGGAAGTACATGTCAAGCTCCCTCACCCTGAATACAGGATCCCCCCAGGGCTGCGTCCTCAGCCCCCTACTGTACTCCCTGTACACACGTGACTGTGTGGCCAGGTCCAGCTCCAACACCATCATCAAGTTTGCTGAAGACACCGTTGTCGTGGGCCTGATCACCGACTGCGATGAGAAGGCCTACCGCGAGGAGGTGGCTGACCTGTCACTCTGGTGCCAGGACAACAGCCTACACCTGAACGTCAGCAAAACCAAGGAGCTGATTGTGGACTTTAGGCGTGGATCACACTCGAGGACGCACGCGCCCTTGTGGATTAATGGGACTTCTGTCGATAGGTGCACTTTAATTGCACATCTGTACATACATAGGCATATTTCCTCTATCTATTCCATTTTATTTCATTTTATTTATTTATTTATTTTATTTTTATTGTATTTTATTCTATATATTTTTATCTTATTCTATAAGTATTCAACTTACTGTATTACGTTTTAGGAATCAGTTATTCGGTCTATTAGAAGAATTCTTTACTTTTATTTATTTTTATTTTTCCTAGGACATATTGTGTGCTATCACCGGGTGCGTTGCATTACATTTCACTGCATATATGTATGAAAGTATGTATATGTATGTGACAAATAAAAAATCTTGAATCTCTTGAATCTTGAAGAAACCAGTTTGAGATTATTTGAGCTTTGTGACATGGTGCATTATCCTGCTGAAAGTAGTCATCAGAAGATGGGTACACTGTGGTCATAAAGGGATGGACATGGTCAGCAACAGTACTCAGGTATGCTGTGGCATTTAAACCATGCTCAATTGGTACCAAAGTATGCCAAAAAAATATCCCCCACACCATTACACCACCAGCCTGAACCCTTGATACAAGGCAGGATGGATCCATGTTTTCATGTTGTTTACTCCAAATTCTGAAATCGAGACTCATCAGACCAGGCAACATTTTCTCAATCTTCTATTGTCCATTTTTGGTGAGCCTGTGTGAATTGTAGCCTCAGTTTCCCGTTCTTAGCTGACAGGAGTGGGACCTTGTGGTATTTCGCTGCTGTAGCCCATCTGCTTCAAGGTTCGACGTGTTGTAAGTTCAGAGATGGTATTCTGCATACCTTGGTTGTAAAGAGTGGTTATTTGAGTTGCTGTAGGCAATCTATCATCTTGAACCAGTCTGCCCATTCTCCTCTGACATCAACAAGGCATTTTCATCCATACAACTGCCTCTCACTGGATATCTTCTCTTTTTCGGACCATTCTCTGTAAAGCCTAGAGATGGTTGTGCGTGGAAAATCCCAGTAGGTGAGCAGTTTATGAAATACTCAGACCAGCCCGTCTGGCACCAACAACCATGCTACGTTCAAAGTCACTTAAATCCCCTTTCTTCCCCATTCTGATGCTCGGTTTGAACTTCAGCAAGTCATCCTCACCATGTCTACATGCCTAAATGCAATGAGTTGCTGCCATGTGATTGGCTGATTAGCTATTTGTGTTAACAAGCAATTGAACAGTTGTACCTAATAAAATGGCCGGTGAGAGTATATAAAATGTATTTATTTTTTATTAATTTTTAATAGTTAAACTCTGGCATGCAATGACATTGGTGCACAGTTTATGTGGGTATGGACAGTTGATTGTGAGCAGGGACCTGTCTCACAAAGCCTGTTGAAATCAGTCCAGGTTGGAAACCACACACTAGCATCCTAGTACACATGTAGTAGACTAGGGGTGTTTTCACATATCGTCTGTTTAAGCCTTTCAAGTGAACATTTTTTGCACATAGTGTGAGAATCTTTAACATGTAGGAAACCTTAGCATGTGGTACGTGCTCAGACTATGTAACATAACCAGTAAAAGATATGCAAGAGTATGCAAACACTTGACACTAGGCTGGCGAGCGTGCTCCACAATGCATTGTGAGGGCAAGACATGAGTAAAAGTTTCTATGCAGTCATCATCAACCCGCAACATGCTGAGAGGAGAGAAAGCGGCGCGGCTATATGACGATTTGAACAAGAAACATCATCTGACCAGCGATGGATGTAGAAGTTGGTCCCTGGGCGCTGTACTGTCAGCTGCCCACCGCTACTGGTCTGCCCCCTGGAGGAAGGACAAGCCATGATGGGAAAATGCGGAAGAGACATTTCACGTGTGTCGCCGTTGCTGCACGAAATGCATGTATGTTGTGGTGTGTTTGTGACTATAAAGACGAGCTAAAATTGTCCTGTTTAATCTTAATCTTAATGTGGAACAGCTCGTCTGACTGACTAATGACAAACTAAGAATGTCAACAAATTAGGCCTTCATACATGGAAAATTTATGCATCAGGGACAAAATTGTTTTATGACAGTAGACAAGGCTAAAAGCGGTTTCAGCCCTCATCCTGAACTTGACCCTTCCCCCAGAGCAGGTTAGGGCTTGTCTCCATTTAATCTGTGATTGGTCGGTTTAAAAAACAGCCACAATGATGACAGGAGCACGTTTCTGAAAGTTCAAACTTTTTTTGACAAGAGTAAAAGAAACAAAAAAAATAAAAATAACATCCAACCCACACAATCCACCAGAGTAAAACAGAAGATCCAGGTTGAGCATTTTAAAGTTAGTTCCATGCTAGCTACTACGTGGAGCTTTGTGAGACGGGCTGCCAAGAATTTGACGGGTTGCAGCACATGACCTTGACGATTATATTTGGGTCCACGACTCAAGGCAGTCGGCGTGGGAGCTATTTTAAATTTGCTATCGAATCAACCATTGAAATGTTTAATCTTCGGTGCTATGAAGTTGGGACAGCATTGGAATGTTCACAAATTAAAAAACAAAACAACAAACAACAAAACAGCAAGATTGATAACATTAATTTACATTAAAAAAATTGTAAAGAAGGTTGGAATTGTAATGTTTCCTTTATTCATAATAATAATAATAATAATAATAATAATAATAACAACAACAACAGGGCAGAGTCAATCAAATTGACTCCACCCGTCCACTCCTATATGGGTATTTTTTTAAAAACGTATTTTTTCGACCTCCATTTTCAAAAAAATTCCTGTCCACACCAACTGTGTTTTTGAAAATATCTCTGTCCACAAGAGAACACGGATTGAGAAAGGTGATTGAAAACGCTGGAATAATCATGCCAGGCCATGGGGGCAATAAAACTTTATGTCAAACACCACAGAAGAACATTGGTAGCATGCGCATTGATGGGCTTATTATTAAGCGGTGAATACAACAACACAGCACGGCATTGGTACTTTGAACCGCAGATTGAGAGGTGGATTAAGAACTTTTGGGACCAGTGTATTGATATGCGCCGCACGCCGGTGTTATGATGACGTAACATTAGGCTGACTTATAAACATGTAATGACTCTACGGTGACCAGACGTCCCGGTTTGTCCCAGTTTCAAGCTCATCGTTATGCACGGTTACACCATTTTTTTTTTGTTTCATTCAATTACAATAAATACACCTACGATAAAAACATTATTATATTGTTATTCGTTTTTTTTGGAGAAAGCAGGGACACACAGCGGATCGTGCAACAGTCATCAGAGGGGAGATGGGCGGCTCTGCCAACCTTTTAAAGAAAGGATAAAAAAATGGGATATTAACCGGAAAATAAAAAACCGAGAGGACAGAGAGAGAGAGAGGGAGAATCCTGGGGAAAAACGAGAGGGTTGACAGCTATCTGGTCTGGCGAAACCTCAGTTTCTCCGGCTCACACGAATAGGCAGTTTTGAAAAATCTCCACCCTGGAAGGAGTATTTAAAAAGCTTAGTTTTCAGTGACCTGAAACACCATTTTGGTGTGGCAGGAGGCCAAAATGGAGAGAAAACACTGTTTTTAAAAATACCCATATACGTGTGGAGGGGCCTTCGTCAATGAAAATGATTTAACCTCCCCCTCCTCCACCAAATAACCAATTGAATTTGCATACAACCTCACAGTAGTGGATTCTTTAGTAGCCAGTGTTTGCAATATTTCTCCAGTGTAGTTATTGAATGTCATTTTCAGAATGGAGTGGATCGATTCATGTGTGTGTGTGTGTGCGTGTGTATAAATACAGTGCATATGCATATACTGTATGCATATACAGTGCATTCCGAATACTTAAACAGTGCATACTCGGGACACACGTTGCTTCAGCTTTCCTTTTTTATACACAAAAACCTGTTTTCCTAACAGGAAATTGTGGGTAGATTGAGGAGGAGAAAAAATATATTTAATCCATTTCAGAGTAAGGCTGTAATGTAACAAAATGGGGAAAAAGGAAAGGCATCTGAATACTTTCTGAATGCAATATGTATGTATGTATATATGTTTGTACATAAGTGTGTGTCTGTGTCTGAAACTAGTGCAGGCACACACGCACGCACACACACACACAGGCTAGGCCTGTGCCAGTGCTTCTTTTGCTGTGTGTGTGTGTGTGTGTGTGTGTGTGTGTGTGTGTGTGTGTGTGTGTGTGTGTGTGTGTGTGTGTGTAAAAAAGCCAGTGCGTCCCCTTTAGCTCAGCAGCTCCAGGTATGTGACAGGTACTTTTCCTCTCTGGTTCCCCCTCTCTCCAACAAGCCAGTCGGAGTCCATTCCGGGCACAGTGTGAACAGTGATAAGCTGGAGGGGAGAAGGAGGGAGGGAGAGAGTTGTTGTTCAGTGTGGCAGTGTCTCACGAGAGCATTCAATAGATATATATAAAAAAAAAAAAATATATATATATATATATATATATATATATATATATATATATATATATATATATATATTTTTTTTTTTTTTTTAATAATCGCATGGAAAACCACAAGAAAACAATTGCCACATATTTGGACATCTGATAGAAGGGAAGTAATGAATCCCTACATGGAGAGACGATTACTTTACGTGTAACGGCGGTGAGGTTGCCACTGCCCAAGGTTGGGGGAGGGATCTGTGTGCTTTGGATGCAAAGCCTTAAACCACGTTCTCAGGTCGTCAAAAATAAGATAGTAGTGGTCTTTGGACTACGCAGTCTCACAATGATGAGATGGAGGTTTAAAAAAATATATAAAAATAAATAATGAATGAGACTATCCTGGATATACAATCCAGAAGTAGGCGGGACAACCTCATATTTTCTAGGATCCCAGTGAACAACACCGGGTTCCCAGAAAACATGGTGAAAGACCTACTCCTTACCACCCTGAAACTCCCCACGGACACCGTGAAGCAAATAACTTCCACCAGGTTCACCGACTGGGACACTGTGTGGGGAACTGTCCCCGCTCCAACATTGTTAAGTATGAACACTTCAATCACAAGGAGCTGGTTAAAAGTTAAAGACGGGACCTGAAACGAACCACGCTGGGTATGAATGAACAATTCTCCCCGGGGAGATTAACAACCGACGGAAGGTGCTGTAACCCATCCTGAAGGAGAACCGGCAGAAGGGTAAACTGGTATCGGTGGTTGTTGATAAACTATATATAAACGGTCTGTTCTTCTGAGACTCCCTCATCACACCTTGTTTATTCTGATAATTATGTATGTATTTTGGTAATTCTGGTAATTATATACTGCGAGATGTAGAAATTAGCAAGCTATCTATGTCAGGATTTAAAATATTGCTCACTCTCATCATCTCACCTTCCTAATCCCACCCTCCCTACTTCTCCCATCACTCACTCTATTCAGTCAATCACTATATGTATGTCTAACTCTGCAATGTTCTATCTTCTATTATCTTATGTATCTTCTTCTATTATCTCTGTCTATTTATCATTTGTTTGTGTAGATATGTATCCCTCCAAACTTCCTGCAATACTAGGACAGTAAAAAGGAATGTAAAGGAGGAAAACTCAGACTTATCTATGGGAAAACATGGGCACGGTAGTACAGCTATTGCCTTGGATGCACTGTGTCATCACCCCTAACTAACCTCAATGACACCCTTTAAGTTTGTTAGTTGATATGAGAGGCTTGGGCTCACCAGCTAAATGTAGCAAAATCCTAAGTCACGTTACCAGGATGAACCCCAGCTTCTGTTTAACTGCAAGAAACTCACTCACTGGTTAGTTTGCATCCAAGCACCTCAAACTCAAAGCTAAATGGGTTAAAGGTGTTTCTATATTGATCAATAAAAGTATGCCACATCAGAATAAAACCACAATATCAGACACAGAAGGGCATTACATAATTATTAACAGAATTTTAAGGTAAAATCAAACTAACCATCGCTAATATTTATGGCCCCAATAAGGATGACCGAAATTTCTTTCACAATATATTTTCAAAACTCTTAGAATTCTCTCACGCAATTATTATACTGGGAGAAGACTGCAACACAGTACTGGATACAAGTTTACACAAATTCACAAACCAGAAATAATTACAAGCCCTGGCGTTCATCGAACACTATAAAACAATATATAATAACAATAATAACTTAAATTTGTATCGCGCCTTTCAAAAAACAAGGGGTGAACATGGGGCAAGGGGTGGGGTGGGGGGCAGATTAAGGGAGAGAGGAACAAAACAAAAACAAACAAAGAGCTAAACTAACTAACTAATGGGGAAAGGCCATGCTGAAAAGGTGGGTCTTGAGGGTTGTTTTGAACGTGTCCAGGGTTGGGCCGTTACAGATTACGGGAGGGAGAGAGTTCCAGAGGGCGGGGGCTGCCACGCTAAAAGCTCTGTCCCCGAAAGTTCGTAATCTGGTACGGGGGATGGACAGCAGACCCATGTCAGAGGACCACAAGTTCCGAGATGGAGTGTGCTGGTGGAGGAGGTCGGACAGGTATTGGGGGCGAGTGGGTGAAGGGATTTGTATGTGAGGAGGAGAAGTTTGTAAGAAATGGGGAACTTGACCGGGAGCCAGTGGAGGTGGATGAGGGTGGGGGCAATGTGCTGCCAGGGCTTGGTGTGAGTGAAAACCCTGGCAGCTGAGTTCTGCGCATACTGGAGCCTGTCCAGGGCTTTGTTGGAAACCCCGGACAGGACTCCGTTGCAGTCGTCCAACCGGGAGGTGATGAAAGCGTGGATGAGGGTTTCTGACACGGAGTCTGAGAGTGAGGGACGGAGACGGGAGATGTTTTTGAGGTGATAGAAGGCGGACTTGATGATGGATTTGATGTGTGACTGAAAGGAGAGGGTAGAGTCCAGGAAAACATGATGATAAAATGACTCATGTGAGTAATCTTGCTCTTGGCGATCAAATAAAAGAGAATACACATATTATTCACCACGACACCAAAGCCTCTCTAGAATCAACTTTTTCTTGACAAGTAACTCTGTAATGTCTAATGTCCAAAATCACAAATTCTGAAATCCACCCTATTGAAATCTCTGATCACGTGCCCATTCGTTTCAACCTCATAAATGAAACCAACAGGAATCCTCCCGGCAGGTGGCGGTTTAGCACCTTATTTTTGACAGATAAAGAATTTAACCATTTCTTTTCCAGAGAATGGACTTCCTTCATTGAACTGAATGACTCTCCAGAAATATCACCATCCTTACACTGGGAAAGGACGAAGGCAGTTCTAAGAGGTAGTATTATTTCATTCTCCACTCACAAGGAAAAAAAAAAGGACATGAATGCCAAAATAAACTCGAACAACGATTAAAAAACTTGCATCCCCAACAGGCCCACTCACCCACTGAGCAAATCTGAAATGAGATCTGGACAATTACAATAAACAATATATTTTCAATGACCCCAGTGCAACCAACAGTACATTGGTTTAATATTTGAGACTCAATAATCAATACATTTTATTGGAAATACAACAAACCAAGAATTAAACTAGCAACATGACAGAAAAACAAAGACTGTGAGGGCCTAGTAGCCCCAAACTTCAGATACTACTATCTAGCGAACTACCTTCAATATATCATTAAATGGTTACAACGAGAGCAACAACTGAGCCATGGATGGCGAGACATTGAACAAACAGAATGTCAGGAGTTATCAATATCTGATCTCCCATTCCTTACTGAATGAATAAGGAACCATAATTGCTTTAATAACCCATTAATCACAATGACTGTCAGCCTGGATTGATCAAGATTGCTCAAACTCTCTCTTGGAAAAGACAAGGAATTACTCATCTGGAACACATTTTTGAAAACAATTTGCTTATCTCCTTCGTAACCCTACCCCAAAGTAATAATATCGGTGGCCACGGCTTCCTTTAATTCCTTCAACGACAGCAGTCTCTAAAAGTCAAAATAAAATTCACAAGCAACATCCTGCAACCACCTCCGATAATTGAACATCTTACTCATATCGGTAATTAAACACATCCATTTTCCAGAATATACAAACTTTTATTAAAAACAGATGACACTTTATCTTTACCTACCTTGGACTGGGAAAGAGACCTTGCTATTTCCACCAATATCAACCTGTGGAAGCTAATTTGCGACAACACCTTTTCTATAATGCGCAACTCCAAAATGCAACTCGATATCACAGAACACAAAAGGTTCAAAATGGGTTTTATGGATAAAGACGTTTGCTCACACTGTTCACTTAATACCAGAGATGACTACTTTCATGCCATCTGGCTCTGCCCACCTATCCTAGCATCCTGGACCAACATCAGCAAAACCTATAAACCCTTCTGGGTCGCAGTATTCCAGCCTCCCCGACTGCATGTCTCCTCGGTGACCTCTCCTCAGTTGACCCACTACTTAAATTCCACCAACCCATTTTTATCGCCCTAACAATTGCCAAGAAAATCCTTCTGTCCTTCTGCCCTCAGTCCTTCTGCGTCCCGTGGGGGGAAAAGGGGGGTGGTCCGTTGTGCTGGGGCTGGTTAGGCGTTCCGTCTGGTCCTGTGACCCGGGAGTCTGAGCCTGGCCGGGTGTGCTCAGCACGGGGCTTACTATGTAGCCTCCTATGGTGGGGGGTGGACTGCTGTCGTCACAGCGCGCTGTTGGGGTACCTGTCCTCTGGCGCTCCCGGTGCGCTCGCGCTGGGGGGGCAGGCTGTGGGGGGGGCCATCTACTGCCCTCTGTTCTGTGATCCACATGCTCAGCGGCCGGGGGCTTACCAAGGGCCTGATGGGGGCGCTGAGCTGCCCGGCATGGCTGAGGTGCATGGTATACAGGATAGATGGGGTGTGAGTTACTATGTGGGCAGGGTGTCGGTCTGTTGAGTGCGGGGCCTGGCTCGCGGTCCGTGCCTGGCGCCTGCGACCCGTGCCTGGCGCCTGCGGCCCGTGCCTGGCGCCTGCGGCCCATGTCTGGCGCCCGCGGCCCATGTCTGGCGCTGGCGGTCCGTGCCTGGCGCCGGCGGTCCGTGCCTGGTGCCGGCGGTCCGTGCCTGGTGCTCGCGGTTCGTGCCTGGCGCCCGCGGTCCGTGCCTGCCGCCCGCGGTCCGTGCCTGGCGCCCGCGGTCCGTGCCTGCCGCCCGCGGTCCGTGCCTGCCGCCCGCGGTCCGTGCCTGCCGCCCCTGCAGTCCGTGACTGGCGCCCGCAGTCCGTGCCTGGCGCCCGCGGTCCGTTCCTGGTGCCCCGTGGCCCGGCCCGGCTGCTGTGCCCGGCTGCTGCGTCTGCATCTTGTGCCTGCACTTCGGGGTGGGTTGTATGTGTGTGCCCCAGGGGTGCAGGGTCTCTTCATGCTCCCTGGGACTGGGTTATGCTCCTCAGGGCCAGACGTGGGGGTTGGTCCGCGGGCTTCCGGCTTCTCTGGAGGCCCAGGGGTCTTCTGTGGCTGCGGGGCAGGGTGCTCGGACACACAGACACAGACACACAGACACACACACACACACACACACACACACACACACACACAGACACAGACACACACACACCTACCTGCTTTGAACGCACCCCAGCACCCTCCTGGTTGCATTCCGCTCTTTTCCACCCTCATTTGCTGCCATAACTATGACAGGAAGAGGCCACGTGCCCAATTGCTGTTCCAGTTTTCTCTGACCTGATTAACTCTGTTTTTCCAACACAATACATTCTGATACATGTATGTTTTCTGTGTAAATGTTGTTTGGTTCTATGTTTAATTGTCTCAACCGTGGTGAATCTCCCTCTCTTGGAGTAGTGATTAATTGTTTACAGACCCAAACATGGTAAAAGAGTTCTCCAAAGAGGGGGATTGATGGTGGCTCTGTATAACAAAAACCTATGCTCTTGTCATCCTATAGGTTGTCCACAGGACAGAGTTATTGCAGCAGTTCTTGATGATTTAAGAATTAATAAAGTGTTGCATTGCAGGTTGAGAAGTTGAACTTTACTTGCAGACTAAATCTGTCCTTGATGCAATAGCATACAAATACTCTGTGTTGTATGCCTAGCAGGGTGACAGTACAGGCTTAAAAAAAAAAAAAAAAAAAAAAAAGTAGTGTGTGGATCTCATGGATCCGCTCTACTCACAGACAAAATGAATAAAATCTTTATTTGGGCCAGTCCCGACACGCTGTCGTCCAAGTTTGATCCAGATCGGTCCATTATTGTGGAATAATTTAGTAAAAAAACTGTACTTTGTCATCTGCGCAACCCACGCGCATGGGCAAATGACAGCTCGCACAGGTCACATGATAGCATTGCAGTTGAGTTATTGGTCAACAAACTTATGATGCAATTATAATGTGAATAAACATTTTAAATTGGTGATGGTGGAAAAAAAAGTTCAACTGGAGCTCTGCACGAGTTGTGAAGCATGTACAAGCAAGTCATGAGATTTGTTTGTTGAGATATGTTCTTTTTTCGAGAACAAAAGTAAGAGAAAATTTATGAAAGGCCCGATGACTGCAGGATGTGTGTGTATTTGAGATTAAAGCGCTAACCACTTCCCGTAATTATATGACCAATTATGCTGATTTACTAATGCATGAGAATCCGTTGCCCCCACCTCATCTGC
The DNA here is from genome assembly GCF_960531495.2 of Zeus faber. Lineage (NCBI taxonomy): Eukaryota > Metazoa > Chordata > Actinopteri > Zeiformes > Zeidae > Zeus > Zeus faber. The sequence goes on from NC_137203.1 coordinate 32,097,047, forward strand.
GTGGAGTGAGAGCTCGCTGGAGTCTGCCGCGTTGTAATCGTAGAGGACCTTGGCCTTGCGTGTCCCTGTGGCGGGTGCCTGCACTTCTTCGATCTGCAGGGTCTCCCCCTCGCCGGGAATGCTGGTGGAGGAGGTGGTGTCGGCGGGCAGAGTCTGGGGCGGCCACACTTGCGACGGAGGGTCATTGGTGGTGTACGCCAGGTGGCCGGAGTACGAGGAGAATGCATTAGGGAGCCTAAATTAAGGAGTGGCGTGGTGGAACAGGGACAGATGTGAAGGTTATGACATGCACAAGATGTACTCTAAGCATGTTAAGGTACAATAGAAAGAAGGGTAAAAGGTCAAATATGGTATCATGTTTAAACAACCTAAAAACAGGGGCAGATGTACTCAAGCAGCAGATTCAGTCAGTGCGCTTTTAGAAATAGTTAACCATACTCACACATCCGTGTTGGAACTGAGTGTGTTAAGGAGAGAATGGAAAAAAAGATGATCAAACATGCTTCCGTTGTTCACACAATTTAAATAGTATGGTGCAATGTGATATTAAATTGTTAAAAGCTGCATGTGTGACACATTCAGTTTTGGTTGCTTCTTAATTCTGGGACAATATGCCTTGTGTCCCGTGTCTGCATTTCAAACCAGCATGTACCCAACTTGGCTGCATGTCTCCATTAGTCTAAATTTGGTTCTACTTTTAGGCATAGGACTTAAAGCATACTTTATCGACATCCTGAAATCGGAACTAATCCTATCTTTCATCGGGACTTAACGTTGTCCTAACCCGTTTGGGGGTTCCAGGCAGATGGCATAAAGGCAGCTTCTTTGTTTTGGCACAGACAAGACCACACACATCGCTTGGTACGGACTAATTCCTTGATACATTGACTGACATCAAGCCTTTGCAACACATCTTTTCTATCGTTTGAGAGACTAAATCGCTGTTTTGTGTGATCGATCCTGTATGGAAAGCCATTCCACCATCTATAAAGAGGATCCTTTGCCCTTTCTGCAGAAACGAAAGCTCTTGTAATTTTATGTTGTGGGCACAAAGACCAACAACAACGTTGCAACAGTGATGATTTAGATCCATCACTCCAAACAATTTGTGAGAATCATTATTCAAAATGAAATTGCCCTAAAGAGACAATAATACACAGATAAATTAATCCACATCCCTCACATATTTGTGCAAATCACTGGTTTCCCAAGATTTGTAGGCGTCGTAGATGGGACACGCATATTCAGATCTTGTCCCATCAGACAAGGTTGCATGTGTTCTTCAAAAAAAAACAAAAAACTTTTTAAGGACTACAAAGGGTCATCAATATTTACTTCTCTCAGACTGTCACAAATCTACGTCATTGGTTCTCAACATCCAATTACTTACTGAAAGTGAGATATATATACACGTATATATATATATACACGTATATATATATATATACACACGTATATATATATATATAAAAAAATGTGTATACACACACACACACACATATATATGCATACATACAGTAGACATATTCATACAGATGTGGAAAAATGTGTTGGTACTCTTACAGCTCATTGAAACAATGCTTCATTCCTCCTGAAAAGTGATGAAATTCAAAGCAATTTTCTCATGCAATGGGAACTGCATTTTTTGTAGCGCTTTTCCAGTCTTGCAACCACCCAGAGCACTTTACAATATACACCTCACTTTCACCCATTCACACACACATTCATACATCGATGGCAGCAACAACCATGCAAGGTGCACACCAGCTCATCGAGAGTACATAGGGTTCATTGTCTTGTTCAAGGACACTTTGACGTGCTGCCAGGAGGAACGGGGGATCGAACCAGGAACTCTCTGATTACTGGACGACCCGCTCCACCGTCGCACTTGTATACCTGCATGCCTTTAGTATGTCATAGTGTAAAGCAAAGAAACTGTGAAAAGAGATAAATTATTGCTTAAGAGATCAATTATATTCTAAAATGGCCTGGACAGATTTGTTGGTACCCCTTAGAAAAGATTATAAATAATTGGATTATAGTGATATTTCAAACAAACTGTTTTCTTTAATTAGAATCACATGTCTTCAATATTATAATCAATCAGTCAGCCTATTTAAATTGAGAAAAGTAGTCACTCTGCTGTTTGGTATCATCATGTGCACCACACTTAACCATGAGACCAGAGAAAGCAAAGGAGAGAGTTTTCTGAGGAGAAGGAAGAAAATGATAGACAAGCATGTTAAAGGCTATAAGACCATCTCCAAGCAGCTTGATGTTCCTGTTACTACAGTTGCAAATATTATTAAGCAGTTTAAGGTCCATTGGACTGTAGCCAACCTCCCTGGACGTGGTCGCAAGAGAAAAATCGACCCCAGATGAACAGAACAGAAGGATAGTGCAATGGGTAGAAAAAGAGCCAAGGACAACTTCCAAAGAGGTACAAGCTGAACTCCAAGGTCACGGTACATCAGTGTCTGATTGCACCATCTGTTGCTTTTTGAGTGATAGTGTGCTCCATGGAAGACGACCCAGGAGAACTCCACTTTTGAAAGAATAACATAAAAAAGCCAGACTGGAATTTGCTAAAATGCATATTGACAAGCCACAATGTCCTTTGGACAGATGAGTCAAAACTGGAGCTTTTTGGCAAGTCACATAAGCTCTAGGTTCACGACGCTTTCCAAGAATAGAACACCATACCTACTGTGAAACATGAAGGAGGCTTGGTTATGTATTGGGGCTGTTTTGCTGCGTCTTGCGCAGGGTGCCTTGAATATGTGCAGGGCACAATGAAATCTCAAGACTATCAAGGCATTATGGAGCGAAACGTACTGCCCAGTGTCAGAAAGCTCTGTCTCAGTCGCAGGTCATGGGTCCTTCAACAGGATAATGACCCAAAACACACAGCTAAAAGCACCCAGGAATGGATAAGAACAAAACATGGACTATACTGAAGTGGCCTTCTTCTTCTTCCATTTTATGAGCCCTGATCTGAATCCTATCGAACATCGATGGAAAGAGCTTAAACAGAGCGGGCAAAACTACCTGTTGACAGGTGCCGAAGTCTCATTGAGAGCTACAGAAATCGTTGATTGCAGTGATTGCCTCTAAAGGTTGTGCAACAAAATATTAGGTTAAGGGTCCCATCATTTTTGTCTATGCCATTTTCATTTGTTTTATTATTTAAAATATTCTTCTGAATCAAGAAGCAAAGTCTGACTTATATTAAACATGGAATAAACAATGATGGATGCCAATTACCTTTGTGAGTTTCAAGTTATTTTGGAGAAAATTGTGGGTTATTCTTTTTTTGTCGAAGGGTACCAACAAATTTGTCCACGTCTGTATATACATACATACATACATATATATACAGACATACATATACATACACACACACACACACACACACACACACACACATACATACATACATATACATACGCACATATATATATATATACATACGCACACGCACATATATACATACATATAAACATACATACATACACATACATACAAATATACAGACATACATACACATACATACATATAAATATACTACCATACATACACGTCTATATATATATATATATATATACACACACATATACACATACATGCAGTACATACAAACATATAAACATACATATATATGCATACATACACACATAAATATACATACATACACAAAGATATATACATACACACACAAATATACATACATATACACACATACATATAAACATACATACACATATATACATACTGTATATGCATGTATATATATATATATATATATATATATATATATATATATATATATATATATATATATATATATATATATATATTGTATATGCATGTATGTACAGTGGGGCAAAAAAGTATTTAGTCAGCCACCAATTGTGCAAGTTGCAAGACAGGCCTGTTAGATTCATCATAGGTATACCTCAACTAAGAGAGACAAAATGAGAATTAAAAAATCCAGAAAATCACATTGTCTGATTTTTAAAGAATTTATTTGCAAATTATGGTGGAAAATAAGTATTTGGTCAATAACAAAAGTTAATCTTAATGCTTTGTTATATACCCTTTGTTTGCAATGACAGAGGTCAAACGTTTTCTGTAAGTCTTCACAAGGTTTTCACACACTGTTGCTGGTATTTTGCCTCATTCCTCCATGCAGATCTCTAGAGCAGTGATGTTTTGGGGCTGTCGCTGGGCAACACAGACTTTCAACTCCCTCCAAAGATTTTCTATGGGGTTGAGATCTGGAGACTGGCTAGGCCACTCCAGGATCTTGAAATGCTTCTTACGAAGCCACTCCTTTGTTGCCCGGGCGGTGTGTTTGGGATGATTGTCATGCGGAAAGACCCAGCCACGTTTCATCTTCAATGCCCTTGCTGATGGAAGGAGGTTTTCACTCAAAATCTCACAGTAGGTATGGTGCTCTTTGGATGCAACTCAGCTTTCTTTCTCCTCCAAACACGACAAGTTGAGTTTTTACAAAAAAGTTCTATTTTGGTTTCATCTGACCATATGACATTCTCCCAATCCTCTTCTGGATCATCCAAATGCTCTCTAGCAAACTTCAGACGGGCCTGGACATGTACTGGCTTAAGCAGGGGGACACGTCTGGCACTGCAGGATTTGAGTCCCTGGCGGCGTAGTGTGTTATGATGGTAGCCTTTGTTACTTTGGTCCCAGCTCTCTGCAGGTCATTCACTAGGTCCCCCCGTGTGGTTCTGGGATGTTTGCTCACCCTTCTTGTGATCATTTTGACCCCACGGGGTGAGATCTTGCGTGGAGCCCCAGATCGAGGGAGATTATTAGTGGTCTTGTATGTCTTCCATTTTCTAATAATTGCTCCCACAGTTGATTTCTTCAACAAGCTGCTGACCTATTGCAGATTCAGTCTTCCCAGCCTGGTGCAGGTCTACAATTTTGTTTCTGGTGTCCTTTGACAGCTCTTTGGTCTTGGCCATAGTGGAGTTTGGAGTGTGACTGTTTGAGGTTGTGGACAGGTGTCTTTTATACTGATAACGAGTTCAAACAGGTGCCATTAATACAGGTAACAAGTGGAGGACAGAGGAGCCCTTTAAAGAAAAAGTTACAGGTCTGTGAAAGCCAGAAATCTTGCTTGTTTGTAGGTGACCAAATACTTATTCTACCAAGGAATTTACCAATTAATTCATTAAAAATCCTACAATGTGATTTCCTGGATTCTTTCCCCCCATTCTGTCTCTCATAGTCACTTGAAGTGTGCCTATGATGAAAATTACAGGCCTCTCTCATCTTTTTAAGTGGGAGAACTTGCACAATTGGTGGCTGACTAAATACGTTTTTGCCCCACTGTATATGTATGTTTATTTATATATATCAATTTAACATCAATGTTTAAAATGTATTAGTATGTCAGGTAACATTCACTATTTATGACTGCAACATAAACATTGTGCTGTTTTAATTTCTAGTTATATTTTTCTTTTTGTTTCCCATTCATTTTGACAATGCAAACGTATGAAAAATTGAATTCAAAGTTGATAGAATCGTTATTGTATAGTTGATACTATTTGATAACGTACCATTAGAGAGACAAACGTATAAGTAAACGTAAAACTTGTGAATCCTGCTAAATAGCAGGTCTTTCAAATGAACAGAACAGAGTTCAACGGCACCTCCAACTTAGTTCCAATTGGGACTAATAACCGGTTGACATTGCTGAAGTTTCTTAACTGAGCTGAGTCGCAACAGTTAATTAAAAAAAACAGCCAAAAAAACAAACACCGGTGTATTTGGTGTCCTCACCTTGCAAGCTCTCTCTGCAGATCCTGCATGTGCAAATGGCACTGCTTGTAGTAGGCTGCCTGGGCCTCCACAAACTCATGCATGCAGCGCAAGTGATTCACCTAGGTATATAAAAAAAATAAAAATAAAAAATAAAAAAATGCAGATATCATTCAGGATTTGGGTAGAAATATATAAATGCCAAAGTCTAAGCTCAATATTTTAGGCACATGCAATTTGATCTCGTAATCCGTATGGAAATTGCCATGCAAAAGAAAAAAAAAATAACAGCCATAATCAATTAACATTTTGGTAGTTATAGTGGACAGACAAAAAATGACAAATATACCTTTGATAAAAAAAAAAAAATGGATTAAAGATGAATGCTACTTGGGTTAGGATTGGGCTAACACAGCCCATCAATATCTCAGTTCTGGACAGGATGAAATTGATAGTGACCTTCGCATCTGAGTCTGGGCTGATACAAAAAGCGAATTTCCCCAAAAACTGGAGTGTCACATTACAGAAGAGCGCACATTTCTCTTGCTCCCTCACATTGTCCTCCGTAGAGATAGACGGCACTTTTGGGAGGGAGGAACTAATATATATAGAAGGCGATGAACGATTGATTTGTGTTTGTGTGAGCAGATGTGTAGGGACATACATGTGTACTGCTGATGCCCTCCAGAAGAAGTCGAGTAACTTCGGCCTGTCTGTCAAACTCTGTCTGAGCCACACGAAGCTCATGTTCCGCCTGAAGGTTTGATGCCGGCATAAAAGAAAGACTGTTCAACATACTGTTCAGTTCAATGTCATTTGCTTGACATAGATTTAACCACAGAATATACCATATACACTACTCACAAAAAGTTAGGGATATTTGGCTTTCGGGTGAAATTTATGGAAAATGTAAAAAGTTCACACTACAGTGATATTATATCATGAAAATAGGGCATTTAAGTGGAAGCATGCAAAGGTGATTTCCTCATCTCAAACAATTTATTGAAACAAAAGCCAACAACAGTGGTGGGTTTACCACAACAACAAATGTCAATGTCTCAATAACTTGTCATGTGCCCTTGAGCATCAATTATAGCTTGACAACGACATCTCATGCTGTTCACAAGTCGACTTATTGTTTGCTGAGGCATGGAACCCCACTCTTCTTGAAGGGCGGTCCTCAGGTCATTGAGGTTCTGGGGCACAGAGTGACGAGCCTCTACATGGCGACTCAGCTGATCCCATAGGTTTTCTATGGGATTCAGGTCTGGAGAAAGTGCAGGCGACTCCATTTGAGGTACCCAAGTCTCCAGCAGCCGTTCCCTAATGATGCGACCTCAATGAGCTGGAGCATTGTCGTCCATGAAGATAAAATTAGGCCTGTGTTGTTCATGCAGGCGCACAATGAATGGATTATTGATGTTATTAGGGTAGTATGGGCTTATACGCATATATGCATATACACATACATACATACATATGTATGTATATATGTGTGTATGTATGTACAGTGGGGCAAAAAAGTATTTAGTCAGCCACCAATTGTGCAAGTTCTCCCACTTAAAAAGAAGAGAGGCGCCTGTTATTTTCATCATAGGTAAACCTCAACTATGAGAGACAAAATGAGAAAAAAAATCCAGAAAATCACATTGTCTGATTTTTAAAGAATTTATTTGCAAATTATGGTGGAAAATAAGTATTTGGTCAATAACAAAAGTTAATCTTAATGCTTTGTTATATACCCTTTGTTTGCAATGACAGAGGTCAAACGTTTTCTGTAAGTCTTCACAAGGTTTTCACACACTGTTGCTGGTATTTTGCCCCATTCCTCCATGCAGTGATGTTTTGGGGCTGTCGCTGGGCAACACGGACTTTCAACTCCCTCCAAAGATTTTCTATGGGGTTGAGATCTGGAGACTGGCTAGGCCACTCCAGGACCTTGAAATGCTTCTTACGAAGCCACTCCTTCGTTGCCCGGGCGGTGTGTTTGGGATCATTGTCATGCTGAAAGACCCAGCCACGGTTCATTTTCAATGCCCTTGCTGATGGAAGGAGGTTTTCACTCAAAATCTCACGATACATGTCCCCATTCATTCTTTCCTTTACACGGATCAGTCGTCCTGGTTCGTTTGCAGAAAACAGCCCCAAAGCATGATGTTTCCACCCCCATGCTTCACAGTAGGTATGGTGTTCTTTGGATGCAACTCAGCTTTCTTTCTCCTCCAAACACGACAAGTTGAGTTTTTACCAAAAAGTTATATTTTGGTTTCATCTGACCATATGACCATATGACCCAATCCCCTTCTGGATCATCCAAATGCTCTCTAGCAAACTTCAGACGGGCCTGGACATGTACTGGCTTAAGCAGGGGGACACGTCTGGCACTGCAGGATTTGAGTCCCTGGCGGCGTAGTGTGTTACTGATGGTAGCCTTTGTTACTTTGGTCCCAGCTCTCTGCAGGTCATTCACTTGGTCCCCCCGTGTGGTTCTGGGATGTTTGCACACCGTTCTTGTGATCATTTTGACCCCACGGGGTGAGATCTTGCGTGGAGCCCCAGATCGAAGGAGATTATCAGTGGTCTTGTATGTCTTCCATTTTCTAATAATTGATCCATGAATCGACCAATACATTTCCTGGTTCAATTCGAATTGGTATTTAAACAGTCTCCTTCATCGTGCTGTTCACATTTTGACATCATGAGACCAAGACGAAACAATTGATCAACAGTACCTCGCCATTGCGAGGCTTCAAACAGGACGTTCTCAGAGGGAAGTGTCCACTGAGCTTAGAGTGTCACAGAGTGTCATCAGCAGGTTGCAACAGAGATACTGAAAGAGTCACAGAAAGGCATAGAAGTGGACGTCCTTTGGCCACATTCCACACTGATGACGCTTCATTTTGAACAGTGCCCTGGGGAACCGGATGATGAATGCCATTCAACTCCAGGAACATTTAAGGGAGGTGAGAGGCAACCTCTGACGGTAGCCGTCTGTTCTTGCGTTGATTGGTTGTAAGCGTAATTAGCATGCTTGGTAGAAAAGTGAGGGCTGATGTATTCCTTTAAAACCGCAATCGTTTCATGGCAAAAAAAACAAACAGCCTTTGACCAGACTAAGTTAAAAAATTATTTAGTTGTCCATTCCTTATTAAACACTCAGCACTCGCTGTCGACTTTTCTTTTCTTTGGCCCACTCATTGTTGCAGATGGGTTCAGAGTAGTAGCAGAGTAATAACAGAGTAGCTCGGGCTCTGCAAAATCAAGTCACTGCGCCTAATGCGGCACCTGGTGAAACACCAGGCATTACAGGTCAAGGTCAAACGAATGCAGTGATAATTATGAATTCTGTACCAATCTTCGGCGGGCCGGATTAAAAAGACCAACGGGCCGGATGTGGCCCGCGGGCCGTAGTTTGCCCACCCCTGGTCTAGTCAATACAGAACTGCCCTACACCTTGTGAATGGCACAGTGATAAGCCCATACTATCTGAATAACATCATTAATCCAGTCATTGTGCCCCTGCATGAACAACACAGGCCTAATTTCATCTGCATGGACAACAATGCTCCAGCTCATTGAGGTCGCATCATTAGGGAATGACTGCTGGAGACTGGGGTACCTCAAATGGAGTCGCCTGCACTATCTCCAGTCCCGAATCCCATAGAAAACCTATGGGATCAGCTGAGTCGCCGTGTAGAGGCTCGTAACCCTGTACCCCAGAACCTCAATGACCTGAGGGTCGCCCTTCAAGGAGAGTGGGATGCCATGCTTCAGGAGACAATAAGTCGACTTATGAACAGCATGAGACGTCGTTGTCAAGCTGTAATTGATGCTCAAGGGCACATGACAAGTTATTGAGACATTGACATTTGTTGTTGTGGTAAACCCACCACTGTTGTTGGCTTTTATGTCAATAAATTGTTTGAGATGAGGAAATCCCCATTGCATGCTTCCACTTAAATGCCCTACTTTCATGATATAATCACTGTAGCGTGAACTTTTTACATTTTCCATAAATTTCACCCTAAAGCCAAATATAGTGTAGTGTACGTATATACATATGTATATACGTACATACATATGTATATACATACATACATACATACAAACGTATATACATACATACATACCTACCTACATACATGTGTGTGTGTATATATACACACACATATATACATACATACATACATACACACACACACACACACACCCACACACACACACGTATATATATATATATATATATATATATATATATATATATATATATATATATATATATACACACACACACACACACATACATACACACACACACACACACACACACACACACGTATATATGTACATATATACATACATATATACATACAAATATATACATACACATATATATACACGTATACAGTATACATATATATGTACACACACACACACACACACACACACACAATAAATATAATATATGTAATTAATTACACAATGTTTAACCTCTATATTCAACAGCATATTAACATGCATTCCTAAGCATACAACTCTTTATTTTCTTTCTTTGCAGCTTCCATACAGGAGCAAAGATTCCTGGAACAAGACTTTAAGTCTCATGACTGAAGCAAAAGTTCAAGAAATCAAACTCACTTTCTCAACTTCCTGGATCCAGAGCTGAGTTGGTGTGACCCCCCCAAAGAAGAAAGAAATGAATATGATGACTAGACAAGGGAGACATCACAGCATGTGCTTTCTCATCAAGAGTCTGGTGTATTGAATGATTGTGATGGAATGATGTCTAAAATGTTTGATTAGAAATTGAATAAAACATTGTGTGCGCGCGCACACACACACACACACACACACACACACACACAGTAAACTGAAAAGTGTTAAACTGAAAAGTTTGACTGACTAGCTTTGACATACGGAAACACTCTCTACTTATTAGAATTAAAAATGAACAAAAGGTGTTTTAAATCAAGTTCACATCTGGTGTTGGTACAACTAGGTTAACTCCTTACCGTAGAGGCACTGGTAGACAGCACATAGTTCCGAGGTCTGGTATCGTGAAAATCGGGTGTAGACTACACAGAAAAAAAACAAAAAACAATTGAATGAGTCAACTGCTGTACATGAACCAAGAAACGGCATCAAAGACAGCCCAGATTATGAGCCAAGGGAAACACCGCCATCTGGCGTGATCACTGGCAGTTTCAGAGGTTAACAGAAATGTGTGGTCATTCCCTCGCTGAGCATGTGGGTCATTGTCATGAAACCACCATAAAACATTGTCCGAAATGAACTGATAGATATTCACAGGGAATGTGAATATCAAATTTTAAAACAAGGGTTCCAAACTACAGGCCCCGGGGCCACATCCAGCCCACCACACAATTTGATGTGACCCGCTACATCTTTATAATACATTATTAAATTTGACACTTAAATCAATGGTAATTGCTTAACTAAGCCATACAATTTTACTTAACGTTTTCAGAATATAAACCGAATAAAATAGAAGTTAGGTTGTTGCTACTGCTAAATGTACTATTTTAAAAACCTTTTTATTCATATTTCATAATTATTCAATGTATTTATTCTATGAAATTATTCATTATTATTTTTTTATTTTTATTTTATAATAATTATTTCCCCTTTTTTCCTATTTTTTGTCAGAATGTAAATTGTTGATACATATAGTAGGTCTTCACTCTTATAGTGAATTATTTCACAGTCTCTGTGAATCTGTTATGCAGGACTATATATTAATTTCAATTGATTGCACACGTGAGACATGCTACCTGGACTAGGGATGGTCAAGTGAGTGAGGGTCTTGTGAGTTATAAAATGGGCCCCCTCCTCTGGTGTTTCACTGATCGGCCCACGGCACCTTCAGAGGGTTCAGCAGTGAATCCCGGCGTCCAGGGCTCACACACTAGATGCCATCTTTCTCTTCTCATTCTCTTCATCCAGAGCCACTGACTACCTTTTCAGCAGTTCTGGAGAGGTCTTGGGCATGATACAGGAATGAGCGGTAGGAGATCCAGGAACACCATGTGAAGGTCTGTTCCCTCCTTCTTGAAGATGTAACCTTCTAGTGACCCCTACGTGATGGGGGTACCTATGCTAAAAGTCTATGTCTAAGGTTGGCTCAGGTTACTTAAGATTCCAGGTTCACATCTAATTGGTAAGGGGATTGATTGTAGCTTATTGAGATTTATGAGACCTCCAACCCACACAACAACACGTGACCACGACTTGAGAGAATAAAAGTTATATATTTACAAAGATACCTTCAAGAAATAAATAAAAATGTATATGTTCTCTCAACACTGCAGCAAACAAGGTAAACATTGAGCCAGAATCACATTCCGAAAAAAAGTTATATGAAAGTTTGCTTGTCTTGGCCACAAGAACCAAAAGAAAACCCAAAGAAAAAACTGAGTACTCAGAATAAAAAAAACATCAAAACAAAATATTCCTCAGTTTAGTTCCCGTATTTCGCTCCTACCACCCCTGGGCCCGAGCACAATGTCCATGTGACGGACGTCCGACGAGAGGTGATGGCATCCAGGAACGACGACGATGGCGGAAGCAGTCGAATCCAGTTGGATCCAGTGGACAGTCCGACCCTCAAAAAAAAAACCCAGCCTGCACAAAAGTGTGCAGCGCAGTTATAAAACAGTCTGAATGCTTTTGTTCCACTGTCCATTCCATTAAATTAAACAATCTTTTAACTTATTTCTCCAAACATGTAAATGTGTTTAACCATGTTCTAACATACTGTACATATTGCCTGTAGTTAACACACTGCCATGGCCATTAACAAGGCACAAACCGCCGCTGCACATGCAAATTAACCTCGCTTCAAGGCAGCAATACACATTCATTTCGATGCTAAATGGCTAAACAGTTAACACCATATTCAGTTCACATCACATACACACTATATCCTGACAAGTCTTACACACATATCTCAGGCAATCCAACACACAATTACTTATTATAGCAACAAAAAGGTCATGTCAAGCGGCTAACCCAGTGCTAATTAGCTAACCAGAAGAGTTAACTCACCAGGACAATCTGTCTATTTCCTCAGAAAGCACTGTCCGGAACTCTCCCCAGAAGTTTTCACCAGTTTTCCTGTCTCCAATGTGGTGTTTTCCACATTAGGTATATTATATATATGTAAATAGATATATATCGCTTTCAAACCACCATTGCAGTTGCGTCTCCTAATTCGTCTATGCTCTGTGCTCTATCGTCTCCGTGCATGCGCTTGCGATGCGTTTTGGGGCCTCGTAAATTACATTGCTCAGCGATTATCTCAAAAAAATTAAACTGTAACTTAAGAACTATAGAAAATAACTTCAGTAACAAAGACATGGATCTGATGCCAGAGGGGGCTAGCGTGTTCCAGACGACTGGAGGAGCCTGAGACTCCTGCTTTCTGGATTGATGTGTCAATCAGATGGTTTCTTTACAGGTATCCTGACAGCCTGTGAGCCACCACGCTAAAGCTTGCCCTTGACATTTGAGAGGCTGATCTGGCGGAATTGGCCGATTTATGATGAGTCCTTTTCCTTTGGGATCAGGATTCCTCCAGCTCTCCGCCAGCATGTTGGCATCTCCTGCTTGCACCCTCCCAACTTCATGAGTCTCAAGTGGAAACCACAGGACATCTTGTGGATTTTTGAAGAGCCCATATGGAACGTGATTGGGACCTGGAGCTGATGAGGCCCTTGCTTAATGCACAGTTTTCCCCATTCTCTCCAACTTTTTCATGGTGGTGCTTCTGAGCGTCTCTAAGATGTTGCAGAGGTCAGCGTTGACCTCTACCCACATTGCCTTTTCACCGGACTTTGGCCACATTATCAACTGCTTTTGCCCCTGGATTTTTTTCCCAGCTACAGGTCGCAATAGGGTGTGTTTGGGTTGCTCTACTGTGCTTGGCTCATCCTATGCTGACATGGTTGTTCATGTCCTCCAGACTTCGGTTTTTGTCCTGTCCTGAACTTTAATCGACTGACTTGACCTGCTTCTCAGGAAGTAGGTGTCGATGCAGTACTCTGTTGCCCCTTCTTTATGGACAATTTCCTGCCCTGATGTATTTTCAGGCCTGTGGTGGAAGTAACCTTTTCCCAGCCGCATATGCAACTCTGGAGCTTGTATCCCACTGCAGCCTCATATATGCTGATCATCCAACTTGTCTGTTCCGTTCCTGTGTTGGTTGTGGAGCTGTCTGCCGATGAGTCATCTTCTGCCCCCACTGTCCCTCACTCAGGGAGTAATTTCTTCTTAAGGTTTCAGTAGCTGAAGGTGGGTGGGACCTAAGCACCTTACGTGCTGGATTCCGCTTCCGCGGGTAGCTAGCCTGTGGAAGCCCCGATGGGGTGTGTTCCCTCCTGCCAGCTGACTTTCCATAGTTATCAGCTGCCCTTTCACTGCAGTCATTGGCTCACCAGATGATGCGATCTGTTATGTAGGACTAGATGTTAATATCCCTTGATTGCACACATGAGACATGCTGCCTAAATTCTGCGGGATGGTCAATATGTGTATCAGTTAATTTAGGACATATTTTATGATGGTTTCATGATGACTGAAAGAAATGCTGTGTCCGAAATGGCATGCTGCATGCTACGTACATGTTCTTACCATCATCCAGCGTAATCTGGTAAGTGCGTAAAAATAACAACGGCTTCTTGGACATACTACATTGTCATATTCCTCGCCAAATTCCACCCAACATGTTGCGGGTTGAAGAAGACACTGCATAGAAGTTTATTTACAAGTGTCTGTGGAATACGCTTGCCCCCATAGTGGGCAGTGTTCGCACACTACCGTATTTCACCAGATATAGTTTGTAGTCATCCAGGTACTTGATACAGGTACTGACTACTTCACATACAATTTCAGCATATGGTTTCAGAGACACTAAACACTAATTTGGCATGCTAAAATGTATGCTTGTTTGCCAATTTCAGATGCAGAACAAGGCTCAGGCAAAACACACACGGACATAATGCTAGCTGAAGGTTTAGGTGTTCTTTTCTTACGCAACTCACAAAAAGTTAGGGATATTCGGCTTTCAGGTGAAATTTCAGGATGGAGCTAAAATGTAATATAACCTTTACAGGTGAACTTCATTTGACCTTCTCTAAACTTTTGAATGCACATGTCCAACTGTTCAATGTTTCAGTACTTTTTGCACAACTTGCTGTTCTCTAACAAGGAACTGAACGGCAAAATTCACAACAGGTGTTTGATCCATGAATCGACCAATACATTTCCTGGTTCAATTAGAATTGGTATTTAAACAGTCCTCTTCATCATGCTGTTCACATTCTGACAACATGAGACCAAGACGACACCTAACAACTGATCAACAGTACCTCGCCATAGCAAGGCTTCAAGCAGGATGTTCTCAGAGGGAAGTGGCCACTGAGCTTAGAGTGTCAGAGTGCCATCATCAGGTTGCAACAGAGATACAGAGAGACTGGAAGAGTCACAGAAAGGCATAGAAGTGGGCGTCCTTTGGCCACATCCCACACTGATGACCGCTTCATTGTGAACAGTGCCCTGCGCAACCGGATGATGAATGCCACTCAACTCCAGGCACATTTAAGGGAGGTGAGAGGCACCCAAGTGTCACGTCAGACCATTCAAACCCGTTTACATCAGTGTGGTCTGCATGCTAGACGACCTGCAAGGGTACCTGACCACACCACGAGGCACATGCATCATCGTCTTGCACGGGCCAGGGAGCATTTACGCTGGACGAAGGACCAGTGGGCCTCAGTGCTGTTCTCTGATGAAAGTTGATTCAAGTTGAGCAGAAATGACGGCCGCCAACAATGTTGGAGACGTCAAGGAGAGCGCTATGCATCAGCCACTGTTGTCACCAGACAAGCCTTTGGTGGTGGTGGTGTTACAGTGGGGGCAGGTGCGTCTAGTCAATACAGAACTGCCCTACACTTTGTGAATGGTACAGTGACAAGCCCATACTACCTGAATAACATCATTAATCCAGTCATTGTGCCCCTGCATGAACAACACAGGCCTAATTTCATCTCCATGGACGACAATGCTCCAGCTCATCGAGGTTGCATCATTAGGGAATGGCTGCTGGAGACTGGGGTACCTCAGATGGAGTGGCCTGCACTTTCTCCAGACCTGAATCCCATAGAAAACCTATAGGATCAGCTGAGTCGCCGTGTAGAATCGTAACTCTGTACCCCAGAACCTCAATGACCTGAGGGCCACCCTTCAAGAAGAGTGGAGTGCCATACAGTGAACTTTTTACATTTTCCATAAACTTCACCCGAAAGCCAAATATCCCTAACTTTTTGTGAGTAGTGTATGTGGTGGTCGATTATTCTTGAAAGAGTACAGTACAATACAATACAATACAATACATAATACAAACCATTTCCAGCAGTCTCAGAAGTTATCGGAAACAGAAGGGTACGTACAAATTGGTTCTATGGACCACATAATAAGATATTGGCCGAGTAAATGCTGAAAATGGGTGCTATTCCCCTTTAAAGAATTCTGGAGTGCCACATGAGAAAATAACTTTAACGTGAATCCAATGTAGTGAGGTTGTTGATTCATCGAGATGATTTTCGATCATGAATCCAACGATCGACGTGATTTCACTATTATTGCCGTAGAATATTTCAGTTTGTGTAATCGGCACTCAGCATTGGCAAGGACACAGGAGTGAGAACCAGAACTCAAAACCTCTGACAAAATGGTATCAGGGCATTCCTTGGATTGCCATGAAAAATCACCTTTAAATCTATCAACAAAGATAAACATAAAATAATTCTACAGCATAACATATATATATATATATATATTTTAAAAAAAAAAACTTTAAAAACATTGCATCCTATTGACTGTCATAGACATACTGGCATGCATATGGTTTCAACAGTCGGACTGAAATTTATCTGCGCTTATGACCTTCTGACAGCCAAAAGGATGAAACAGCGACAGAGCCCGCAGATCTCTGAGGAGGCGAAACTTATTCTAGTTAGTGTAATGAGGCTAGGCTAACGGATATCCGTTAAGACCTTCTAGTCCAGGCAATTCACTTGGCACTGATTAAAACATAATGACCCACCGGCTAAAATTACTTTTCATGTGCAGCACAATCATGAAATTGACCTGTGCAAGCCTGAAACATCTTCCCCAATTTAGAAGAAATGATGGCCAATGTACTGTCAAGCTCTTTAGAATGAATACCTGAGAAAGATGAAGTATCTTGAGCTGCCTGGTGATCAGAAAGATCGTCACAGAAAGAATGATAATGCATATTATTTTTTCGGTTTTTGTTTCCTGAACGAGATTTATGAGTCCAATGGTTTCCCCAATTGACTGCATTTTAAACACATCCAAAAGCTACAGCAGAGTGATACGTCTCTGAATAGTGACGCATTCAACAAGGTTGTGCAACAAGCAGGTATAGATGATGGGACTCAACAAGGCCGACGGTGAAAAATTGTGAACCAATCCTTTAGGTTTTAGGTATATTTCCTGTCCATCGCTACACCATTGCAATATTTCTTCCACGTTAAGTAGAATGACTGTATGTCAATCGACGAAGTCCAACACAAAAGGAATCGTAGTGACTGATATTACCGTAATGACTTGCTTATTAAATGGGAATTAAACTCAAATGATGATGTCAAATGATGATCATTGCATTTTTATTTTGAAAACGAGAAACTGTTCCTACTCATTTTGTCCAATCATGCCTGGATTCAAAAGTCCTACTGAAGTTATCCCTTACTTTCCCACAATGTGCCGTCAGATCAGCCCGCTTTCACAGAGGCCTTGATGAGCAAACTTTGTGTTGAATTGCATTTTGGTTACAGGATAGTCAAATGGAGGAAAGGCATCAGAAAATGGAGGAAACAAAGATAGAAGGAAAGAATACAAGTTATGAAAGAGTGCAACAACTCTTTAATAAACTTACATCTCCCTCGCACTGTGGAGGATTTGAATACAGAGGCATGTTAATGAGACTGGTCCCAACATCAAAACAATGAGTAACCTCGAAAAGGTATTCACTAGGGATGCTAATTTAAAAAAAAAAAATTTCTGACTGATAGCTGACCCTCATTAACAGTTATCCAACAATATTAAGAAATTATGCCACTGTCACCCGAAAATGAAATAAATATTTTTTTAACTGGACTTTAAAAATTATAATTATCAATAAGGTGAATCATAAAAATATTTTTATACGCAAACACAGATCTCCATTTGCCCCGATCGCAGAGAGCCATTCCTCATAATAATACATCTAAAACAGTGTGTTTTCAGTTCTTTTATTATCGAATATCGGCCCAAATCTACTCATCTGACATTCCAATGGCGCCTGTCAAGGGGTGGGACATATTAGGCAGCAAGTGAACAGTCAGTTGTTGAAGTCGATGTGTTGGAAGCAGGAAAAATGGGCAAGTGTAAGGATCTGAGCAACTTTGACAAGGGCCAAATTGTGATGGCTAGACGACTGGGTCCGAGCCTCTTCAAAACGGTAGGTCTTGGGGGGTTGTTCCAAGTATGCAGTGGTAAGTACCTACCAAAAGTGGTCTAAGAAAGGACAACCGGTGAACCGGCAACAAGGCCACGAGCGGCCAAAAATTATTGATGCGCGTGGGGTGTGAAGGCTAGCCTGGTCTGGGCCGATCCCACAGAAGAGCTACTGTAGCACAAATTGCTGAAAAAGTTAGTACTGGCTGTGATAGAAAGGTGTCAGAACATACAGTGCATCGCAGCTTGTTGCATATGGGGCCGCATAGACGCAGACCAGAGCGCCCATGCGCCCTTGTCCACCGCTGAAAAAATCTTGGGTCCTGGCTTTGATGTTACTTTACCAGCACCACCTACCTAAACATTTTTAGGCGGGTCAGGGCGGGCACAAGAGGGATCTACACAATATAAGGCAGGTGGTTTTAATGTTGTGGCTGATCGGTGTTTGCACGACAAGAACATTTTCAAAGATTTCCATGATGGTAGAGAAAAAAAAAAAAGAAACCATGGCTTGTAGCACAATAATGGCCGCTTCCGCCTATATGTGACCCAACGTAGACTTAAGGTACATTCGGTTTGCTTTTGACTTCTTTTTTGCATCATTTAAAAGTGAAGAAACAGAGCTTCAAAAAATGTGTCACTTGTGCAAATCAAGCAAATATTTTAAAAGCTATGACTTGTAAATGACAAGGGTGTGGCAAACTGTGTTTCTGAGATAATCACCTTCAAAGTTTTCCCCCACACTTGGCTTCATTCAGTCAGCTCCAAGGATGCAAATGGTTTTGAGGACCAACAGCAACAACAACATGGCTACTTGTCACATGGCCACCTGACAACCTGCTGAATGGGGACATCTCTGCATTGTTCTTGTGTTTTGAGGGAATGTTGAACAGCGCCATTGACATATAACTCTAAATCTTTTGTTTTTTAAAAGCTTTGATTTAATAGTAAGAATGTACATGATTTATGAAAGCGGAATTATTTAGGAGTTTAAAAGTGCGGACAACACAACAAAATGTAGTCTATCAATAATATGAGTTTCTGTAAATCAGCCTTGGTGTGTCATTTAATATTTAAATGTGTGTATGCCAAATATCTTAAACGCTCTTGGAGTTATTATGTGGGCTAACCCTACCCCAGCTACATTCTGAGAGCCTGTTTGGGGCTGCCTCTTTTCATTTTCTATTCGCTCTGGCTGCATTTGCAGGTAAATTTGAGAATCGTGTGCATTGCTACTTGTTCAAAATCTGCATCACCAACCTCAACGGACTTAATCATGTCATCAACTTCTTTTGTTGTAACAACAACGGGCGTGTCATTGGTCTTCTCCGGTGTTTCTTGAAAATATTCAGTTTCGCGGTCACATTCAGGTTGAAATCTGCTGTTTGAAATGTTCACCAAGCCCGGGATAATGCCGGTATCAGATTCAGCATCGCTGTCTGAGAACTGACTATCATTGCGGAAAATGAAGTTTAGTATGCGCTGCTTACACTGACTTGAAGCTTTCGCACTGGTCAGATGAAGGTCCGCGATATGATTTAGATCTTCCACCACCCGCTTCTCGTAATCCATAACAACATGGAGATGAAAGTTTTCACAGACAAGTGAAACCGAAGGATCCTCGTCTTGTTTATGGAAGTGACGTCAGCACTACTTCTTCGTCGGTATACGCCCCCTATACAATAATGTCTGTGTGGGTGTGTCAAAGTAGTACGATTTAAAGGTTAAACTCTATCAAAACGGTTTCACATTGTGACTTCACATCACATGGAATATGGAGGAATGATCTTCACCTGAACGGTCGCTTTAAAGGAAACTATCGATCGGCGTTGTTCAGCGTCTCGGTAAGTCAACTGTATTTCCCTATGTAATCTATTTAACTCCACGGTATAACATGTTTCTACTATTTATAAATCAAAGTCGGTTTTGAAAATCAGTTGAGAGAAAAAAAAAAACACAAAGGAACACGAATCTGGAAAAATCTAATTTTCCTTCTAGAAAGAATGAAGGTTTTTGGGGGTTTTTTCCCAACTTATTTGGCTGCTCCTGGTGAATTCAGAAATGCGTGACAATGCGGATTTTGCTTTGGTGGGTCACATATAATGTTATTCTTGTTAGTTTTATTTGTCTTTCATTTATTTTATTTATGTAATTTATTTATGCACTATGTAAAGCACCTTGAATTGTGTAGGGAATATGCTATATAAATAAAGATGCCTCGCCTTGCCTTATGAGTAAAGAATGTATTATCGTCTATGTTGCGGACAAAGGGACGTGGTCAAGCACTGGCTGTAGACGACAGCACGGTTCCCTTTCCTGTGTTCATGTTGGAAGCCACTTGTGCTGCAAGCTGGGGTGCGTCCTCGCCAGTGTGAAATCCCGGGAGCTGACCCCAGGGCCCACGCAGGATTCGCCAGCTCCCCAGCCTGTTGCGATGGCCCGGAGGACAATGTCAGGGGGGGGGCGCTGCGTCCGACCCACGCGGGATTCGACAGGTTCCTGGCCCGTCACGATGCCCCGGAGGACAATGTCGGGGGGGGGGGGGGGGGGGGGGGGGTGGTAAGCTACGTCCAACCCTCGGACCCATGCAGGATTCGCTGGGTCCTCAGCCCGTCCCGATGACCTGGAGGACAAGGTCCGGGGGGGGGCGGGCGCTACATCCGACCCCAGGACCTACACAGGATTCGCCGAGTTCTGTGGTACCGCGGGACACTCTCTCCCCTTCCCGTGCTGTCCCCTCTCTGCCCCCCCCTCAGCTCCCAGGGCGGTGCTGCCGCAGGAAGTCAGGGAGCTGCGCAGAAGTCTGGGCAGGGGTGCAGACAATGCAGGCCGCCCGGCCACGAACGCCACGACTGTCTTCGAATGGAACTTGGCTAGGTGGTCCGGGTTGCCGGCCCGCCGGACGCCTCCCCCGGTACGAAAGGGGCCTACCAAGTACCGGTAAGGCTACAAAGGGCTAGACATCAGGCTTTGCTGGACTCGGGGTGTTTGCAGATGATGGTCAAGCAACGCTTGGTTCGACCCGGGGCTTTGGTGGAGGCGTCACAGGCAGAGGTTCGTTGTGTGCATGGGGACATTCACATGTATCCGATGGTCCGGCTCGAATTTCGTTACAAGGGAAAAAAGCATAGGGTACAGGCTGCGGTTAGTTTCCGCCTGTCGCTTTGCCTGATTTTGGCCATGGATTGGCCAGGGTTTGATGCGTCGATGAAAGAGGCTGGGGGAGTGCATTCACGGTCAGTAGGGAAATGTGAGTGTTGCGTGGCGTACGTTGACGCGGAGGGGTCATCGGCGGGCATGTCGGGTGCAGGGGCAGCGGAATCCCAAGTAGGATCTCCCCAGGTCCCTTTAACCTTCCCTATCAACGATTTTCCACGGGAGCAGTTGCAAGTTGCACGCTATGCAGGGCCTTTGAGGAGGTAGTTAAAATCAATGCCGTATTGACGGGCGCAGAGGCCGTGCTCACTCATCCGTATTTTTCAGTGATTAGGGACAAGTTATATCAAGTGAGCTGTGACACTCAGACAGGAGAGGAGATAACCCAGTTGTTGGTGCCAAAGAGTCGCCGGGAAATGCTCTTCCAGGCGGGTCACCATAACCCCATGCATGGTCAGTCACCTCGGTCACGAGAAAACATGATGGATAATGCGGATAATGGCCTGCTTCTATTGGGCGGAAATTTGGGCAGAAGTGCATAAACGGTGCACTGCGTGTCCTGAGTGCCAGTTAGCCAACCCTCCGGCTAAGCCAAGACCGCAGTTGAGGCCCCTCCCCCTAGTCGAGGTCTGATTCGAAAGACTCGGTATGGACCTCATCGGGCCATTAGACCGCAGTGTCCATGGGTATCGTTTTGTGTTAGTCCTAGTGGATTATGCAACCCAGTACCCAGAAGCAGTGCCCTTGCGCAGTATTACGGCCAAAAGTGTGGCGCAGGCGCTTTTTCAGGTCATCTCCCGAGTCGGGATTCGGAAGGAAATCCTGACCGACAAGGGCACTACCTTTATGTAACGTACACTTCAGGAGCTTTACGAATTACTGAGCATCCGCTCAATTCGGACCAGTGTTTACCATCCCCAGACCGAGGGCCTGATGATGTTCACGACGATAGCCGTAATTGGGACAAATGGTTAGACCCCCTGTTGTTTGTGGTGCAGGAGGTTCCCCAGGTCTCCAAAGAATTTTCTCTCTTTGAACTCCTCTTTGGCAGGAGACCCCGGGGGAGTGCTAGACCTAATTAAAGAAAACTGGGAGGAAGGTCCTAGCACCAGTAAGAATGGAACACAGTATGTTATGGACCTGAGAGCAAAGTTACACACGCTGGTTGGGCCGTTATCACGGGAGAATTTGCTTCGGGCTCAGGAACGTCAGGCCCTTTTATACGACCGGAGGCCTTGACTAAGACAGTTTGTACCCGGAGACAAGGTGTTAATGTTGCTCCCTACGTCCAGCTATTAATTGCTCGCCAAGTGGTAACGGCCTTTTGTGGTCACACGGCGGGTTGGCGAGGTCGATTATGAGGTGGAACGGTCTGACAGGCAGGGGGCAACACAGATTTATCACCTTAACCTCTTAAAAGAATGGAGGGAGGGGGTGTCCATGGCTCTGGTCACGCCGGTCATTGAGCGGGATGAGTTGGGGCCGGGATTCAAAAAGCGGACGATCGTACCGTGGCCCTGTTAAGTGACCATTTCTCTCCGTCCCAGAGGGCGGACGTAACTGCACTTCAGCCTTGGTTCTCTGATGTTTTCTCCTCCCTGCCAGGCTTCACATCCCTTATACACCACCATGTGGAGACAACCCCGGGGGTTACGGCGCCCTCTCGGCCGTATCAACTGCCCAAGCACAAACGCAAGATCGTGCAGGCGGAATTAAGAGGCCATGAGGGACATGGGCATAATAGAGGAGTCCACAAGTGACTGGTCTAGTCCCATTGTGCTGGTTAAGCCCGATGGGTCAGTCCGGTTCTGTGTGGACCACCAATGGGTGAACGCGGTGTCCAAGTTCAACACCTACCCGATGGCCCGGGTTGATGAACTTCTCGATGAGTTAGGTAGAGCTCTTGTTTTTTCATGACACTCGATTTAACCAAGGAATACTGGCATATTCCCTTGTCTCAGGAGTCCAAGAAAAAATAGGAGTTCTCCACACCGTTTGGCTTACACTACTTTTGCACACTTCCGTTCGGGTTGTTCGGTGCCCCAGCCACCTTTCAGAGACTTATGGACTGTGTCCTGTATCCGCATGTAGCATATGCTGCAGCCTACCTAGATAAATGTAATCATTCACAGCGATACATGGGAGCGGCATATGCAGCATGTGGGCGCTGTGCTTGAGTCCGTGAGGCGGGCCAACTCAAAGAGTTCCGTGGGACGTCGGGAGGTACGGTATCTTGGGTACCACTTGGGTGAAGGCCTAGTCCGACCCCAGCTTGATAAAACTGCTGCAGTCGCAAACACGCTGAGACCCAATACCAAAAATGAGGTGAGGCAGTTCTTGGGGCTGGCCGGCTACTATAGGAGGTTTGTCCCCAACTTTTCAGAGCTAACCAGTCCCTTGACCAACTTAACCCGAAAGGGTGCTTCAGATCCGGTCCAGTGGTCAGAGATGTGCCAGCAGGCGTTTGCAAGTATAAAGTCAGCTCTCTGTGGGAAGCCAGCGCTGTTTAACCCTGACTTTTCTCTCCCTTTCTGTTTCAGACTGACGCGTCGAACAGAGGGCTGGGCGCAGTCTTGTCCCAGGAGGTGGAGGGGACTGAGCGTTCGGTGCTATACCTCAGCCGCAAACTCTCAGAGTGGGAGTCGAGGTACAAACCGGTGGAGAAGGAGTGTTCAAGTGGGCAGTCGATTCCCTCTGCTACTACATCCTGGGACAAGCTTTCACCCTCTGTTCGTACCATGCCCCGCTGCAGTGGCTCCACCGCATGAAAGACACAAAAGCCTGGACCACCCGATGGTACCTGGCTCTACAGCCCTTTAATTTCCGGACAGTCCATAGGCCGGCAGTGCAGATGGTCGTGGCTGACCTTCCTTCTCCCCCGCTCTGGGAGGTGGGGCGGGCAGTGGGGGTATGTGGCGGACAAAGGGGCGTGGTCAAGCACAGGCTGCAGATGACGGCACGGTTCCCTTTCCTGCGGTCGCCAAGCTGCCTCGAATTGCCGCTGATTGGTCCCACTCGAGGTGACAATAAAGACTAAATAAAGACTCTCGCCATGTTGGCGCACCACGGCCAGAAAGACTCCGTCTCCCTCCCTAAACCCTTACCTCTGGGCAGAGACCCCCCACAGTCTATTTTCAAGAAATGCTTCCACCCATAGCACTGGATTGTAAACCCTTAAATTATTTGTCAACAAGACAAAGGTTCATCTGTCCACAATTTACAGGTAGTCAGGTGTAAACCTGTAAATTGTGGCCGTAAATTGTGGCAGTAAATATGCTATTTAAAAAGAGGTGGACTAGAGTGACTCACTGCGGCTTTGGCCTTCGCTGCCTTTGCTTTCTTCACACGGGCTTTGGAGACATCCAGATCCAGGCGGCGGTTCTCCAGAAGTCGCCGTTCTTTCTACGGTGAACAAAGTCGCAGAAAACATTAAATAATTTGCACGTTCAACAATAAGACAAAGTGAGCATCAGCTTGCAATTAGATCGGAATAGAGGGCAAGCATCTTACTACTAAGATAGAAGTACCAGCATTGTAGAAGCAATGTGCAATTACAATAGCATTGCAGAAATTGTCAATCCAGTGAAAGCAGCAGTTGCAATAATTATAAAAGTATAGTTAACTATATAGCAAGTATATACTCTTTACTATTAAGAATATTATAATACTAGGTGATATTAAAATCACCAAGTCAAATATAATAGTAGTATGAAGTCGAGTATAGAATGAAATAACATAGTATAAACATATGATGATATGGTAATAACATAGTACAGTATTAAAATTGTATAATGCAGAGTTAAAAATTATAACATCCAGAGAAAGTATCATCCAGGTTAAGGTGGTATTGTCCATAAAACAGTCCATTTAGAATTTTTTCTGACTACCCGTGGGCAATGTATATCCAGGTTTATAGGGTATTATAATATTTTGCACAATGTTAATTTGCATAATGTTTTGCTAGGTATTACCACTACCATATTTTTGTTAATGGAAAACTGACATCAGTAATCAAGGATCTCATGGATGCTCTGTACTCACAAACAAGATGAATAAAATGTGTATCACAGGCCGTTTCAACATGCCGTCATTTAAGTTTGATCCAGATCGGTCTATTATTGTGGAATAATTTGGATTAAAAAAACCTGTACTTTTTGTCATCGGCGCAACTTGCGCATGTGCAAATGACAGCTCGCACAGATTACGTGATAGCATTGCAGTCTATTGATTGGACAACAACGGGTCCTCACCAAGACAGTGGCAGGAACAGATGGGACTGACATCAGACTTTAATGGATATTATGGATCCGACAAACCCACACACAATCTGAATAAGATGTGTATTCAGGGCAGTTCCAACACGGTGGTTCAGTATTGTGGATGGAATTTGTGATCAACAATGACTCCTGCACCAAGATGACACCACACATAGACGTATACTATAATGAAGAAATCGTTGCGTGATAGATGACGGAGTACACAGATCACCTGAGTCAGTAACCTAAACCTTACCAAGATACTGTCAAGCACAGATGGAATCTCAACGGGGCTAAAACTAAAGGAATATTAGATACAAATTCTTAACCATACAAAGTAAGAAAGTGACAGGTATTATTTTACCAGAAGTCAATTAGATTAAACAAAGCGCAGCGTATTAAACGTCATGAAGATATACGCTTCGGAGGACAACTGACATTCGCCAGAGCTGTTCTACAAAATAAAAAACACTTAAACCCCTGTCAGAAGTTAAAGGTGTAACGGAACATAATTGATCCCTGATCCGTACGGATCGAGCCCCATGGTTCAGCACGCATGTGAACCTCGGCTCAATTGCAAAATGTAACCATCCTAGTGAAGTACAGTTATACTGCCGTGGTTACTTTTTAAAGCAATAATGCCATAAATCTCAATGCAAAGTTGCAGCAAATAGAAGATAGACAAGACAGATGCGTGCTGTGTTTTAGTCTGAAGCGCAATGCGCTATGTTGCTGCTACTTTACAAAATAACTGGAAGCAAATATCACCGCTATGAATGAATCAGCATGAAGCAGGTGAATAATTGTGATAAATAATCTTGAACAATTGTGATTATAATTTTAGCCATAATCATGCAGCCCTACTTCAGAATGATAACCACCATTAATAGCGGCCTAGAAAACCCACACACTGCCTGATCGTAAAATTCTACTGTAACCAGGGAACAAATGAACTTTTGCAGTCACAAATACACCGGAACAGAGAGCCAAAGCACACTCGTCCATCAAACTTTAATTAAGGGCCGACTACCCTGGACCCTGCATATTGCTGCCTGCAGCTATATTCAAGGGTCCAGCCCGCAGGGCTAAAATGATCTGAAACACTGCACACACACAACGGCAGAACACACAGATATGGTTGAGGCCTCATAAGAAGAACCAGACGTTTGGTTGTTCAAGTTTGATCAATACCGATATACATTTGGAGCTGATATTAGTGAAAAAACAAATCGTAATTCAAGTTCAAGTAATTTCTTGCTTAATTTCTGCAGCAAGGATTAATTAAGTGTTATCATATACCAACACCAGGTTTCTGTGTCTATGTACATGTTTGAACTCACAGAGATGGTCCTCCAGTCTCCTTCCAGAAAGCTCCTGAGTGGGTTGAGGTAGCCGATGGCAGACTCCTGGTAGAACTCCCTCTCTGCCCAGCCGAGGCGCCTCTCACACTCACCAACCTTGGTCAGAGTGCTCCCTACCAGAAACACACACGCACATGCACCTTGCTTTTTAGATTTTAGATCCTAGTTTTGGATCCAGAATTAGGCTTGGCAGGATTATTTATTTATTTTTTTGAGTTTGGAACACTGGAGTTTATATAATACTGGTATACTTTCACCCCTCGAGCAGGTTCAATTTCATTCATCCTTTTTTACAGTTTTTGTTCTAAAGGGGTCTTTTTGCTTAAATAGTGCTGTTTTGGATAATCCCCATAAGTGAAACATACCTGATTATGCACCTAGAATGCCTAAACGCTACATTGCAGTCGCGGTCTTTTTTGGCACGTATTAAAAATGGAAGATGGTGTCATATCCAATGTTCAGATATTTCACATCACAAATTTTAACGAAATAAAGATAATGATCATATAAATTGAAATATTTTCGAATCTCCTCAGCCAGCCTCTCTTCGATCTGCTCCATTTATTCCCCTCCACTGTTGGCGGAAATGAACCAGAAACACGTAGTGGGAAAAAGCGGACCATGTGGTCTTGTACCGCACTGACTTGTATTTACATTTCTAGAGAGGTGCACGTAAGCTATGGCAGCGGCCTCTGCGCGCTCCGCCTGTGAAGCAGAGACCCACGGCGTACCTACGGCGGCTATTAAATCCAGAACTATAAAAGCAGCCTTAACAGTGCAAGTGAGCTAGATATTAAGATATTAACAGTGTGTATGTATGTATGTATGTATGTATGTATGTATGTATGTATGTATGTATGTGTGTGTGTGTGTGTGTGTGTGTGTGTGTGAAGAGCGTTTTGATTCAATTGGTGCTGGTGAATGGAGTCTTGCATATCAAATGTCAATTTGTTCACGAGGAAAAACCTCTGCTTACTGAGCTCTAAGTAAAGAACTCAAATTGACTGTAGCATATGCTCCTGTTTCTTTCCCAATTACATTTTTATTTAATTAATACATCAACCAAAAAAAGTTGAGGCAAAAACAGGTGAAACTATATTCTACTGTTGATGTTCCCGGAGGCCTTCCAAGTACACTTCCTTGAGTAAACTGCTTGCCTAAAAAAACAGCTAGATTTTCCAGACATGCAGATGTCTCTTTGTACTGCAATGTGAAACTC
Source organism: Zeus faber (assembly GCF_960531495.2). Lineage (NCBI taxonomy): Eukaryota > Metazoa > Chordata > Actinopteri > Zeiformes > Zeidae > Zeus > Zeus faber. The sequence continues at coordinate 32,125,369 of NC_137203.1, forward strand.
ACTAAAATTTCACTACCAAAGGAGGTACCAAAACAACAGCTTTAAAAGAGGTTTGTTGCACAATCAGATAAAAAATAAATCATGTGGTTAGTAATGGTATTAAACTATCAAATGTTCCCAGTGACATGCTATTGAAAAAAACATTTCACTGGATTTAATGGCTTGACCAGTCTCCAAATTGTTGCATACAATCGCATTTCCGAGGGAGCATATTAGAGTGACATCTTCTGTATTGGATACACTTGTTTACTCTAAAGTCACGTTCGAACGCACAAGATTTCTGGATTTGAGAGTGGGGACTTTGGTAATCCCGCATAGCCACACGTCCCTGTCAAATCGTTGGTGAATGGAATCTGTTCGAGTGTGATGTGCTGTTTTGGCAAATCGTTGTTCTCCAAAGACTACAGGAACATAACTGTTAAATTGACCATGATGTTGTTACGTGTGGGGTTTCCAAAACTTTCTAAATCTGTTAAGATTTGGAAAATCTTGTAGTATGGCTCAGGCTTAAACCGAACATCGGCCGGAAGCTGCTGGATTGAATTGTAAAAGTAACCAAATAAAGAATCATTTTAAAAGGCTCGGTATGACACTATATTTGGGCGATTAAGCTCTATCATATTGTGATCATCAAAGTGACCAAAGTTATTTGCGTGCAAAAAGGAAGAGCTAGAATGGGATCTTCCTCTCCAGCTTCGTGACAGGTTAGCCACAAGACTTTAGACATGTGGATACGTTCTCTTTCCCACGTGCAAAGTGTAAACAGCGGAGTTTGCTTAAGTATTAGACCCTGAGGCATGCTTTAGGGGAAGGCAAAGTCATATAATCATACTTGGTATCGTCAACACAGCAATACTGAAAATCATGTGCTGCAGAAAAGCCTTTTCTTTAGCTCCATCTGGCATCACCATACTTCTAGGATACTTGTACTACTAAGCACTCAAAAATCCCATGTGCCGATATCCATACCTTATCTCAAGTTAAGCGTGGGGCCACAAGAACACCCGCGGTCTTGCATATCAAATGTTAATTTGTTCACAAGGAAAGATCTCTGCTAACTGAGCTCCAAGTAAAGAAGTCAAATTGCCTGTAGTGTATGCTTAAGTTTCTTTCTCAATTACATTTTTATTTAAATAACACCCGAACCAAAAAAAGTTGAGGCTAAAACCGGTGAAGCAATATTCTACTGTTGATGTTCCCAGAGGACTTCCAAGTACACTTCCTTGAGTAAATTGCTTGCCTAAAAAAAAACCAGCTAGATATTGCAGACATTCAGATGTCTCTTTGTGCTGCAATATGAAACTTATACGGTTATACTTATACGGCATTTTACAAATGCTGGATTTTAGCGGGTGATACCCGGTTTTTGTTGCAGTGGGAAAGGGGTATCACTTATAGAAAAGCAGACAGAGATTCACAGAGATGGTGTTTGTCCTTGTGAATTTTTGGTTTGAGGAGATTGTTGCACCGAGGTCTCTGATGCATCTTCAATAACATCAGCCATGATTTTTTGTTATATTTTCATTCCAAAAAAAAAAAAAAAAAAAAAAAGAAAAAACCCTTACTGTACTAGCACTGCTTGTTTCTAAAAAATGTTTAGCTGGCTGTGACCCGGGACATATATTTGGTTTGATACTGTGACAAATGTACTTAGTGTAAGTGGCCTTGGAAAAAAGTGTCTGCTAAATGAAGTAATGTCATGTCATGTCATGTCAATACAGCAACCATTTCACATTCTAAAGTGAAAATTGCAGCGCATAATGTAGCCGTAGGCAGTGAAAATACCGTCAGCGGTAAGATTCCATGTCCAGTTTTGGGAAGAATCTGCAGTTAAAGGGGTCCGATTATGCTCCTTTCCAAGAAGTTGATATAGGTCTCTGAGGTCCGGGAAACATGGGGTTTTTTTTGTTTGTTTTTTTGCTGAAAATACCACTCACAATACACCGATCAGCCACAAAATTAACCATTCAAGGTGAGATATATTAGGCAGCAAGTGAACACTCAGTTCATAAGTTGATGTGTTAGAAACGGGAAAAATGGGCAAGCGGATCAAGGATGGGCAAGAATCTGAGCAGCTTTGACTAGGGCCAAATTGTGATGGCAAGAGGACCGGGTTAGCACATCTCCAAAACGGCAGATCTTGTGGGGTGTTCCCAGTATTCAGTGGTTAGTACCTACCAAAAGTGGTCCAAGGAAGAACAACCGGTGAACCAGCAAGAGGGTCATGGGTGCCCAAGGCTCATTGATACATATGGGGAGCCAAGGCAAGCCCATCTGGTCCTATCCCACAGAAGAGCCATTGTGCCACAAATTATTGAAAAAGTTAATGCTAGCTACGATAGAAAGATGTAAGAACACACGCATTACGCAGCCCCATACACAGCTTACTGAGTATGAGGATGCATAGCTGCAGACCGGTCAGAGTGCCCATACTGACCCCTGTTCACCACCGAAGCGCCTACAATGGGCAAGTCAGCATCAAAACTGGACCATGAAGCATGGAAAGGGAAGGGAAGGGAAGGCAGGCTGGCTGAGGCAGTGTGATGCTCTGGGCAATGTTCTGCTGGGAAACCTTGGGTCCTGGCATTCATGTGGATGTTACTTTGACACGTACAACCTACCTAAACATTGTTTCAGACAGAGTACACCCCTTCATGTCAACAGTATTCCCTGATGAGGACAATGTGCCCTGCCACACTGCTAAAACTGTTCAGGAATGGTTTGAGGAACATTACAAAGAGTTCAAAGTGTTTCCTTGGCCTCCAAATTCCCCAGATCTCAATCCGATGGAGCATCTGTGGAATGTGCTGGAACAACAAGCCCACTTACTGGACTTAAAGGATCTGCTGCTAACATCTTGGTGCCAGATACTACAGGACACCTTCAGGGGTCTTGTGGAGTCCATGCCTCAATGGGTCAGAGCTGTTTTGGCGGCACAAGGGAATCTACACAATATTAGGCAGGTGGGATTAATGTTGTTGCTGATTGGTGTATACATTCTAAAACATCCTGTTCCAGGACAGTGTGCTTCTGGGGGGTGGCGCCACCCTCCTGAGGCCCCTAGATCTGGGAACCAATGGAGTTAAAACACAAGTTCCAAGCTGGGTTTTGTGAGCCAATGTGGTTTGATCTTTACTTCTGGGTTCTGTTGTATTGTCTATAAACTTTCACTGATTTCCCCTAATCAGTCCACCAAAATCTGTTTCTGAACAAATTTTAGGCAAGAAATAAGCAATCCAGTTGCTGAATCTTCACTCATATTAGATCTACAAGGCCTAATTTAAAAGTTTGTTCTGACCTTTGTTGCCAACACCGGCCCTGGGACACGGTACGCGGTTTTTCTTATTAAGTCTATTTGGACATGAACATGGACATGTTCGTGGACCCCAGAGGAGCACTGCATTCCCCGGTCACAGGTTTGTTTTGTAAACCTCTTGAATCTTGAATCGAGTTGTCTGAATTCCAAAAGAGCAAGCACAACAAAAGGAGGTGTCCATCTTGGTTTTTGTGTTGTAGTGGAATGCAGTCAACTTGGGTATGAAGTCATTCCTAGCTTCGACTTCCGAGGTAAATGGAACGTACCATAATTCTACTCAAGCTCCAATTAGGAAGGGGCTTCAAATCTGAACGGGTTGTTTCACCACATGATTTCTGAAATAGACAGGTCACAAAAAACTGACTGAGTTGTCTATTTCACAGTTTGTGCGTTAGTAAGCCCATCAGAGCCGGGAAATGTATGTATGTGCACAAGCACTGAAAAAATTAGTTTTTCCATAATAGGTTCCCTTTAAGGCAAAGCCTGTTTAGTTGCTAAACCCTGTCAGCTTTTCATTTAGCTAGTCTTGGGAGCCTTCTTTGCAGCGTGTTGCAAGTGCAAGGCAAAAGGCAAAAGTTATTTCTGTATTGCAATATCCTGCAATGTACGACGTGATTATGTCTTTCTTGGTCAAAGAAGCTGAAAACTGCAAACTAGTCGTAAACTAAAAAATAGTGGTATTTAGTTAGTTATAGTTGTTTGATTTCCTACATATTTTCGGATGCAACAACAACAACAGCAAAAAAAAGACCATCCATGCATGTTGTTTGTTTATTGAGCGTCTCAATAAATATTTGAAAGGAAATATATTTGTACACTCAATTCAAAACCATTTGTTGAAGAGGAATGAGAAAGTCATCAGGTTACATTCCTGAGAAAGATCAATCAAAATGACGAGATGATATTACCAGGACTAATTAGTAGGGATGCTACAGTGAGGAATTTTTCCCACCGCTAATTAGCTCATCACAATACCGGTGTTAACGGTAACACTGGACATTTTACAACACGGGTGGGTGCTTGGGGTACTCAAAAGTGTCCCTGTTATACACGGGTGCTAATTACAAGTGGAGGGAGACAGGTCCCGTTCTATACCTGATCAAAGGTCTCCTATAGCCTCCTCTCCTCCCGTGATAAGCAGACTGTGCTGCGACTCTGCTGTGCGTGCACAAGCAGCCACTTACACTTTTGTAGCATCCGACTAACTATTCATAACACGCTTACAAATTTGTTTTTTTATTTGATAAATGTCGGCGCTGATATGCAAAACTAAATGGGTTTTATTTTGCGGGCAGGTGGGCGGGCGGACGTATGGACGGATATTTTAAATATTTTGTCGTCCCCGAAGTGAGGATCGGCATGCTTGCAGGACATGCTGGACTGGGCAAGACGAGCCCGATACGCAAGCCGCCGGACACGTCACGGCAGGAGCGCACTTAAGCACCGAACTTCGGCCTATATTTAAATTGGCCTGCGAGCAATTGATTGAACATTTTGGCCCACGAGCCACCTTTTGTTTAAAACTGTAATTAAATACACACCAACCGGCGCTATTTTGCCTCCACCTGCCTCCTCTTCCTCATTCCCTGGCCCTGTACCAGAACACCCCCCCACAGCCAGCAAACTTTTTTTTGGTATGTGTACTCTTTTTTTCCAGCCTAACTGGGCGCCGTGCCATGGAGTTCTGAGGTGCCTGCCATGTAGCAGGCACCTGTAGCAGGGGGACAATTTTCCGGGTGAATTACAGTATTTAGCAGTCCTTCGGATTACATTTTTCACAGAACATCACACTCACCATATGGAGTTCCCAGACCGAACTCCGTTGCTGCATCTTGCATGTACTGACCAAGCAACTCTGGGTTGGTAATTCTGGACGGAGCCTTCCTGTCGAGCTTCTCGTAGAGGAACTCCTCGATTCGGGCACCTGTGAAGGAGGACGTGGGGGTTTAATGGCATGACTTCAAAACAGAGTACAATGACACACAAACAGGTAAATCTAAACTTAAATATGTCACACAGCAAACAATACATGATAAGTGGGTTACCCGTCTACCATGTTGTCATAACCATCATAATGATGAATGACACTAATCCATGAGTCACCGTAATGATTCATAGAGGAGATTACATAACCACACAATCACTCCATGCCACACTAAAGCTGGGACCACATTCAGTGCCCCCCCAACACACAAACAGTTATATCTAAACTTAAATATGTCACACAGCAAACAATACGCGACAACCTGTCTACCATGTTGTCATTACCATTATAATGATGAATGACACTGATCCATGAGTCGCGGTAGTGATTCGTTGCTAAATCCACCTTGAAACTCACGTAATGTGGCGCAGGCATTAGCTAGATGAATCTAATACCAATTGGCATAATGGGGGGGCATTCATAGCTTTGCCCAAAGAGGATAACTCTTTGCCCATGCTGGTCAAGACTAGCTCAGGAGAGAGAGAGTGACTGGATTTACAGTAGATCTACAATCTTAATTGAGAGCTTTTGATTACAGTGTCAAGAATTGGTTGAGAACCAGCTGTCTTTGATCAAACGGTAAAAAAGATTGTGAATTTACCTGGTCCGTTTCATTTCTACCGACCACATCTCTATGCTAATATCAGTCCAGGGTGCAAAGCAGAAGGCATATACAATACTCACCAGTGTGATCAACTGTAGCATGGAGAATTAAAAAGTCACAAGTTAGATGCCCTCTAATCTCTGAGGCAACCTTGTATATATATATTGATACCAAACTACTTCCAACAGAGTGTCTTATGGTCTTGTGAAATACAATTGGGTGTTGACTTTAGAACCTTAACTGGTAAGTTTGCCTTGATATACCACTGTTTAACCACGCCAGAGGGAACGAATGAATTGTTCCAAGTTCAGGTTTAGTTTCCGACTCACTTGGGTTAGGCTGCAGCAAAACCTCTGTCTGCTTAAATATTTTCTCGGTCCAGGTTTTGGTGTAATCAGCCCGTCTCAGCAGGTTCTCAAAATTAGCATCTAGCTCGGTCTTCTCGGCCTGGCCCAGCTTCTCTTCTGTGAACTGGGGCAGATGAAATGGGAGACGTCAAGAAATGATATGAACACCTTTACCTCCGCTCAACACTTTTTCCGTTTAAATCCGGTTGATAGCACCGCAGCCAGCTGTCAATTCTGAAGTTTTAGGCAAGGCAAATGTATTTGTAAAGCACACACATAATGGGTTTCATAAAAGTAAAGAGAAAGTAAAGAGCATAGAAGTGAAAAACATATAAAAAGAGACACTAAAGTTACAAAAAGTTTAAGACACCCACACTCACTTGGTAATTAATGACTAAGACCCAACTATAAACTCAGTAGGGCTGTTTTCTACACACTTAAAAGTGGTAATCCATAAATCCATGAGTGTTGGGTGGATTACGCTTCAACTTTTTTACCCCCATCATCGTGGTTTGGGTACAGTCAAATTGTTGTCTCAAAAGTATGGCTTCTTTTGACCGACTGATTTGTTTTTTTGCCTTGGTCACTTCCAGTTTTCCTTGGTCACTTCCAGTTTTCCTTGGTCACTTCCAGTAAGGAGGGTATTTATTTATCTGAGGGTGCTGTTGTTTTTTAGTGAATGGCCATCAATAGTTTCCTCATCACAGCTAACTACACTGATACATCACATCCACTTCTTACGCTTGCACGATCTTTGCATTGATGCAAACCAAGGCAATGCGGGAAAGGTGGACCCCGCCACCGAAAAATGGAGAACAGCTTATATTATGCGAACATGCATTACACAAATACATTAAATGGCTGTTTCTTATGAAGTGTCGGCTGAGTAAAGTATAAAATACGAGATTTTTCATAAACAAAATAATATCAGGGATTACCACTTTAAACATGAAAGAACACCAGTTTTCGATCGCCCTGCAAATGTCGATCTCCTCATAGCTAACCTAAACATTAACAAGCTAGCAAGCTAGCGTCGCCAATCTACATGTAGCGACGTGCTTCTGCTGGATGCTCAACTTTTTTGGCAATCGCGGATAGTTGAATTTTGTCACCTGCACAGCTCTTGTTAAAAACATTCCGGCGTCGGAGGCCAGTTTCTTCACGTTGAAATCCATTCTCTGTGTGTGCTAACGCTAACTTCAGTCCCTGCTGCATCTGTGGACGGCACTCTGGTGTCTGGTGAGCAGCAGGCAGGTCGACCAGGCAGCGGTGCCCGGCCCCAAAGCGGCGCCGCCGGTTTATCTACACAGCGTAATCTGAGATCACGTCAAATCCAGCGACTAACGACGAGACAATCGTCGTGACGTACGAAGTGAAGAAAGATTCGAATCTTTTTTTCAGATTCGGTTCTCAAGTCACACAGTAAAAAGAGTTCGAGGCAGAAGAGTCGGTTGGTTCTCACAACAAGCATCCTGTTCGGTCACATTTGAGAATGCAGAAGAATCTTTTAGTGTCATTCTCTCAAAAATATTTATTTTGGCAGGGAAATGCAATATTAATTACGCAGAAAGCTTTGGACTTTGATGAAGCCCTCTGTGATTCTTTTCAGTTAGTGAGTCATATAAAAGCTATTTAAAAAAACATTGAGTCATTTCAAATCATGAACCATCATTGTGGAGGAACATTGAGAGGAAATGTTTCTGTCGCTATGGTTACTACAAGCTTCAAATTTAGGACTATCGTTCACAAGGATCATCTTTCAGGCCATAAATACTTCTGGAGAACTCGGCTGTGAAGGCTGTAATAAATCAAGATGAAATACTCAAATACTCGACTGTAGTGCCATGTATAAACTTAATATTTATTAATTTAACATTATTTTATAATTACAAATATATTTACCATCCTCAACTTTAGCTGTTTTGTCTCTGATGTCTGTGTTATTGAATGCATCAAGGGCCGTTAAGTCAAGCTCCTTTTAAAGACACAAATTTTGCTTGGAAAACTGTATGTTTGTAAGTAGGCTATTTAACATTAGTCATACAAACCTATGCAGAACAAAATAAATAAATACAATCCCAGCTGTATTCTGTCCTTATACGTTTGCCACTATTGTTCAGCAAGGTCACGAATGATGAAAACCAACATTTCATTAAGGTCTGGGTTAAGAAATAGCAAACCTATCTATTCATTCAAAGTTGTAATTGGCCCAGGTCACTAATGATCCTGAAACTGTTTTACTGGGCTGTCTGAACACTTCAACAGTGAGTTTTGAGATGCAGCCTAGTTTGAATATTTAGAGTACGGTTTAGAGTTTACAGACTTGGTTGCCTGAGTTGTGGGTCTATTCAATTTATCACGTATGCAGTAGACCGAAGACCATATAGACACTTTTTTTTATCCATCTATTATTTACCGAACATGTTAATTTTTGTCATTGTACAATGTATGAAAATGCAAATTGGAGGTCAAGAAATAAGCTTTCAGTAAACAGATTCCATGTCACAATTGACACCAAAATTGTGTATTGTTTGAATTGTTTAGGTATGGATTTGCTCTCATGTATACAGATATAACAACATAATTTATGCAAAAAGATACTTTAACTCAAGCTCAATAAAATTCAAGAGAACAAAAGGAAATATGGATACAAAAAAACAGCACAGCATCTCTTGCAGCTTCAACGCAAATTATTTGCTTCCTCCGACTTCCTACTGAGTGTGGCTTTGCACCCACTGGCAGAATCTCTCAGAGTAGACAGGGGGGCTGACTGTGGAGAACGCCCGACCAGGAAATCGAAGCCTCTTCCACAGATTCTCCAACCTTTTCCTCCAGCTGTAGACTGTGAAGATGTCAATAATTCCCACAAAGTATCGGCTGTCCGGCCCATCAATGACGTGAACCGAGTTCTTGGAATTAGGAAGCAGTCTACGATGGTGGGCCTGGAACTCTTGCAGTTCTGATTCAGGGCTAGATCTCGCTGCACTGCACTTCATCTCTTGGAGGGGAATTCTATCGCCAGTGTTCTCTCCCGAGGCCTGTGGTGGAGGATCTGATGCAGTGTCTGTATCCTGAACCGTCCGGGCTGATTTTTCCTCGAGTAAGGGAATGGTAGGGGGATGTGCTTCTCTGGGACTGTCATCTAGGTCCATGGACCTGGAGCAAAAAAGTCACAAGAACTTCAGGGGATATTAGGGCAACATAAGGCTATCAAATAGAGAAAAAAAGATAACATGTTATTTGTCTAAATTGCATTGAGTTCGCTAAGTAGCCATCCTGTGGCAGGTCCAGTGGCACGTTGGCGCAGTGCATTGCACTGCTGCCTCACAGCAAGAAGGGGCGCCTGGGGCGCTGTTGGCACCACTCTCCGGGGCCGGTTATTTCCAAAATAGGAGCCTTTCTGTGTGGAGTTTGCATGTGCTCACACGGGGTTTCCTCCACCTAACGTCAGTAAGGACCCCCACCAAAAACATGCATACATCATCGTCTGACCTGCGATGGACACTCCCGGTCCCCGGGCCCGATTGCTGCCCACTGCGCCTGGCTGCCCCCCCGGAGGAAGGACAAGCCAGGATGGGTTAAATGTAGGGGCCTCATTTCACCGGCCACCATCCAAAGTGTGTGTGCATGTAGTGTGCTGTGTTGCGTAATAATTAAAAGATTCTTCTTCTTTTGTGGCTTCTAGGTTAATTGTAGGGATTAGAGAACAATCTTATGAGCAGGGGCGGACTTTACCATTAGGAAAGTTAAGCAACTGCCAGGGGCCCCGAAAAAGGCATCATAGCACATACACCATTGATTTTTGGAGGCTGTTAACGCATGCTGTGTGCATGTGTGTATACCTACTTTGTAGTGCGAATAATGAGGTTTGCAAATGAGCGTTTCCTGTCAAGTTCATCTTGGTGCAGGGGTTGATGTGCCAGAAGGAGACTGTAATCGAGGACATTTAGCCCGCGCAGAAAGGTACTGTCAATTTTCACCTGCTCAACAAACCAGGATCCCTGATTGCCTGATGACAGAAATGGGGGTTTTTTTCAAATCAGAAGAAAACAGGTGGGGTTTATTTATTGATGTGGAAAAAAAAAAATATATATATATATATTTATATATATATATATATATATCAGTGTAACACTCATGGGCTTTGTATTGTATGTACTGTATTTAGCCTCAAACAAAGCAGACCCTTACCCAGTGTAATGTGCTGTCCTTCAAAGTTATTGTCTTTCAGCACCTTAATAATCCGGCTTCCCTCTGCAGCAGAGTTGGTCCATCTTCCCACCTCACAGCCTTTGATGTCATATCTACAGTGGGGCAAAAAAGTATTTAGTCAGCCACCAATTGTGCAAGTTCTCCCACTTAAAAAGATGAGAGAGGCCTGTAAATTTCATCATAGGTAAACCTCAACTATGAGAGACAAAATGAGAAAAAAAAAAATCCAGAAAATCACATTGTCTGATTTTTAAAGAATTTATCTGCAAATTATGGTGGTAAATAAGTATTTGGTCAATAACAAAAGTTAATCTCAATACTTTGTCATATACCCTTTGTTTGCAATGACAGAGGTCAAATGTTTTCTGGAAGTCTTCACAAGGTTTTCACACACTGTTGCTGGTATTTTGCCCCATTCCTCCATGCAGATCTCCTCTAGAGCAGTGATGTTTTGGGGCTGTCGCTGGGCAACACAAACTCCCTCCAAAGATTTTCTATGGGGTTGAGATCTGGAGACTGGCTAGGCCACTCCAGGACCTTGAAATGCTTCTTACGAAGCCACTCCTTCGTTGCCCGGGCGGTGTGTTTGGGATGATTGTCATGCTGAAAGACCCAGCCACGTTTCATCTTCAATGCCCTTGCTGATGGAAGGAGGTTTTCACTCAAAATCTCACGATACATGTCCCCATTTATTCTTTCCTTTACACGGATCAGTCGTCCTGGTCCCTTGGCAGAAAAAACAGCCCCAAAGCATGATGTTTCCACCCCCATGCTTCACAGTAGGTATGGTGTTCTTTGGATGCAACTCAGCTTTCTTTCTCCTCCAAACACGACAAGTTGAGTTTTTACCAAAAAGTTCTATTTTGGTTTCATCTGACCATATGACCATATGACCCAATCCCCTTCTGGATCATCCAAATGCTCTCTAGCAAACTTCAGACGGGCCTGGACATGTACTGGCTTAAGCAGGGGGACACGTCTGGCACTGCAGGATTTGAGTCCCTGGCGGCGTAGTGTGTTACTGATAGTAGCCTTTGTTACTTTGGTCCCAGCTCTCTGCAGGTCATTCACTAGGTCCCCCCGTGTGGTTCTGGGATGTTTGTGCACCGTTCTTGTGATCATTTTGACCCCACGGGGTGAGATCTTGCGTGGAGCCCCAGATCGAGGGAGATTATCAGTGGTCTTATATGTCTTCCATTTTCTAATAATTGCTCCCAGTTGATTTCTTCACAACAAGCTGCTTACCTATGCAGATTCAGTCTTCCCAGCCTGGTGCAGGTCTATAATTTTGTTTCTAGTGTCCTTTGACAGCTCTTTGGTCTTGGCCATAGTGGAGTTTGGAGTGTGACTGTTTGAGGTTGTGGACAGGTGTCTTTTGTACTGATAACGAGTTCAAAGAGGTGCCATTAATACAGGTAAGGAGTGGAGGACAGAGGAGCCTCTTAAAGAAAAAGTTACAGGTCAGTGAAAGCCAGAAATCTTGCTTGTTTGTAGGTGACCAAATACTTATTTTACCGAGGAATTTATCAATTAATTCATTAAAAATCCTACAATGTGATTTCCTGGATTCTTTCCCCCCATTCTGTCTCTCATAGTTGAGGTATACCTATGATGAAAATTACAGGCCCCTCTCATCCTTTTAAGTGGGAGAACTTGCACAATTGGTGGCTGACTAAATACTTTTTTGCCCCACTGTAGGTTACCAAAAAGTCCAAAACTCATGTCTGATCTCAGGTGCCCCCACAGAGCGGGAACTGTTGATGTTTTTGGATCGATACACTCAGGAATTCATGCACAAAGAGGTCTGAGTGAAGACATTGAAGGGATACTACACTTTCTTTGTGTGAAATTAGATAGACTTACGATAGACTTTTTGTCCATCTTACCCAAAATCAGACAAAAGGTTAATATAATTTTCATCGCGTGAACCAAGATATTGACGGGTTGCATGCTAACCTTGTTAGCTCAGTACAAGACTGTACAGGGAATCAACTAGCCTAGCTGTTGTGAAATTATGGCAGCTACATTTGGAACTTTTTGACCACCTGCTGGGCACAATGCTTATCAATTTTGTGCAGTCGTGCTGCAGGGTTGCCAGTTCAGCTTAGTCAACTGAGTTTTGTTGACAGTAATGTTCTGACGCAAAGTATTGCAGTTCATACCTGGCAACCCCCAACGCACTTGAAGCGGTTCTCCACAGTGGCTAATGACTGCGCCAAGTGAGGGATAGTTAATAAATAATTCTGAATGTAAGTGTAATCTGGTGAATTTCCCAAAACCTGGATTATTCCTTTAATCGGAAACCATTTCTTGTGATCATACATGACTTATACTTGGTATACTATACACCGATAAGCCACAACATTAAAACCACCACTACCAACCACAAATATTGTGTTGCTCTCCCTCGTGCCACCAAAAAAGACTTCACATGACTTCCCAAGGTGTCCTTGGTATCTGGCACCAAGATGTTAGCAGCAGATGCTTTAAGTCCTGTAAGTTGCAAGGTGGGACCCCCATGGATTGGGCGGGGTTGTCCAATAGATCGGACCCTAACCCCGACCATCCACATGATTTAGAAGAAAACATGATTCATCAGACCAGGCCACCTTCTTCCATTGCTTCATGGTCCAGTTCTGACACTCACATACCCATTGTAGGCATTTTTGGCGGTAGACAGGGGCCAGCATTGGCACTTTGACCAGTCTGTGGATACGCAGCCCCATACGCAGCAAGCTGCGATGCACTGTGTGTTCTGACATCTTTCTATCATAGCAGCATTAACTTTTTCAGCAATTTGTGCTCCAGTAGCTCTTCTGTGGGATCGGACCAGATGGCCTAGCCTTCACTCCTCAAGTGCATCAATGAGCACATGGACACCCATGACCCTGTTACGGGTTCACCGGTTGTCCTTCCTTGGATCACTTTTGGTTGGTACTAACTGCTGAGTACCGGGAACACCCCACAAGACCTGCCATTTTGGAGATGCTCTGACCCAGTCATCTAGTCATCACAATTTTGCCCTTGTCAAAGACGCTCGCTCAGATCCTTAATCTTTCCCACTTTCCCCCTCTTCTAACACATCAACCTCAAGAACTGTCTGTTCACTTGCTGCCTAATATTACATTACATTTACATTTAGTCATTTAGCAGACGCTTTTATCCAAAGCGACTTACAATTATTCAAACACCGACGGACGCAGCCATCAGGAGCAATTAGGGGTTAAGTGTCTTGCTCAAGGACACTACAGCATGCTAGCAGGAGGAGCCTGGGATCGAACCAGGAACGTTTAGATTACTAGACGACCAGCTCTACCTCCTGAGCTACCGCCCCCACATACAATATACATCCCACCCCATAACAGGTGCCATTGATGATCAATGTTATTCACTTCAGTGGTTGGTTTTAATGTTATGGATGATCGGTGTATATTTTGGTGCTACAATGAGCTTTTCTTTTCCTAATAAGATATGTGGATGTACGGATATGTCGTGGGGACAATATATTATTATGGGTATCCTTTTAGAATGCAGAGGCACTTTTATTAGATCTTCCCTTATTGTGTGCGTTGCAGTTAACCTGGTGTATGTCAATTATACAAAGGTATATTTTATATAATTACGGATAGTATTCCCACGTCTATAACATTTTTATTTTTCAGATATAAATGTGTAACTGAGCAACATCTTGGCTGAAGTGGATAGAATCATGTGACGGTAACTGGATGGCTTATTATTTGGATGGCTTATTAAGGTTAGCCTTGCTAATTTATAACACAGGCCTTATTAAAATGTTGGTTACCATAATTTCTCACTGTTCATAGTACTGATGTAGCCAAGAGAGCTGATTTGTAGATGAATAAGAGATTTAACCTTTTTTTTTTAAATTTAAAAACATTTTCCCGATTGGACTGCATCTAAGAACGGCAAGAAACTGTGGCAGATGATGGGTGCCACCATTTTAATATGGCCTGGGTTAAAAATAAATGGCGATTAAATATCTGTATGCAAGTGTGAAGAAGAGCAAATCAGCACAAAACATCACTGTAGAAATAGTTATTAAAAGAGAGCTACTATGTAGACTTTTTTTTTTTAAGAAATATATTGCTACAATATAGATTTCTTCTTTAAGAATTGGAAGACTACAATGACATTTCACATAGAATAAATGTACCTGATGTTGATCCGCTCATCAGGGTAAAACACACTCTGCATCACAATGAAGTACTTCTGAAAAACAGCAGGTAACAGTGATTGTCTGTATTTATGAGCATTGGTGAAAACTGCTATTTTTCAATCTTGGTCTTGTTAAAGTGCCATTTGCCATAATTTATTAATTCTCTTAAATATCTCCTTTTCGAAAATGGGATGCTCATAATATTGTCAGGCATTCTTTACAGGTTGTGCTGAAAGAAATTGATTGCAAACAGTGTATTTTATTAGTTTTTTCTTTTGCACTTATACAAATCACCTCTTTGGCTTAATCTGAACTAATGACTCGAATCGGCGCTGATTAGTCCGACTCGAGGCAGGGAGTTGTTTTAATCTTTTGTCTGTCTTGCAGAGGGGATCGGCGCACGGACTCGTCAGCAGCCCAGCAGCGGAACGCCATTTCTCCTGCGCCCGAGATAATTATAATCAACTGCATTATGATAACAAGGGTTTAACCCATTTGTTATTTATACTTGTGGCCAGCGTACTTTATGTGTAAGGTGACATTAAAGACTCTCGCCATGTTGGTGCACAACGGCGAGAAAGACTCCGTCTCCCTCCCTAAACCCTTACCTGTGGGCAGAGACCCCCACAGTGATATTATCATTCAAAACATGTTAAACAAAATATACTAAGACACGTGTGACCATAATATGAGTTTCCTGTTTTCTAATATGAGAATTAGCGTGTTTGTATTTTTTATTTCTTAATAAAAATAAGTGTTTCACCTTAATTTGATTTGGGATGACAATCTTATGGACACCTGAAAGGAGAAAAGGGGTGGCCTCAGAATTGACATACATCATGTTTTGCCGGGATTGTTTTAGCTTTGACAGCTTTTACCTAGGAACCTGACCATCAGAGAATGGGGGTATTTCTCAAGATGGTCCAGGTATAGCTGCAGATTGGACAGAAGAAATGTGACCTCGCGCCGGCTCTGTGTCTTTAGGAAGAACCTCTTGTCATGTCTGGAGAGAGGAGCATGCGGTGCCAAACGTGAAACCGAGCAGTAAAATCTTGAAAATAAACAATAGATATCTTTTGATAAATTTAGATAAATGGAGTACCTGCACTTCCCTCAGTCACCGTTTAAATAGAATAGTCACATTTTGAGGCCAGATTTTTAGAAAAAAAAAAGTATTTCTCTCTTTCTCTCTCAAATAAAACGTATTAGTATGCAAATCAGTATGTGTATATACAGTATATGTATGGATATTTGTTTATCAGATTTTAATTCACTTTTTTTTTTTTTAATACTAACGTGATGAAAAAGTCAGCCTTGCTCTTAGAATTGCTAACAAACTGAAGATAGTATCCTTCTGAGGCGACAGAGATCTGATATTCCTCCTCCATGATGCCCTGGGAACACCTCAGGGAGGCGAACACCGGTCCGGCAAAAGTCTGCATCTCAAAGTCCTGGGGGGCAGGGGGGAAAGATCAGACCTGGATCAGTAGCGTGCATGGCAACATGTAGTTAACAGGACATAATTAGTTACAGAAATGTTTATAGCGGGAATGGCAATGAGAATGGCATGGAATGGCAATTCCATTTGCTTTTGTGGGATTGACGAAATTCAATCTGACATCTACCTGAATCATTGTGAGCTCACACTCCACCCTTTCTGACTCCCAACAGAACTGATTATATGATTCAAGTTGAAGAAATTGTGTAGTGCAGTGATTCTCAACCTGTTTCATATCAAGTACACTTCACTTTGTTGAAGAGGATTTTTATTGTTAGATATGATTTAGTCTAAAATTGTATGACTGTAATATGTTTAGGGAAATAACAATTAAAATAAATTATGGTGAAATTTAATTATTAGTCATTATTAGAACCTCTTGCAGGACCCCCGGCGGTTCCCGGACCTCACATTGAGGACCACTGGTGCTCTATACGCAATACGCAGATACTGGAAATGTCACAAATGTAAATAGCTATCTCCCCTGTCACATGAATTCACATGAAAACTGTGCTATATATAGATTTCATATGTGTTATATACTGTATGGGTTTCAAATGTGGTATACATGGGTTTCAAATGTGAATTAACACAAGCAAACTGGCCCAGAAGTACCAATGAATTGTCATGTGGTGGAACGGGAACTGAACGTGAACTTTTATGTTTAAATGAACCGTTTAAACATTTTATTTTTGGAAAAGTGTTCATCACAAGCTGTTTGAACGGTAAAGAGCAGTAAAATGCAATGCTTGCCTCCTGGACTTGAGTTTCCACCATTTTGAAGTGCTCTGGAGTGAGTTCATCCTTGATCATCCAAAAATAAATAAATCATATATAAATATAATTATCATCATCATTATTATTATTATTATTATTATTATTATTATTATTATTATTAATAATAATAATAATATAAAAAGTAGAAAGGCAAACACACTAATGAGTTTGTGGCTACAGAGAGTATCTATCATTGAAATTCTGAAGTACAGTGTCAAGTGTTCTCACTGGGCTCGGGGTGTCCATGCTGGTCTGGATGGCATCATGCAGGCCTCTTTTCATGACGGATGTAAGGAAGAAGAACTCGTGCTCTGGGTTAATCTCAAACACTCCCAGCATCCCCCAATGCTGTCTCAAATGCCACCACCGCCTTCTTATGGCTGTCCCAGAGGAGCCATTGCCCTTTCTTTGAGGCATCTGGAATGACTTTCCAGTGTCTTTCTTTTCAAAACAAAGCCAGAAAGTACACACACATACATTACAGCAATGGCAATTTGAATATTATCATTATTTTTAATTATTATTACATACGTTTCATTTGTGAGCAGTCATTCCTTTAAAAGCTTAAATAAGTACAGTAGCAATTAAGTCTTGCACTCATGTCATGAGGTAACCCACTTTGCTTTGTAGATATCAGATGTACATATACATAAGATCTCTCTTTCTACAGACAGACAGACAGACAGACAGACAGGCAGACAGGCAGACAGGCAGACAGAGAAACTGAAAGGGAAATGCCTCTTACCTGATTGCCAGTCGTTGTTAGTTTCCAAAGTCCGGTTGGACAAGACAAGAGATTAAAGTCAGAGGGGCTTATACTGCAATACAATAAACCAATGCAGATTTATCTTTGTAATTCAACTTCAACCTTGTCTTCAGCGTCACCGACAGTCAGCCTTGTAGGACTGCCGCATTCCAGGCAGGTTAGACAAGCTTTGCAGGTTGTGTCACACCTAAAACAGGAAAGGTGTACGAGTACGGTATGGGTGTGGCCTTCTAATACTACAGAGGGAAAGCTAAGATATGAGGGGAAATGTTGGTCAATAGGTTGAGTAAAAAAAAAAACTAAAAAAAAAAAAACGATTACAGACTGTAGACCAGGGGTGGGCAAACTTTTTGGCTCGAGGGCCACATTTAGTTTTTAAAACTGACTGACGGGCCAGACCATTAGTAGGGGTGGTGAAAAATTATCAAGTATAAAGTGTAAAATATATGTGAAATCAATTTCTTCATACCATTTTTTAATTCACAAATTAATTTTTAAATAAAAACTACAACAACTCACCATTGATGGATTTAATGAGAACACTGTTGCTGGTCACCCACTTTTTCCGGCGCATCAAAATCTGGTGCAATTTTCGTTTTGAAAATTCGTAGGATAGCGCTCAGGTGTAAATCAGTAGGCTGGGCTCTGTGGCGTCTTTTGTTTATGTTCATCACACTGAACATCTGTTCACACAGATGGGTAGAACCAAATAACACCAGCCTCCTCTGTGCCAACTGTTGGATGTTTGAAAACTTTGTCTCATTCAGTGAAGCATAAAACGTATCCAGTTTGACGGAGTTGAACTTCTCCTCTGGGAGAGAGTCAGACTGGAGATCAAAAGCTCCAACTCTAATTCCTGTGGCGCTGCCTCATAATCCAATGACAGGAGACATGACGCCAGCTGAAGCGACCTCTCAAACTTTTCAAAATCAGAGAATCGACGGCAGAATTCTCCATGCAGGTCGTCCAGCGATTTACTGTATTTGCTCACATGTTGGGGGGCTTCTTTCAGTGGTGCTAGCATGGGGAAATGCACAAATGATTTAGAGAACAAAGTCAATTTTACCATGTAGGCTTTCACGTTTGAATACATGTAGTGTACAAACTGATCTTTCTCTTGTAGCTTTATGTTCAGCTAATTCTCATTTCATGTTCATGTTCTCTATAGGGGATGGTGGCTCAGGAGGTAGAGCTGGTGGTCTAGTGATCTAAAGGTTGCTGGTTTGGTCCCAGGCTCCTCCTGCTAGCATGCTGTAGTGTCCTTGAGCAAGACAATTAACCCCTAATTGCTCCTGATGGCTGCATCCGTCGGTGTTTGAACAATTGTAAGTTGCTTTGGATAAAAGCGTCTGCTAAATGTAATGTAAATGTAATGTTCTCATTTGTGCCAGTATGTATGTGGCTTAGGGTATTCTTCTTAACATGTTTTGAATGACAGGAATATCACATTGTTTTACAATTACAACATCCAAAGAGTAACATTGGAAGCATTGAAACTCCCTGTTTCTTGTCTCTGACCTTTTTGAAATACAGTATGAAGCCAAATTAGCTGATTTGCAAAAGTCAGTTACAAATCAATAATGGGAACCAACATTTTTACAGGTTGAAAAACGGTGACCTTATCCATTAAAAAAAAAAAAGCATTCGTTTTCGGGTGTGTAGAGAATTGTTACTGCAGTGAACAGCTCTGGCTTGAATTCTGTGTCTAATGTTCAGCCTACTGAGCTTTTGGAATGCCTGGAATGACCCATCGCTCTAATTCTAATTACTCCCCCAACTTTCACCATGGTGCAAAGTTCTTCCAGTTTTCATTACCGCCGTTCCTTTAAAGACAACTTGCCTCCGCCATAGCATGCCAGCACACGCCAGCACACGCCGTAGACATGGACTCTCAAACTGCTCTGCTGGCTTTAGTGGTGTGTTTAAGATGCGTCTCCCTGTGTCTGTCTGCTGAGACAGGCTGCTTCAAAGTCAACAGCTGCAAATGCATCATGAAGGACGGCACGGGCGTGATAAACCTCCAGGCCGTGGGAGATCCGGAAGACTTCAGGGGATGCCTGAGGCCCCTGCCGCCATCGAACACCCCCCCCAACACGGATA
The DNA here is from genome assembly GCF_960531495.2 of Zeus faber. Taxonomy (NCBI): domain Eukaryota; kingdom Metazoa; phylum Chordata; class Actinopteri; order Zeiformes; family Zeidae; genus Zeus; species Zeus faber. Next base: position 32,145,150 of record NC_137203.1, read on the forward strand.
TCTTCCTACGCTTCAGCCCCTGCCAGCCTCTCTCGGAACTGGAGGACCTCGCAGTAACTGACTGCAAAAACGTTGCCGCCTGCCTCATCATCAGGTAGGCCACGGTGATTCATTCTGCTTTTGCATAGGTAGGTCAGTGAACAGGATGGATTTATTACACATAATTCTCCCTTACAGAATTACCAAATCTGATTGGAATATCATGACATAACCATACATAATATTACTCATTGCAGACTAACTTTACAAATACAATACATTTGCCTTGGAGAAAAACAGAACAATAGTTCAGGTTTGGTCCCTCAGTTATTGTTCAATTCTCATTATTCTCATGTTCATTATTCTCATATGGCGAAGACACAGCATAAAGGAGAGTTTTACAATTTTTCAACCCAGGCCATTAAAATTGGCTTAAGTAGTCCAATGTGAGGGTTTTATTTACTCTTTTGGACCTCTCTGCTAACATTAAAGACTAGAGACAGGCAACCTAGGTTATGCAGCCAAGGTTATGCTTTGGGTGTACTTGCAAAAGGTAGTTATAAATTAAATGTGATTTTACTTTCATTCAAAAATATATAATAATAATATTCATGTATAATAAGAATAATATAAAATATATTAGGGTGCCCCACGCCATGCGCACTTGGCTATGGTATGGCCAGCCTTGCCTTTGTGGCTGGGGGGCATGTTAGTCCGTTGGCCACGGGACCCATGGCCTGGGCTCTATGCCTGCAGGTGCATCTCATGCCTGCACAAGGGGGTGGGGTTGTATGTATGTGCCTCAGGGGTGCAGAGACATTTTGTGCTCTCTCTCACCTCAGGGTCATGTGTGGGTGTTGCTCAACAGGCTCCTGGGGGTCTTCTGTGGCTGCATTGCATTGTGCTTGGAAGAAGAATCTTTACACACCGCCCTACCCCCCCACACACACACACACACACACACACACACACACACACACACACACACACACACACACACACACACACACACACACACACACACACACACACACACCCCAAGTGCACCCCAAGTGCACCCCAAGTGCACCCCAGCACCCTCCTGGTTGCATTCCTCTCCTTTCCTCCCTCATTTACTGCCATAATAATGACAGGAAGAGGCCACATGACCAGTTGTTCCAGTTTTCCTCTACCTAACTCACTGTTTTTCAATACATGTTGTCATCCAATGTTCATGTTTTTGTGTGAATATTGTTTGTTTCTATGTTTATTTGTCTCACCGTGGTGATCCTCCCCCTCTTGGAGTAGTGATCAGTTGTTTATAGACCAAAACATGATAAATAGTTCTCTAAAGAGGGGGGTTAGTGGTGGTTCTCTATAACCAAAAACTGTGCTCTTGTCATTCTACAGGTCATCCACAGGACAGAGTTATTGTAGCAGTTCTTGATGATTAAAGAATTAAAGAGTTGCATTGCAGGTTGAGAACTTGAACTCCACTTGCAGACTAACTCTGTCCTGAATGCAATGGCATACAAATACTCTGTTGTATGCACAGCATGCTGAGAGCACAGGTAAAAAAAACCCAAGAACAAACAAACAACAAAAAAAAAGACCTCTCCCCACGTGTGTTCTTTCATGGGCAGTATCGTTAACAGCTCCCGTTTTTCAGTCATATCTGTAAACACCATCCGCATAAAAATGCACAATTGTGCTGTATCACTTATGTCCGTAGACTCATCCACTTGCAATGAAAAACACTCGCAGTCCACGATGTCCTTCCAAAGCTGCTGTGTCAAATCATCACCCATTACTTCACAGCGCCGTGTAACTGTACTTCTTGATAGCTGAAGAGCTTTGATCAGTGGTGGGCCGTCAGGGCCAGCAAGGCCTTCTCTGCTGGCCTAAACACTATCAGGATCACTGACTTGCATTTTAATATATTTTCATGAATATGTATTAAATTATTCCCAAATGTCTATTCTCTTCATTTAATTATTCCCAAATGTTAATTATCTTTATTTCATCGTTTTTCTCTTGTTTGCGCTGCTTCCAGTAGTGTATGTTTATGTTAGCGCTATTATCCAATCATATTTAGTCCATCATGTGTTGCCACGTCAAAGAAATCTGCCTTGAGGCCTTCAGAATCAACAGTGCTGGCGCTTGTAACTTAAAATCAATGGCAACGAAGCTTCCTTTAATGAATCAGATTTAGAGTTGGCGACACCAGAGCCATCGAGGAGGCGTTCAATGAGGTCGGCATTTTCCCGTCCTTTGATTGGATGGGCAGAGAGTGTAGGAACTAGCTAAACCGCATTCGTCGCAACCTTCACAAGCTAAAATATTTCCGTTATTTAATAGTTTTTTCAACCAACAATGGCTGAGGGAGGAGAAGAAATTAATTTGGTCGCAGATGTAATTTTAATGCCATTTTCAAGACGGACTTTTTAAGAAAAGCTGGACATGGTAGGAAAAGGTCGGCCAACACCACAGCCTGCAAGCCTGTCCCAGAAGGGGAAAGGATTTGTCCGCCACTTTCAAATCAGGAACTACGAGCGGTGCTTTGGCTCACAGCCTCTGAGGAACACTGCACATTGTATTGCTGTATTTGGAACCACATTGGGTTTGCAAACTTGAGTTGTCTAACCAAGGCAGCGATGAGACACCAAAGCACGGCCGGACACTTACAAGCGACGGTGCTTTGAAAATGTTTGGAGAAACCCAAGGGGACCAGCAGCTCAACGAACAAGTGCACACATGTGGGACATCAGGCAAAATAGAAAAGGACCTGATGTTTGCTACTGCTGAAGTGATGGGAGAAGAGATAAAAAGGGAGATTAATAAAGCACCTTTGTCGCTGTTATGGTGGACGAGGCGACAGACGTCAATAAGGCAGCGCAGCTCGCACTGGTCCTGCGTTATGTGATGGACACAGGTGCGTGAATGCAGGAAAATGAATGTCTGGATAAAGTTGTGGCACAGTGTTAAGATGGTGCATCTGTCATGTCATCTGGACTAGATGGAGTGCAGGCTAAAGTTAAGGAGACATAAACTAAAAAAAAAACTAAATTTAGTACTGACTCAAGGGGCCTCAAAGCTTTATTTTTGTCATTTTGTCATCATATCAGGTTGATATTGATGCTTCTGCTATATACTGTATGTATGTGGCGCAGCTCTGACTGCAGTGAAAGGAAACCTGTTGAATTTAGTTAATTAGGTTTCTTGCTTTAATAATGGCATTCATTCTTGCTATATAAAATACCTGTCTGTGATGCAACGTCCTGTTCTACTGCGTTTCTGTATAATATCGATGGTGTCTGAAAGCATGGTGTCATAATGATGGTATTAAGAGGTGGATTGATTTAGGTAGGAGGCCACTGAAGGCCTAGGTGTAAAATTCACAGCCCGCCACTGGCTTTGATTGAAGATAATATTTCTGGTTTATGTTTAAAGTCCCGAAACAACAAGTTAGCTGCCTCAACGAAGGCCTCTTTTACCATCTCCCCATCTTGGAAGGACTTCTTACACTTAATGATGGAGTGACTCACCCGGAACGATGCTTTGGTGGCTGCCCTTGCTTTTAGATTCAGCTGTGTGAAAAATGACTACTGTCCGATAAACTGCGATTTCAGTTCAGTCACCTTTCTCTCTTCAGCTCGCTCTTCGGAGGGAAATCAGTGTTGTATTTTTTATGAACAGTTCAAAATTACCTTTCCACATTTCCCTTTTTCGGAATAGCAATGGTAGATTGACAGATCAGATAAACGCACTTTGAGTATGATGTGGTTAAAAAAAAAAAAAAGTCCTCCTCCCATTCTGCATGAAAGTGGTAAGCTTTTGGTTTCTTACTTGGTCCGGCTTCCCCACTCATTTTTTATATCCCTTCTTTAGTAGATATAAATTGGAAGGCTAACTAGGTCACATAGCTCGCTGAAGTTTTGCAGTAGCTCACGCGTTTTCCACGTGGTGACCCGTGTGTTAGAAGAGAGGAGATCTAAGTAGCTGTGATTGTAACCCAATAAACAAAGATTTAAGCAACATTAGACCGGCCGCCCTGTACGTCAATCAAGTGGCAAATGCCAAATAGATGATAGGCTAAAATCTAAAACAAAATCTTTGATTGGCACGCAATCTACCCGCACTTCGTGATCGACCAATTGGGCACCCCTGCACTAGACTGAGGAGGAGGAGTTTGCGTATCTCCCTTCCTCAAAATGGTGGAGGAGGCAGAGTTTTTGTTCGCCTCCTTTCCTACTGGCTGTTATGTCTTTCTAACTAGGGAATGTAATTCCTTACACACAAAAGTCACATAGCTTCACACAATACTATGTTCAAACCAATTAATACTTTCAAATCTCTTGTGATAATGTTTACATACAAATGGTTCAGACATTGGTCATCTTCAAAACTAGTCCCTCAGAAACATAACATTGACTAATTAACTACTAAGACAATTTCTAATTACTAACTATTAAAACTGAAATTTAACATTCCTAATTGATGGCCTATGATCATTATCATTAATCCAATCATCACATGCAAGGGAGATTATAATTTTGGTGGTTATTTTTTATTTATTAAAAAAAATAATAATAATTGCGATTTTGACATGTTGGCCACTAGATGGTAGCATGGCTACATGACAAATGAATACATTTTAAATGGGGTTGTGCAATTTCACCAATTTATATCGTGCCGTGATGAGAGAAACAATGGCAGAAATAATGTAACTTCAATTACGAACAAATTTGGCATTGGTTCATATTAATTCAGACTCCTTAACAAGGGAGGGATTACAGATGCACATTAGTGGATCTCCTTCCAGATGTGTCTTGGAGACAGACTCTCCATGAGGGTCTGCCTTGATCAAGGGGATACAGGGGTTCATTGTTTGGTCCACTGACCCCTGTTGGGTCCTTGAGTGCTTATGTCTCCTCCTGGTGATCTACTCATCGGCTGTGATTGTCCGTCTGTCAAGATTCAGACAATAGTTAAACACAAAGGTCTCGTGTTTGGGGTTCCGTGATCAAAAAGGTAAGGATGTGGATTACTTGTGAAGAGGGGGGGAGAGAGGGTGAGTTCATCCAATCTCAGCCGGAACAGCAAAACAGTCATTTGGCCCCCTTATCCAGTCCTAATTGGCATTTCCATTGTTTGGTAATGCAGACAATATGTTACAGATTCTGTAATCTCATCAAGGGGTTTGTGACACCTTCTATTCTCTGGGAAAGATGGTGTTACACAGACAGTCCTGCTTGTGCACTCTTCACCGCTTTGCATGCAAAGATCATGGCCCAAAGTAGTGTCGATGCTTTTTTGCCAACGTGAGATAGAGGGAAACATAAGGCATTCAATGCAAACCGACCGGAAATTAATTATGTAATTTGGGAGCTCAGATATCTTACAGCAGGCCAGTCACCAGGCAGCAGTACACTATCTTTAGGCCCAGTCACATGCACAATACCTTGTATAAAAGCTATAGATTTTCTTACATTAAATAATATGATAATATTTTAGTATTCAACACATTCACAAGGCAAAAGTGCCCTCTATAAACAATGACAACCTATCATCATTTGGCAAGTGGACACAGTAAAATGAAAGGTCCTTGGGCCCATTAGTCCTGCTTTGTTCCGCCCTCCTTCTAAACCTTTGAGGCTACTTTTGCATCACTAACAGTTCCTTCTTCCAATAAACCACTTAATTTAAAATTTGTGGGCCTATTTTCCAATCACTGTTCTCTTTTCTGTCGAATGTTCCCTCTAGACTGGCAGGAGACTAATGATCGAAATGCAGCAGTGGTCAGGAAGCTCTATTGATGATTACAGTGTCTCCTCTGCAGATTAATTCACATTTAAGCATTTTTCAAATATGATTCTTTGCTGTTATTTTCACCATGTCAGAAAAGTAGAAAAACAAAATTTTGGGGGAAAAAAATCCTTTGAACCAAGCTTAAACATCCGTCAAGGAGGTGTTATTTTTATGATAGGATTTTGTAAATGAGAAAAATATATCTTCAACCATTAAATATGTGAGCCGCATTCCCATAGTGATCTGTGAGGGTACTACAGGTGGCTACGCTTAAATGCAAGTAGGTACTCCAATTGGGCCATAAAATCGTTGGCAAAACATAATATAATCATTTTTTTATAGAAATGTTCAAAAAGTATTTTCATTGTACTTTTCTTATTATTCAAAATATACATTTTGTTGAATTTTTCTTTACAAATTAGAAAATGAACCGTTACCGTTTAAACCAATAGATAAGAACTTATGGAACCCTACATTGATAGACAAATACCTGTGCTCGTTCTCTGTGTGGTGCTCCTTTGAGCTTGATCATTTTTGAGATTTTCAAGTGGGTCAGAAAATACAAGTTACCAGAGTGAAGTTTGTCCCAAACTCCCCTCATAAACGACAATGTACCAATCTATACATTTAAGAAATCCTTCTACTGTGTGTTATAACTCACACTGAGAGACAGGCGGAGAAAGGCGGACTTGGTGCAGTGGCCTACATGATGCTGTGTTGTCAATCATTTTGATGTTCCTTTTTTTTACATTTTCCCGTAATTTGTGCTTGTTACACGCTCCATGCTCTGTCCCGCATCCTCTCTCCCAGGTGTCCACAATTAGATGTTGATTGGCGTGCTACTTTATTAGGAAACACATGGGAATAGAGCTTTTTGCAGTGATTTTTTTTGCTATGCTTAGTTGTTTCATTTTGAGGATGCAGGTTTTGTGGTCCAGTTTTAATGGCTTAATTTGTTAGATTTGATCCGGCGGCCCTAAAGGCTTTGCAAGCAACGATTTGGCCTAAACAGCACACCACACACTAACCGATCCCATTCACCAACAACCAGTGTCACGATTCTCAAAAATGGGAGTCTGGCAAATCTCTCACGATCAAACGTTACTTTAGAGTAAACAAACATGGCGGATGATGGGCAGGAAGCACTAGCTGTGCTAAGTCATGCACTATTTTTTACAGAAATTCCAATAGGACAAAAAAGAAAAAACAATGGAAGAAGTCATGGAGATGGAGCAAACATTTGCTGCCACGGCTGCTGTTGTGTTTATGAGTTCTTCTGTTTCAGTCAGCTTGGATCCCAATTGATTATCGGTTTTTCCCCAGTGACAATCCACAGACTGCCTCCTCAGCTGCACTTGGGTTTTCCCCCTGGACTACAAGATATCGTATCGTAAATATATAGCCGACTCCTGATCAGATCAGGGGAAAATCTGGCAAGATCATTGTGGGAGTCTCTGCCCACAGGTACAGGTTTAGGGAGAGAGTTGGAGTCTTCCTGGTACTGGGCTGCTGACATGACGAGAGTTTTTATTATAAAACTGAACAAAAGGCTTATTGGCCAACAGGATAAAGAATAATGCGTGAGGGCGCAGGAGGAATGACGTTCCAGTCTGTCTCCTGGTTGGCTAACGAGCCTGTGCGCCGATCCCTCTCCGCAAGACACATACATTAAGAAAGCCCCTGGCCCTGGATCAGACCAATCAGCACCACGCAGGCGCTGATTCGGCCGACTCGGGGCAGCTGGGCGATCATGAGGAAGGAAGCCATGCTGCTGTCTGTAGCCATGGCTTAACCACGCCCCTTGGTCCGCCACAATAATCTTTAGAACCATGAAAAAAATCATGATTTTGCTCATCATCAGCACAACTGGGGAATCTAACCGAAAAACAGCTTGATTATCTTGTAGGGTGTACCCCGGTTAACAGGCTTTTTGTTCTGTTTGGCCAGACTCTGCAGTTTCATGTCGTTAATAGCAGTTTTGTTTCAAATTTGAAAAATCACTTTCTTTCACTTATAACACGGTTCGGTGCCCTGTATATGTTGCTGGCTCAAGACTCAAATGTTTCTTGTCGCCATAACAGTGCTAACCTTTGTATTTACAAATTTTGATTCTGAAATGTAGGTTTCACAAGCTCAACAGATATGTGAGCAGCTACGTGAACTACGGGATTCACGAAGGGAATGTGTTTCACTACAATGGCAGTGCCAAGACACTGTCTGTCTCCTACTTTGGTAAGTTACAACCGCACAGTTAGTTTCCACACCTGAACACCATAGCCTCTTTGACCTAATCAATCTCTCATTCTCTCCCCAGTCCCGTCTCATGATGACTCGCCACTGACTATAGTACATTACCACTGCAGTCCCAATACGTCCACATCTCTCGTCCGGTCCCCCCAGGAGCTCGCCGCAGACGAGCCCTTGCAGATCTGGGTGGAAAGCCCTTGTGCTTGTGCAAACGCCTGTGCAATGGGAGACCTGGGGCTTGGCACCATCTTCCTCATCGTCCTCTGCATCAGCGCAGCCGCTTACTTCATCCTTGGTAAATTTCTGTGCGAGGTTTGGCGAAGTGGTAATATATACAAATTTCATATTGAGTTATTTGACAATATTAGAAACCAAACTCTTTAAAAATATAATAAAATATTACCAATGTTATTAGTAAAAGTCTGGCGGACGAAAATACTGGTGGTGATATGACCAGATTCTGACACAGTTGGCTGCAAGTTTAGAGCAGGCGAGAAGAACGCCAGAACAACTTTCCAAAGATTCACGAGATAGCCCGTACAAACCTCAGACCGGACCGAAGATCGTCCTCTGGTCTAAAGGTTCCAAGCAGGTGGTGCTTATTGAGCTGACAAGTGCCCTGGGAAGAGAGGATCGAGGAGGCACACAAGTGGAAGCTCAAGAAATACCAGTCACTCATCCTTGAGAGCCACCAGAAGGGACAGAAGGCCTGGAATCTGCTGGTGGAAGTTGACTGCAAGGGATTTAAAAGTCCTCCAGGAAACCAACAGCCTTTGGACTGCTTGTAATGGAAGGCAGACCTGGGACGCTGGCTCTTCCATCGAGCCCTTTCAAGATGTCATGGACTAATCGATGAAACATTGATGAAGGAAGGTGGCCATTTGAAAAACCTTGGAAGCCAGTCAACTCTGTCCCAGGAGAGTTCTTGAAAGGAGGAGAGGCGGGCTTGATCCTTGTGCCATCCAGCTTACAGAAGGCACAGGAGCCAGTACCTCTAAGGTGAACATATTATTTTTCTGGTAGACCCAGTGACAACTATGAAAGACTAGTTTGCATCTGTGGAAGAACGGTGTCAGCTAGGGAAAACTGCTGACATTTGGGAAAGACCAGAGCAAAGATGCAGAGGCAGAAAGGGGGAGGATGATCGACAAACAGGACTGACCAATGTTATGACCACCCACGATGGACAATCGACTACGGAACAGCTAAGTGTTTTATCCAGAGTCTGCAGGTGTGGGAAGATTTGTAAAAATAAGGGGGTTCTGAAGATACATCTGGCAAAGATGAAGTGTTCGCAACCCTCTAGTAATGCTCAGGTCAACCTGGTGAGACGATGGAAAGGCCGGGGTAATCGAATTGGTCGTGACGTGGATCAGGTGCTCGAAGCAGCCATCACAGGAGACACAGGGAAGAAGCTCAGGGCTGTGTCAACAATCATCTGGAATTTGGGAGCAGACCACTTTGGGAGGAGTTGAGAACCAGAGGAAGCATCAAGCCAAAGGAGAACAGGCGTCTGAAGGAGATTTCAAACCAAAGAGGCAATTTGTGGCAGCTGAGGAAGTTTTTACGCCAAGCAACAGAGTATGATAAACCAGCCATAACAGAAATCTGGGACAGTCAGAGTGTGCATCAAGACCTCGCGTTGGGCTGAGTGCCACCATAAGTCCACTTTCTGGACTTCAACAAAAACCCCTTCAAGTATCTTTTAAAACTGCTGGGGGACAAAAGATCAGGAGAGCTGAAGGCAACCAAGGAGGAAGTGGAGGAGCACCTTTGGCAAGTCCACAGCAACCCTACAAGAAAGAACTTTGGCAAAGCTCATTAAACCAGATGAACCAACCGTACCCTCTGTTGCAGAGGAACCCATTTGAAGTAAGTGATTGATTTTTCTCAAGAAGGCCAAGGCAGTTCAGCCCCAGGGCCCAACGGTATTCCATAAAAGGTGTGCAAGTATTGCGAGATGCACCATAGATGGCTTGACTCTGGAAGCTATTGAAGGTGGCATGAAGGGAGTGCTTTCTGGCAGATGGTTGGCTATCAAGCAATTCCAAACCATCTTGCTTTGCAACATCAAAGGCAAAATCTTCTTAGGAATTCCTGCTAGTGTCTGTGCGTGTGTGTGTGTTTTTTTTTTTTTACAGGAAAGTAAGTCATCAACATGATCAACTACTTTACTGTCTTTCCTTCTCTTCCTCCATGCAACAGGCTCCTGCGCTCTGAAGCCTTTCCGGAACAGCAGTGGAGTGCAGATCGCTCCAGAGGAGAGTGTGTGGTGTATGCTCTGCTATCTGTTCACAGAGAGGCAGGCATATGGGGGCCGCAAGAGACACAGCTCTGTCAGGGGAGAGATGCCCTGAGCCCTGAACACCTACCTTTATACTGTATATGCTCATAGTTTAAAGAATGGCCTGATAAGCCGCTGGTCTGATTTTATCAGTGAAAGACTTAATTTGCCTCTACAACAGCGAGTAGTTTGCTCTGCAGGACAATTACTATGTTCCTGAATGAGAATTAAAATTTTACTTTATATAGTTTTTACAATGTGCAGAAAGAAAATACACACAATTCACTTATTTAAAAAGAGATTTATTGATAGTGAATATTTTGACATCCAAAGAATGTTAACCATAATGTCATTATTTTATATATTAAGTTATTTAAGTTGTAAGTTATTTACTTACTTTTAAGCCACATTCCTGTAAAAAATGTTGACTAAGGTCAGTTTCGGTAGTAATCATATCGGATCCCAGAGCCTGGAACCGATGCGTAACCTCTGCACAGTAGCGGGTCATCACTTTCACGTGCGGAATCCAACTCTCCATAGGAGTTAATGGACTTCCGGTTTGTTCTTGTTGTTTGTCTTATTCTGTGTGAAGCAAGCTTTACTCATGTGACTATTAGGCGTATCTGGTAGGAATATATTACTTTTTTTTTTATAAACCTTGATGCCACTCATGTCACGTCTTGGCCCAATGGCGAGACCCCTGACCTTGACGTGTATCCACCCGCCTCCTGACGCTGTAATACACTACTGCACTCTGAAGATAATAAGTGTTGATTTAGTTCTAGGTTTTAAAAAAACATAGAAGCACTATAAGTCTACCAACAACACAATAGTGATGTTATACATTTTTCAATGTTATGTCTATGTTAAAGTAGTAATCCAATCAATCCAAACAAATAGTTTGTGTTGGCTGGATTACCCTACATGTCCTAGAATTCCATTGAAAACAGCATTGTTTTTTTCAACATCCAAGTTTACCTTCGTCTGTTAATTTTCATTAACAGCACCTCAAAGGTAAAGGCTCTTTCAATAGACAAATGTTACATTAGGAAATGCTACAGACCAGGATATACTGTATATATATATATATATACACTACTCACAAAAAGTTAGGGATATTCGGCTTGCGGGTGAAATTTCAGGATGAACCTAAAATGCACTATAACCTTTACAGGTGAACTTAATTTGACCTTCTCTAAACTTTTGAATGCACATGTCCAACTGTTCAATGTTTCAGTACTTTTTGCACAACTTGCTGTTCTCTAACAAGGAGCTGAACGGCAAAATGAATCGACCAATACATTTCCTGGTTCAGTTCAAATTGGTATTTAAACAGTCCTCTTCATCATGCTGTTCACATTTTGACATCATGAGACCAAGACGACACCTAACAACTGATCAACAGTACCTCGCCATTGCGAGGCTTCAAACAGGATGTTCTCAGAGGAAAGTGGCCACTGAGCTAAGAGTGTCACAGAGTGTCATCAGCAGACTGCAACAGAGATACAGAGACTGGAAGAGTCACAGAAAGGCATAGAAGTGGACGTCTTTTGGCCACATCCCACACTGATGACCGCTTCATTGTGAACAGTGCCCTGCGGAACCGGATGATGAATGCCACTCAACTCCAGGCACATTTAAGGGAGGTGAGAGGCACCCAAATGTCACGTCAGACCATTCTAGACCGTTGACATCAGCGTGGTCTGTGTACTAGACGACCTGCAAGGGTACCTGACCACACCACCAGGCACAGCCATCATCGTCTTGCACGGGCCAGGGAGCATTTGCGCTGGATGAGGGACCAGTGGCCTTAGTGCTATTCTCTGATGAAAGCTGATTCACGTTGAGCAGAAATGATGGTCGCCAACGATGTTGGGAGACGTCAAGGAGAGCGCTATGCATCAGCCACTGTTGTCACCAGACGAGCCTTTGGTGATGGTGGTGTTACAGTGTGGGCAGGCCTTGTTACTGTACCATTGACTTTGTGAATGGTACAGTAGCAAGGCCATACTACCTGAATAACATCATTAATCCAGTCATTGTGCCCCTGTATGAACAACACAGGCCTAATTTCATCTTCATGGACGACAATGCTCCAGCTCATGGAGGTCGCATCATTAGGGAACGGCTGCTGGAGACTGGGTCACCTCAAATGGAGTCGCCTGCCATTCTCCAGATCTGAATCCCATAGAAAACCTATGGGATCAGCTGAGTCGCCGTGTAGAGGCTCGTAACTCTGACCCCAGAACCTGAATGACCCGAGGGCTGCCCTTCAAGAAGAGGTGCCATGCCTCAGCAGACAATAAGTCGACTTGTGAACAGCAAGAGACGTCGTTGTCAAGCTGTAATTGATGCTCAAGGGCACATGACAAGTTATTGAGACATTGGCATTTTTTGTTGTGGTAAACCCACCACTGTTGTTGGCTTTTGTTTCAATAAATTGTTTGAGATGAGGAAATCACCATTGCATGCTTCTACTTAAATGCCCTACTTTCATAATATAATACCACTGTAGCGTGAACTTTTTACATTTTCCATAAATGTCACCCGAAAGCCAAATATCCCTAACTTTTTGTGAGTAGTGTGTGTATATGCACACACACACGGTAGCTACAGACTAACATCTTCTCAGCACTTTCATTTCATTTTCCTTAGCACCGTCATAGGGAAATGGGAACTGAAACCAAAAGCACTGGACGGAAGACATGTAGTCAGTGGGAATTTCCCAACTTGGATTGCTGTCCAATACAACAGGACAAAGGGTCAATAAAATAAAATAAATACATTTACACACTTAATGTACTTTGTTAATCAAGACCTAACCCAAATTTGAAGAATGCAGAAGCTATCACCTTAAAGTGTAAAATAAAAAAAAATGAACAAGCAGAATTATTTTTTTGTGTGTGTGTTGGTGTTTGTGTTCGTCACTCATTGGAAAGTTCTACAAAAATATTTATACATGTCATTGTACAAATCTCAATTCAATACGCATCAATCGATTCTTCATTATGAATGAATACAATTCAATTGAAGAAAACTAGTTTTTATCTTGGTACAATTAGCCAAGATCACAGTCTCTCTAGATGTTTTTTTCTTTAGTTGTAATTAAGAGAAAAAAAAATGAAAAATTAATCAGAGAAAAAAAACACGATTAAAATCACTGTTAGCTCCTTTTTACACACACGCATACACACACACACATATACATACGTATATAGATATATGCGTGCGTGCCCGCGCGCGCATTATGCAAGCCTGAATTACTTGTCTGAGTGAAACAGTCGAGATTTAGTCATAAGGAAATGATTTCAGGAAATCAATCTGAAGGAGAAAAGAAAGTGTACTCTTGGGGGAAGTCCCCTTCGTGTTTGTGAGCGTGTGTGTGTGTGCGTGCTGAGAGGTGGGTGACCCAACATAAAAGGAGGAGAGGAGAGACAAGCTCTCCATCTCTCCTCTCCAGCAGAAACTTATTCCATTCAGATTCATCAGACATCATCTCTGTCCACGTCTAGCATGAAGTCAGCTGCCGCAGCCTTCACCCTTCTCGCCTCCCTACTGCTCCTTGATGTAAAAGGTAAGGTTGGATTTAAACTGCTGTATTGAAATAGTCATGTGAAGTTAGGAAAATTGCCTTGTCAAATATGCTAAGATTGAAAAGGCAAAAGTATATAGTTAACAATCTGATAAATTTATAGTTAACTTCATCAATATGTGTGTATACTGTATATTCAACACACACACACGTCACTGACTTGGCACAAACTAACTACGTCATAACAATGACCCCATCTTCTGTTTAGGTCAACGACCAGCCAGACGTAAATGCCAATGTTTAAATGAGGGCATCAGCCTCATAAAGCCCAAACTGATCAGGCATTATGTGGTGAACAACCAGAGTGCCTTCTGTCCACGCCTCGAGATTGTGTAAGTAGCTCTGCTTACATATCATCACATTTTACAGTACCAAAAAGTTATGATTATTATTATGGGTCCAGCGCGCAGCACTTTATAATCTCTGTGTTTTTTGGGCTAAAAGTATCTGAAACACTACAACCACAGTAAGCACAGACATGGTTGAGGTCTCGTTAGAACGGGACGTTTCAGAACGTTGTTTGAGTTTGATGAATATTAATCTACATTTGGCGTAGAAATGAGTGAAAAACGGTTGTAATTTAATTACTTTGAGGGGCGGCCGCTTTGAGACAGCATCATCTGAAGTTATATAAATCCAAGCTTCATCTCTCGGAAGTCGTTCGGCCACGTGCGAGTATGACATCTACAGAGACACCTTGAGCCAGGGCTGCATTTAAAGGAAACTTGGAAAACTGTAACTCGTTCCATGTTTTACAAAACCAAGGAAACTATAACTGTTCAAAGAAAACATTTTCGCACCACAGGAACGATCGTAATTCCTAAAACACCGTTCTTCAGGGATATTTAAACTTAACGCCAAAAGAGCGACATGCAGTGATTTAGTTGCACTCTGATTGTTCCAGACATAAGTCCACGGTGTAACTTTTGTAACTTGTGCTGCGTTTCACAGAACCCGGAAAACTCTAACACGTACCTGATACGACTTAACTGGACCCCGTGTATTGCTGCCTGCAGCTATATCATTATTATTACAAATATTTCCATATAGTCATTTTGAAAATAATTCTGATGCATTTTATACATTTTAATTTCATGACTAAACTCCAGGATTCCAAAATTTCCCTTTTCACAATATTTAAATTTCCCAACATCCAGAAGACTTTGAGACTTTAGAGGCTCTTCACAGAATAAACAGTAATAACATTTTAATGGGAGAATTTCAAAACAAAACAGCGGATTTAAGTATGGATTTATTCAAATGTCTCTTCAATTCATTACTGTTATTTATGTTATAGCATCACAACAGCGAGGGGCAAACAGTGTGTGAATCCCAAGTCAAAGTTGGGCTGGTTTCTCGTGGAGGCATGGAATGACGGGTAAGGCTACAGTACGTGATTATCTTTAGGCAGGAAACATCGAAATTAAGTTTGCCTCTCATCAGTGGTATTGGAACTACTTTACTGTTCGTTCCTTCAGTAAAAGAGCACTGGCATATTTTGTTGCAGGAATGAGAGGCACAATGTGGCCACAACACCTGCATACCAACACCACCACAACCGGCCATAAGAGGGTATGATCTGCTCTCCTGGGAAGATTGATTCTTTGCACTGAAAATGGAAATGTTTCCTAAATAAATTACATGGAAGGTTGGGTAAAATGTTTTACCTCTGGTCCTAAAACATGCAATGTGAATAAAAATGTACATACTACTTATGATCATAATACTTTCAATGTCATGCTATTTTTACTAGATGTCAACAAAAAATAATAAAAATTGTTTGTACATTGAATGTCTGGACATCATGCCCTCCCTGGTAGAGATTTAATAAGCAGATTGGGTTTCTCGCCTCACAGTGTTAGGTCCAGTGGTGCCCCAATTGTGTGGCATATAATTTTTTTTTATTTTGACCTTTGCCCTGTAAAACTGAATGAATGAAAAATCAAAGAGTTTAATCCAGTGAAATTCACACTTTATTTTTGTATGTTATCACATTGTAACGTGTGAAGTTTGATCACATTTTCCAAAATAATTAAAAAAAACTCCTAATAGAAAAATTTGTCTCGTCAAAAGCTCGGTATCAAGCAGTTATTCTAGTCAGCTGTAAAAAGAGAAAGAAAAATCAGCAGCCTTTTTTCTTATTAGCCAGTAAAAGTAAAAAAAAAAATGTTACTGTCGGAGTGATATGTGAGAACAAAACAAAAACCTATAGGGAAGACAACGCATTAATTAGAAATGTTTAGCGTATTCAAAAAAATTGAAGCAATTGCCGCAGCACCATTTTTTTCATTTTTCATCATGAAAAGACAGAGGAATTATTAAAAAAAACCAGTTTACTAGAAAGAAAAAAAGTCTTTCAAAATTTGGGTAATGTTAATGCTAATGTTAATCATTGTTCATGACAAAAAGAGCAAAGGCAAACAATGGTAAATGATAAAGACTAGCAACCACGTATGCGCTACTCAGAAATTGCACGATTAAGTTTGTTATTTTAAATTGATTCACAGGCCCAATAACTTGACAGTACAGAGAGCAGTGCAGCTACACTGGAGGGAAAAAAATCTTAATTTTCAGTCATCCCGTCTGTCTCCCACAAAAGTTAACAGGTTTCTGTGTTTTGTTTTCTCGACATTTGGAGCACAGGTCATTTTTAATACACACGCTTGTGGGTTAATTAAAAAAATAAAAATAAAAAAATTAAAGGATGGCATTTGGGTCCTTGCACTTAAGAATAAACCTAAAATTGCGAAAGTACAGGAATGCAATCCTAAAAACACAGTTACACTAAACAACATTGAAACATCAGCATCGAGTTAAAAAGACGAGGCTCTCGTTCTACTCTGAGGTCCTCCTGGACAATGAGCTCCTCACCCCATCTCTAAGACTGAACCCAGCCACCCTGCAAAGGAGGATATCCTCAGTCGCGGTCAGCACTTCCTCACCCTTGCTGATTACAGCTTGGGCAGTGTCCTGCTTTTCCTTCCTGAGTGTGAGTTTAATTCACGGACACAGTCCTCTACCAGTTGTTCCCAGCAAACCATCACTGGTGATTGGTAGACAGCTCTGCTCCTCTCTTCCCCAGAGTGCCCAGAATATCCGATGATACCACAAGTCAATTATCGACCTTCACCCCAAGGTGATCTGGTACCAAGTACACTCATGAGCTCCCTTGTGTTTGAACATGGTGTTTGTTATGCGCAGTCCATAACTAGCACACAAGTCCGATAGCAAATTACCGCTCGGGTTCCAATCAGACAGGCTGTCTCACAATCACGCCCCTCCAGGTCTTTCCATCATTCCCCACATGTGTGTTGAAGTCCCCCTGTAGAAATATGAAGTCATCAGGTGGAGTTTTGAAATTCAGAAGTTTGGTTCCAGAGCAGGTGGTGTTCGTGGTTTTTCTATAGCCATTTTTGGATGTTGTCTGATAGAGTTGTTTGAATTGTTATTTGTGTGGTCGCTCACCTGAGGCTAATATGCCATGGATGGCACAACCCCCAGGTTCAATGGGGCACACAAACCCTTTCACCAGGTTAAGGTTATGATTCCCAGGAGGGTATGTTCAACAATGTCAAGCTAAAAAGTTATATATGATATAATACAATGATATAAAGAGATAAAGGTTTAGAAAAACCTGCAAACTTAAGAAAAAAGTTTGTGGTACAGGCCTTACTCCTGGGCCACACCAGAAGCGACACGTTAGCGTAGCAGAGCAGCATGCCCTGAGGCTCACAACTCCTCACGTTTTTTTATTTCTATTTAATTACCAAGCCTGGTATGCATCAACCACATATATAAATGTTAGTGCAGTCCAAATGTGGATTACTGAGTTAAATTAACAAATTCATAAATTTTCCCCCAGAACAAATTAAACCTCATTCATGTAAAGAAAATATTATCATTCCAGCAGGAAAAAAAGTAGTAGTTTTATGAACTTTATTCGCCTGGTATATCGTATACCTGTCAGCAAAACGGAAGTGGGACGGTCTCCTTGCTGCTTGTGGTCAACTAGGTGTGGGCTCTAGTCAAACTGATTTGTCAAGCAATAGATTTTTGTAGTAGAGAAATCTGTTGATTTGTTTATAGGTTAAGGATCATTTTTAGGTATTATGGTTTATCAAATGTACCAGAATTAACACATTGCATGTTTTTCTTCATTTAATAATGGATCCACAAATAACTGATAAAAAAAAGTAATCAGAAACAGCTCAATAAATACAGTGAACGTAGGTTGTGGAAATCTCCTGCATCCTCCTCTGGTTAATGGGACGAACCCACTGCAGCAGTCCCAATGCCTTCTCCTTTGGACTCACGGAGAACCGGCACCACCTTCCTTCTGTCAAAATTTTTACTTATTCAAACTATAAACATACTGAATTCAAGCCAGAAGCTGCTGTGTGAAATATATATCAAAAGAAAAAGGTTGAAAACTAAAGTCGAAAGTGTGAGCGAAATTCACTTACTCATTGAAAATTGAGAAATTTCACAATTTGAAGTTTATGTCTCGAGAATGCTGCTCACACGAGCGCATTGTAGACGGAATGAAGTCGGACACGGAAGAAATTGAAGAATCGTCAAATGACACTGACGATGACGTGTCGCTTCTGGTGGGGCCCAGGGGTTAGAACGAGGCTTCTTATTCTTCATAGCAAGTCTGGGTGTGAGGGGCATTTTCTTCAATAAAGACAAAAACAGTACTTCCAGTTTCAAGAATTGGAAATCTCTGCAGTCACAGAGGTAACAGCGGAGTGACTGGCCTTGATCAACAACATTTGCAAACACCTGCTGATAGACCATGGTCACTTTGCACGAGTCCTTTAACCAAGACATATTCTTAATGTTTATACAAAAAGGACTGGATAATTTGATGGATTATTACTTAAGAGGCCAATGATGTCTGTTTACAAAGCGCATATTGTGGTCATACAACCTTTACATATCATCCTCGGATGATGAACCAGTGAAAGCTACGGTGAACTTTAGCATATTAGCACCAGCACCAGACAAGACTTAAAGGCTGGACTTTGGCAGTTTGGCACAGTTTGTTTTACGCATCTGTGTTGTTCCCCTGCCTCACTCCTTGCCTGATTTAGACTGGGAATCGGAGGCCTGAGCTGCCTCCGCAGGTGCCTTCTTGGCGATGTCTTGGGCCAGCTGTTCGGGTGAGCGGAGAAACACCACCATCACTGTGATGTTATCACTGGAACCCGCCGCCCTTGCATGTTGCACAAGCTTCTGTGCAACGGCGTCTGCTGAAGTGGCCTTGGGAGCTGCAGCCCCATCCAGGTCGCCAGGCTCCCGCAGCGCTTCTAGCACCAGCTGGGGGACCTCGGCAGGCTTCACCATGTCGAAGAAGCCGTCGCAGGCCAACAGTACGTAATCCTCGTCTCCGCTGAGTTGGACGGTGGCACAGTCCGCGTCGCCCGACACATAGGGCTTCTGGTCAAAATCGCCTGAGCGTGGAGGAGGAAAAGTCAAAAGGATTTAACTTAAAAACCGCTGCTTACATTTGTTCCCCGCTCTGATAATTCAGCTAGCTAAAGCGTCCTTCACACCTAGTCCACAATCATATAGATGATGCTTTCGAAGCCCTCCGACCACTTGCTTGAGTCACTCACCTATAGCTCTGGACACTGCGTAGGTCCCATTGACACGCCAGCACCCCATGAAGGTGACACAGCCGCCAAGGTCCTCGATGCGCTGCTTCTCATCCTGGGTTTGGCAAATTGGAGGAGGGTAGAGGGTGGGACAGAGTCTCAGACATCCAGTAGGAAAACAGTATCCCTAAAGTTTCATCAAAATTTTTAGTTTTTGGCCCTGATTAAGGTAGAGCTAACTAGGTTGGGAACCACTGCCTTCTACGATACAGCTTCCGGATCTTAGCAGCCAGAATTTTCACTCCTATGAATGAAGTTTGTGTGTTTCAATGTTGCATGTGCATTACCCCTACCTCTCGCTCTGGTTTGTGGGGTTCCATGAGTGTGACCGCCCGCCCTCGTCTGACCAGCATGGCCTGAGAGTCCCCTAGCCAGGCCACGCTCAGACACTGGTCCTGAAGAAACGCCGCAACCCCAGTGCTGCCACTGCGCAGGCGCTGTGAGACAACACAGGAACAAGTTCACTTCCTGGCCCTCTTTCACCAGAGGGCCGACCGGGGCAATCACAGAATTTGCTTATTTGTTCAAACATTTGCTTGGCCATCACAAAAACTATAATCGAAATCTGTCAGCTCAATTAACTACTGAAAATTTGTTTATATTTTTTGGGAGGCCAACAAGGCATTCCTCCATACCAGCACGTTTAGATATGTGCAATACTCTAATAAGCAAGTTAGTACAGTCATAAAGTATAGTTTAGTCATAAATAATTTATATCTTACTAGTGCTGTGCCCGTTCAAAACATGCCTGTTCGGAACAGGCTTCATTGTAGGGGTGGGTGAGATCGATACCAAAAGTATCTATAATACTGATACTACATCTCGTTTTGAAGATGAATTCTAGCATCAATAGAATCGATACCAAAAGAGGGATCCGTTTCTCTCGATATATTTCCTCACTTGCGCTTTCTTGGTGCCTGTCACTGTGTGGCGAAGGGGAGATCTTTTCCGCACGCACAGCTTTCTATTCTATTCCTACTATTCTATTCTATTCCTACTATTCTATTCTCTTCTATTCTCTATCCTCTTTGGCGATAGTGGCGCCGCCTCTAGCGGTCGCCTGTGCTGGCGCTCCGGTTACTTTCTTACTTTTTAGTATTTTTTTCCTTTTTTATCATAATGTCCGCCAAAAAAACATCAACAGTTAACTCATACTCATGCACTCATGGCTATAAAAATTTCCCTAAACGAACAACTTTGGGACTTTTTATCCGTGGGAGCAGAGTGGCCGGCGGAAATCCTGCGCGGGAACACTCTCAACGACAACAACAACAACAACAACAACAACAAGAATGGAGCCGCTGGGAGTGACTGGGGACTTTAACAGGGCCAACCTTAAAAAAGTTCTGCCGAATTTCCACCAACACATCACGTGTGCCACCAGTGAGACAGAACTCTGGACCATTGTTACACACCTTACAAGAATGGATACAAGCCCGTCTCGCTCCCTGCTTTCGGGAAATCAGATCACGCCGCGATCTCGCTGCTTCCTGTTTACAGGCCTCTGATCGCGCGGGATCTGGTGATGACGAGGGAAGTGAAGCGGTGGACAGACCAATCGGAGGCTGCGCTTCAGGATGCTCTGACTGAAGTAGACTGGGACATGTTCCAAACAAGTTCAAGTGACGTCAGCGAGTTTACGGAGGTTGTAGTAAGTTTTGTGGCTACGCTAGCGGATGAAATCGTTCCCACGGTGAAAGTTCGGATATTTCCAAACCAGAAACCATGGGTTGATAAATCCATCCGCTGCGCTCTGAATGCGCGCACGGCCGCTTACAACGACGGTCTTGTATCTGGTGATATGGACAATTACAAAGCGGCGTCGTACAATCTGCGGAGGGCGGTGAGGGACGCCAAACGGACGTACAGAGACACCGTGGAGCTGCAGATGGAGCGGGGGGACACAAGACGCTTGTGGGAGGGGCTGCGAACAATAACAAACTACAAGAGGAGCTCCTCCCCAGCCACGAGTGCGGACGCCTCCCTGGCCAACCAACTGAACTCCTTTTATGCGCGGTTCCAGTCTGGCAGCAACACCGCTAGCTCACCGGCTAATTGGAGTTACACCGCTGGGGATGAGCGGGCACCCTCAGTGTCCGTGCACGAGGTCAGGAGGGCTTTGATGCGGGTGAACACCAGGAAAGCTGCGGGTCCAGACGGCATATCTGGGCGGGTACTGAAGACCTGTGCTAACCAGCTAGCGCCGGTGTTCACCACAATATTCAACATCTCCCTGGCTGAATCAGTGGTCCCGTCCTGTTTCAAGAGGTCCACCGTCATTCCTGTCCCGAAGATCGCCTCTCCAACCTGCCTGAATGACTACCGTCCGGTAGCCCTCACCTCGGTGGTCATGAAGTGTTTCGAGAGGCTGATTAAGGATTACATCTGCGCCTCCCTTCCCCGCACCTTGGACCCGTTGCAGTTCGCGTACCGGCAAAACAGATCCACGGATGACGCGGTCTCCCAGGTACTGCACACCACGCTCACGCACCTGGATGGCCAGAAGGGGGCCTATGTGAGAATGCTGTTCATCGATTATAGTTCAGCTTTCAACACCATAGTCCCCACCAGACTGGCTGTCAAGCTGATGGAGCTCGGATTGAATGGTCCGCTGTGCACCTGGATCCTGGACTTCCTCACAGGCCGCCCCCAGGTGGTCAAGGTGGGGAAGGGTGCTCCCTCCGCCATCTTCGCCGCCTGACGGACCTGATAACAATCCCGGGTATAATCCCAGTGGTCTTGCTATGTCCTTCAGTATGTTATGAATCCGTTGAAAGTCGCTTGTGACAGCTGTGTTGTAATGTAATCCAATGTCTAACAAGTCTTGGTGACTGTAATTAGTAATGACATAATTTGCTTGACAAAAATTTACAAACAAAACCAAAACACATAGAAAATGCACCAAATTGGAGAGCCATGAACCACTGCGACTGTGCCCGCCGCCAAAACAATGAGCTGCTAATGCTCAAAACAGCATGGGGAAAGTGGCGAATCCAAACAGCGCATGCTGTGGAAATAAAAAAATATAAATAAGGTCTACCGATTCGTAATTACAAAGGTTCTGATCAGTCAGGAATAGCCGTAGTTTTAAATATGAATCGCTATTTACAGACTATTTGGGCTAAAACGCACAAGAAGCCTGATTCTCCTTCACAAGAATTCACTACATGTTTACAATCGGGTAGGCAAACTCATTAAAATATGCAAAAATTAGCTGGTTACTCCATATTCTTGTTGAAAGCCATGTTTTGGTGACCCTCCAACACAGGTACTTCTGCACCATTGCGGTTAAAGGTAGTACTTTTTCTTCCTCACTGGCTCAGTCAAACTTTCTTTGACTGTACTTTTATTCATCATCATGAAAGGTCATTGATAATACCATGCTGGCGGCACAAGTGCAACCAGTGGAAAAATTAGTCTGGAGCCCTGATATTACACGTGTGGTGTCTCCAAATTATAGGGCTGTACCCGACTCCAAATTTTTATAAACTATTGGCCGGCAGTGTTGGGGGTGGAAGAAGGCCATGTTGAACCAGCTTGGCTAGATTGGCGGCCGCCATCCAGAGGCGGGGCAAGGAGAGGGCACTTTGGCGATCAGGCACTTTGGGCACCTGTCTTCCTCTCCGACGGTACAGACAATGCCCGAGCCAGTATTGGGGTGCCCGCGATCGGGGTGCCCGTCATTGGCGCGCCAAGACAGTGTATTTATTTTTCTTATGGAACGAAACATGAGGGTATGGCAACGAAACCGTGTGTAATGCATTCCTGCTGCAAACATCTTCTACGTAACTCTCTCCCCAATCACCCCCTCTCAATGCGTTATGCCCAGAAAATAATCGTAACGAGTCTACGAGTCGTTCCCCGTTCCTCTGTGCCCTGTTCCCACACTGTTTTTAGTTGTTTTATTTGGAGGAACGGGGTTCAGCTCTTCACATTGCTCTCCGCCATTGGGGGGCACAGAGAGCCACGTTCGCGTCTGTGTTCGGACACAGACCACTCACACATATAAAAATATATTTACGATTCCCGTTATTTATAATTCGTAATTGAAATGTTATCCATGTGCATTTTGTACGCTTCTATCTGTTTTATACTATTATTGTAATGTACACTGATTGACCTACAAAAGGAAAACGACTGAATGCTCGACTTGAGGAATCTCAGTCGACTGATTGGTTTCCGACTGATGATTCAACTCATCGACAATCAGGGGGCAGCCCGACCAAACTGCACCAAATTCGACACTGCACGTACTTGATTCCCCAGCAACACACCCGCTAAGTGTAAAGTAGATCGGTAGAACAGTTGTTGAGATAATGGAAGGACATACATACAAACATACATAGAGATTCCTTCCTTTATTAGCTCCATATACCCATGATAATAATTTGTCCCGTGCATAGTATCGCATTTTGTATATTCTGTATATTTTTCTATATGATTATTTATTTTCTTCTTTTGTATTCTTTGGTTATTTGTATATATATTTCACATTTTTTTTATAAAATTGTATTTTTACTTCACTTTTTTATTATATTTTATTATTTTTATTCTACAAATAACTAACCCTAACTATCCTAACCCTAAATTCTCTAAATTTAGTGTGCGGAGTGATCTGTGACAGAAGGATTCCAGTAAGAGTGAAGGGGAAGGTCTACATGACAGTAGTGAGACCAGCTATGTTGTACGGTTTAGAGGCAGTGGCACTGACAAAACGGCAGGTGGCTAAACTAGAGGTGGCAGAGTTGAGGATGTTGAGATTTTCATTGAGAGGATTAAGAAGAGTACATGAGTACATTAGAGGGACAGCTCAGGTTGGACAGTTTGGTGAAAAAGTGAGAGGCGAGATTGAGATGGTTTAGACACGTGATTAGAAGAGATGAGAGTTACATTGGGAGAAGGATGCTCAGGATGGAGCTGCCAGGCAACAGGAAAAGAGGAAGGCCAAAGAGAAGGTTTATGAATGTGGTGAGGGAGGACATGCAGGCGGTTGGTGTAAGGGAGGAAGATGCGCAGAACAGAAGGTATTGGAGGCAGATGATCCGCTGTGGCGACCCCTCACCACCATCGTAGTGCACCAACCCTCACCAGATCATATTCCTCGTATATACCTAAATGTACCTGGCAGAAGAAACTGATTCTGATTTAGATTATAAATTCCTCAGCAGAATAGGTGTGACAAGTGTGAGAGGCAATGAGGAAGAGAATAGTTATTTTGGCAAAGACACAGAGCTTTTTTGTTAACATCAGGACAACGTTGAGCAAAATTGTGGCAATTTTGCCTGGAACATACACCGATAAGCCACAAGATTAAAACCACTGACGGGTTTAGTGAATAACAGTCAGTTTTCGAAGTTGATGTGTTGGAAGTAGAAAAAATAGGCAAGCATAAGGATCTGAGCGACAAGGGACAAAATCTCCAAAATGGCAGGTCTTGATGGGTGTTCCCGGTATGCAGTGGTGAGTACGTACCAAAAGCACTCCAAGAAAGGACAACCGGTGAACCGGCGATAGGGTCAGGGGCGCCCAAGGTTCATTGATGCGCGCAGGAAGCGAAGTCGAGCCCGTCTGGTCCGATCCCACAGAAGGGCTACTGTAACACAAATTGCTGAAAAAGTTCATGTTGGCTATGATAGAAAAGTGTCAGAACACACAGTGCATCGCAGCTTGGTGCATATGGGGCTGCGTGGCCGCAAACCAGTCAGAGTGCCCAATGCTTAGCTCTGTCCACCGTTGAAAGTGCCTACAATGGGCACGAGTGTCAGAACTGGAGCAATGGAAGAGGGTAGCCTGGTCTGATGAATCATGTTTTGTTTACATAATGTGGATGCCTGGGTGTGTGTGCATCGTTTACCTGGGAAAGAATGGTACCAGGATGCACTATAGAAAGAAGGCAGGCTGGCAGAGGCAGTATGATGCTTTGGGAAATGTTCTGCTGGGAAACCTTGAGTCCTAGCATTCATGTGGATTCAACTTTGACACGTAACACCTACCTAAACATTGTTGCAGACCATATACACCCCTTTATGGCAGCGGTATTCCCTGATGGCAGTGGCCTCTTTCAGCAGGATAATGTGCCCTGCCACACTGCAAAAAATATTCAGGAATGGTTTAAAGAACATGACAAGAGGAGTTTGAGGTGTTGACTTGGCCTCCAAATTCCCCAGGATCTGGCGGATCTGATTGAGCATCTGTGGGATGTTCTGCAAAACAAGCCAGATCTATGGGGGCCCCACCTAGCAACTGACTGGACTTAAAGGACCTGCTGCTAACATCTTGGTGCCAGATGGCACAGGACACCCTCAGAGGTCTTGTGGAGTTCATGCCTCGACAGGTCAGAGCTGTTTTGGTGGCACGAGGGGGAACTACACAATATTCGGCAGGTGGTTTTAATGTTATGACTGATTGGTGTATGTCCCTGCAGGGGGATTTAATAGCTGAAAACAGCTCGAGAACATGACACTAACATTTTTTTCGACTTAGTTTTGAGAGTTTTATCCACTGCGTCTTACCCTCATTTAATTTATAATGTGCGAATTTCCTCCTTAACCAACCCTCCCGTGCCAAATATGTTTTCCAGGTGTGAGGTAACGCCACCTTGAAATCACAAAATAAATGTCTTGTCTTACTTATCTATTGTCATTGGCTTCTCTGATTATGCACCTGACAGGATTATTTCATACCGTAATCAGGTCACAGTTAAAGTCATAGTCAGACTCAGATTCACAGGTACAGATGGAAGTATTATTGAAGTATTATCAAAAGTTGAATGTATTGATTTTGTGTTTAGGTAACATATAGTATGTATGATATATGTTATGGTAAGGTTAAAGTTTTCTTCTAGAGTTTAAATAAACCACTTGGACTGATTTGTTATTGTTTTTAATTTTATTTTAATTTTGTATACTTTATTAATCAAGTTCTCTTCATCTACTATCTTAATGTATCTAGGAGCAGTAGTTTGCCATGGCAGCGGCCAGCAGCGCCCGGGCAACAACTCCAGATTTTGACTGATGCCTCGGTTAGAGGACAGGAGGCAGGAGTGGCAGAGCAACCCTGGTACGCAGGTTTTTTGGGGTGGGGAAAACCGGAGCACCCGGAGGAAACACACGTGAACATGGGGAAAACATGCAGACTCCTTTCATTCTGGGTTCGAACCCTCTTGCTGTGAGGCAATAGTGCAAATCATTGAGCCGCCAAGCCCCTCATTTATCAGGTTTCAGTCACAAGCATGCTTCAGTCTCGCCAACATCCTTCATACCCAAGGGATTGAGACAAATTATGTTCTTATGTAAAATAAAGCATTTACAGTACCTCTCTCTTGGCCTTGCCCCTGAACATTTCATCCACGTGGCTGAAGGCTGCTTTGAAGGCCGTCGCAACATCACTGTGTAGCGTTTCCTGTTTGCTTAGGGCCACATGGAGGTGGGTAGCGGCATAGGTTGCTGCATCCACTCCGCCATGGCCATCGAACACAGCGTAGTACCGCCGGTCCACACCATCCTGTCCCAAGGCATAAAAAGGAGACAAACGTCAAATGAAAATAACTCTTGGACGGAACATGTCCAAGGGTTGAGCTATGTAGCTATTTACACACAGTACATGCCAAGGCTAAAAATCCATCCCTGCCTCACGGTCTCAACCCTGACTCGTTATTGACATTTATTAGCCATCACCAGATATCAACCGCGGCATGCTCACCTGGAAGCCAAACAGTTGGTTGAACTCAGCCACGGCAACGTGCTTGTCCTCCATCTTCCTCCGCACGTTCCTGATGGCGTGGACGGCGTAGCTGGGGGGTTGGGACGCACCGGCGGGGAAGGCTGGTAAATCCCGCTGCCAGGCCACAGCCACCTCCTTCACCTTGTTGAGGAAGAAGCGTTGGATGGACTCAGAGGAGAGCACTGTAAAAAATATTCGACAGATATTTTCCAATTTTGTTTTGAAATACTTTTCTTTTGCTGATTCAGCTATCCCAGGTCGTATTTTCAATGACTTCAACATAGAAACACATATACATACTGTGTGTATATATATATATATATATATATATATATATATATATATATATATACATACACTCACACACATACATATACACCGCATTCCAAATTATTATGCAAAATGTATTTAAGTGTCATAAAAATTAAATTTTTGGTTTTTCAATTTATCTCAAGCTAACCAATGCTCACAAGCAGAAACCGTTGCAGTGGGCCCAGAAATACATGAAGACTAATTTTCAAACAGTCTTGTTTACTGATGAGTGCCGTGCAACCCTGGATGGTCCAGATGGATGGAGTAGTGGATGGTTGGTGGATGGCCACCATGTCCCAACAAGGCTGCAACGTCAGCAAAGAGGTAGCAGAGTCATGTTTTGGGCCGGAATCATGGGGAGAGAGCTGGTAGGCCCCTTTAGGGTCCCTGGAGGTGTGAAAATGACCTTGGCAAAGTATATAGAGTTTCTGACTGACCACTTTCTTTCTATGGTACAAAAAGAAGAACCGTGCCTTCCGTAGCTAAATCATCTGCATGCATGACAATGCACCACCTTATGCGGCAAAGAATACCTCTGTGTCATTGGCTGCTATGGGCATAAAAGGGGAGAAACTCATGGTGTGGCCCCCATCCTCCCCTGACCTCAACCCTATTGAGAACCTTTGGAGCATCCTCAAGCAAAACATCTATGAGGGTGGGAGGCAGTTCGCATCAAAACAGCAAAACAGGGAGGCTATTCTCACATCCTGCAAGGAATTCAAGCAGAAACTCTCCAAAACCTCACAAGTTCAATGGATGCAAGATTTGTGAAGGTGATATCAAAGAAGGGGTCCTATGTTAACATGTAACTTGGCCTGTTAAGATGTTTTTGATTGAAATAGCTTTTGATTTCAGTAAATATGACCTCCTAATACTGCAAATTCAACAAATGACCATTTTCAGTTCTATACAACCTATAAAATGTTTGAAACTCTGTAGTGCATAATAATTTGGAACAGTGCATTTTGAGTTTATTATTTTTGAAAACAATACTGTTATCATTGGGAGGTTTGTTCAATAACATTCAAATTATACCCTAACGGTTGATGACTTGAAAATTATGCTGAATGTCATTTGCATCGACTATTTAGGAAAATCAAAGAAAAATATAATTTGTATAATAATTTGATACGCTGTGTATATATATATATATATATATACACATACACATATATACAAACATATACATACACAAATATACTGTATATACACACACATACAGTGGGGCAAAAAAGTATTTAGTCAGCCACCAATTGTGCAAGTTCTCCCACTTAAAAAGATGAGAGAGGCCTGTTATTTTCATCATAGGTAAACCTCAACTATGAGAGACAAAATGAGAAAAAAAAAATCCAGAAAATCACATTGTCTGATTTTTAAAGGATTTTTTTTCAAATTATGGTGGAAAATAAGTATTTGGTCAACAACAAAAGTTCATCTCAATACTTTGTTATATACCCTTTGTTTGCAATGACAGAGGTCAAACGTTTTCTGTAAGTCTTCACAAGGTTTTCACACACTGTTGCTGGTATTTTGGCCCATTCCTCCATGCAGATCTCCTCTAGAGCAGTGATGTTTTGGGGCTGTCGCTGGGCAACACGGACTTTCAACTTCCTCCAAAGATTTTCTATGGGGTTGAGATCTGGAGACTGGCTAGGCCACTCCAGGACCTTGAAATGCTTCTTACGAGGCCACTCCTTCGTTGCCCGGGCGGTGTGTTTGGGATCATTGTGATGCTGAAAGACCCAGCCACGTTTCATCTTCAATGCCCTTGCTGATGGAAGGAGGTTTTCACTCAAAATCTCACGATACATGGCCCCATTCATTCTTTCCTTTACATGGATTAGTCGTCCTGGTGACCTCTGCAGAAAAACAGCCCCAAAGCATGATGTTTCCACCCCCATGCTTCACAGTAGGTATGGTGTTTTTTGGATGCAACTCAGCTTTCTTTCTCCTCCAAACACGACAAGTTGAGCTTTTACCAAAAAGTTCTATTTTGGTTTCATCTGACCATATGACATTCTCCCAATCCTCTTCTAAATCATCCAAATGCTCTCTAGCAAACTTCAGACGGGCCTGGACATGTACTGGCTTAAGCAGGGGGACACGTCTGGCACTGCAGGATTTGAGTCCCTGGCGACGTAGTGTGTTACTTATGGTAGCCTTTGTTACTTTGGTCCCAGCTCTCTGCAGGTCATTCACTAGGTCCCCCCGTGTGGTTCTGGGATGTTTGCTCACCGTTCTTGTGATCATTTTGACCCCAGGGGGTGAGATCTTGCGTGGAGCCCCAGATCGAGGGAGATTATCAGTGGTCTTGTATGTCTTCCATTTTCTAATAATTGCTCCCACAGTTGATTTCTTCACAACAAGCTGCTTACCTATTGCAGATTCAGTCTTCCCAGCCTGGTGCAGGTCTACAATTTTGTTTCTGGTGTCCTTTGACAGCTCTTTGGTCTTGGCCATAGTGGAGTTTGGAGTGTGACTGTTTGAGGTTGTGGACAGGTGTCTTTTATACTGATAACGAGTTCAAAGAGGTGCCATTAATACAGGTAAGGAGTGGAGGACAGAGGAGCCTCTTAAAGAAAAAGTTACAGGTCTGTGAAAGCCAGAAATCTTGCTTGTTTGTAGGTGACCAAATACTTATTTTAGCGAGGAATTTACCAATTAATTCATTAAAAATCCTACAATGTGATTTCCTGGATTATTTCCCCCCATTCTGTCTCTCATAGTCGAAGTGTACCTATGATGAAAATAACAGGCCTCTCTCATCTTTTTAAGTGGGAGAACTTGCACAATTGGTGGCTGACTAAATACTTTTTTGCCCCACTGTATATACTGTATATACACACACATACAGTATATATACACACATCTATCATTTCTATATATATATATATTTATATATACACACACATTATATATACACAGATATATATGTGTACACACACACACACACACACACACACACACACACACACACACACACACACACACACACACACACACACACACACACACACACACACACACACACACACACACAATCTGCTTCATATTTTTGTCAGAAGTTGGTTTTTGAGACTCAAAGCATCGCAAAAAAAATTGCCGATTTACCAACTCCTTGGATCCTGAGGCATGAAGGAGCCACAGACAGCGCAGATAAATCACCAACTCTCTTTGCACATGTCAGAGCCAATAAGAGAGCAGTTTTGGCTGACAGAAACTAAAGCAGAACCTGATCCAAGGTCTCCAAGGGGGCTTTAACCAGCGTGTGTAAAACCAGTACTAATTCCCACTGAGTAGCTAAGAAGCGTGACACCGGTCTGTGTCTCCGCACACCCTTTAGAATGCGTTTCAATAACGGATGACTAAACACCAATCTGTCAATTAAACCTTGGTGACAGGATGAAATAGCGACCTCATAATCCTTCTGACAGGACGTGCAGGTTTTTCCAGTTAGCTAGGTTGGGGGCCAGTTAGGGAGGTATGGAGATCATGCGTCTCCGTCGGTGCACAGGGTCTATGTGCAGGCAAATAAACCATGTCTGTAGCCATCTCAAGTAGAGTAGACCCAGGGGGATCACAAATTAGTCGCCCTTCCACGTGGAGGGGCCCGTGGAGGTCTCAATTCTACCCCTGTCTACTCTGTGGTATACTTGTTAAATGCTTAAGACCGCTAAACATTTTTCCAACCTTCTGACTGGATGAATCTAAGATAACCACATAGTGATGACTTGACCGCATATGCTCAGCAAAAGCATACTCACAGACTCCGTGTTCCTCTTCCTCACCGGATTCATTCTCCTGAGTGCAGCGGAATGGTGAAAGGTCGCTCTTGAGCAGCTCTGACAGTGCCGCCTGGCACAGAAGGGAGCTTAGCGCCTGAGGGGCATCCCTGAACAAATAAATAAATAAACAAACAAACAACATAACACGTGGTGAGAAACCATGTCACAGCTCAGAATGGATTTACCTCAGGGTTTTTTTTTTCAACCCTGTGACCAGGATGCTGGTTGGCGGGCGCGCACGTACCCCCCGTACCCCCCCCCCCCCACCAGGGTGAGACCGAAATTTGGTCAAGGGCGACTAAACATTATAATTGGTCGCCCCGGTGCACCTGAAATTTAGCAGTCTGATAAACAATATATATCAAAATATTTTTTAACAAACACCAACTGGGTGCGCAGATATTTGCTTGAACGAATACTATGAACAAAGCCTATATTCTATGGATTATTTTGTCGGTGTATAGCGGGATTTTATGTACATCTTGCACATCTGCCGTGCATGTCTCTGTGTGTATGTGTGAGACTGCGCCCTATACTCCTCCCACATTCCTTACGCACAAACAAGAGAAATTGTGAGCAACATCACAACCTTAAAACACAGCCTAATTCAAAATGAAGAGAACTAACTATGGATAATTGTTTGGTCAAGAAAAATGCTGCAGTGCCTGTTACACCTGTCCCCAGCTGTGAAAGACCCAGCCCAGACCGACATCATCGGCGGAGGTATGATGGCAAATCTGACCTGAAAGTTTTTGGGTGCACCTTAATTAAAAAGTTAGGCGCACCAGTGCCACCAATATAAAAAGTTAGCCTGGAGCTCTGACACACGCACGCACGCACGCACGCACGCACGCACGCACGCACACACGCACGCACGCTCGCACACACGCACGCACGCACGCACGCAATTTCAGTAAGAAAAAAAAGCCTTTCTGACAGGAAGTTTCCCTGAGGAAGAGAGCAGGAAATGGCACACGGCCCCCCCACTTCCCTTTCAAAGATCATAGGTCTCATAGGTCATAGTGTGGACTGTGGCTGTGGGAAATCCCATGCTCTTCTGGTAGTGATGGAATTTAAATGATACCATAGAGTTTTGAGGCACACCGTGGCTTTATATACAGAAGTTTATTACCCAAGTTGGTTAAATTCCTTTCTTCAACCTCAGAGTTTAAATACCACTGATCTAAAACCATCGCTGCTGGAAAGCTGCACCTGCCCTGTTGCCATATAGCTATCCACATAACATTTATATATATATATATATATATATATATATATATATATACACACACACACACACACACACACACACACACATATATATATATATACACATATATATATAAATATAAGAGACTTTTGTTTCAGCAGAAAGGCCGCAAGATCTTTTTATAGACTCGTAGAGATGATCTCTATCAAAACAATATCTTCTGATACCTTAGTTGTCAAGCTTTAGCAAAATCCAACCCCCAACTCTGGAGGTTGAGAAAGTTCCAGGGTCAACCACCTAGGGAATGAGTGTCTTTTCTGAAAAAAATATGAATATTTCTCACAAAATATTCAATTTATTTCCCTCGTATTCTCGCTCTCACACACTCACACACACACACACACACACACACACACACACACACACACACACACACACACACACACACACACACATGTTTGTGTATATATATGATAAACACACATATACTGTGTGTGAGTGTATATATATATATATATATATATATATATATATATATATATACACACACACTACTCACAAAAAGTTAGGGATATTTGGCTTTCGTGTGAAATTTATGGAAAATGTAAAAAATTCACGCTACAGTGATATATTATGAAAGTAGGGCATTTAAGTAGAAGCATGCAATGGTGATTTCCTCATCTCAAACAATTTATTGAAACAAAAGCAACAACAGCGGTGGGTATACCACAACAAAAATTTCAATGTCTCAATAACTTGTCATGTTGCCTTGAGCATCAATTACAGCTTGACAACCACGTCTCATGCTGTTCACAAGTCGACTTATTGTCTGCCGAGGCCTGGCAGCCCACTCTTCTTGAAGGGCGGCCCTCAGGTCAATGAGGTTCTGGGGTACAGAGTTACGAGCCTCTACACGGCGACTCAGTTGATCCCATAGGTTTTCTATGGGATTCAGGTCTGGAGAAAGTGCAGACCACTCCATTTGAGGTACCCCAGTCTCCAGCAACCATTCCCTGATGATGGGACCTCGATGAGCTGGAGCATTGTCGTCCATGGAGATGAAATTAGGCCTGTGTTGTTCATGCAGGGGCACAATGACTGGATGAATGATGTTATTCAGGTAGTATGGGCTTGGCACTGTACCATTCACAAAGTGTAGGGAAGTTCTGTATTGACTAATCACACCTGCCCACACTGTAACACCACCACCACCAAAGGCTCGTCTGGTGACAACAGTGGCTGATGCATAGCGCTCTCCTTGACGTCTCCAACATCGTTGGCGACCATCATTTCTGCTCAACGTGAATCGACTTTCATCAGAGAACAGCACTGAGGCCCACTGGTCCCTCGTCCAGCGTAAATGCTCCCTGGCCCGTGCAAGACGATGATGCCTGTGCCTGGTGGTGTGGTCAGGTACCCTTGCAGGTCGTCTAGCACGCAGACCACGCTGATGAAAACAGTTTTGAATGGTCTGACGTGACACTTGGGTGCCTCTCACCTCCCTTAAATGTGCCTGGAGTTGAGTGGCATTCATCATCCGGTTCCGCAGGGCACTGTTCACAATGAACCGCTCATCAGTGTTGGATGTGGCCAAAGGACGTCCACTTCTATGCCTTTCTGTGACTCTTCCAGTCTCTCTGTATCTCTGTTGCAACCTGCTGATGACACTCTGTGACACTCTAAGCTCAGTGGCCACTTCCCTCTGAGAACATCCTGTTTGAAGCCTCACAATGGCGAGGTACTGTTGATCAGTTGTTAGGTGTCATCTTGGTCTCATGATGTCAAAATGTGAACAGCGTGATGAAGAGGACTGTTTAAATACCAATTCTAATTGAACCAGGAAATGTATTGGTCGATTCATGGATCAAACACCTGTTGTGAATTTTGCCGTTCAGCTCCTTGTTAGAGAACAGCAAGTTATGCAAAAAGTACTGAAACACTGAACAGTTGGACATGTGCATTCAAAAGTTTAGAGAAGGTCAAATTAAGTTCACCTGTAAAGGTTATAGTGCATTTTAGGTTCATCCTGAAATTTCACCCGAAAACCGAATATCCCTAACTTTTTGTGAGTAGTGTGTATGTATGTATATATATATATATATATATATATATATATATATATATATATATACACACACATGCAGACATACATACTATACATACATATGCAGCCAGTAAACGGTTCAGCATACGTTATTTGGAAAGTTGCATTAAACATAGTTTGTCATCTTGGAAATTCTGTTTTTGCAAAACATTATCATACGTTCTATCAGACCTTTTCATATCCTGATAAACATTATTTCCTTTAATCAAAACACAGGCATGCAAATTGTTGATGCGTGAAAAAGATGATGAGCGTGAGCGGAGAAAAACACAGACCCACTAGGGGGTTCCGGGGTTATGCTCTGGGGCCATTTCCTTTTTGAAAAGTAAGTTAATAAATGCTAACCTTTGATAACTTTTAGTATTACTTTAGGGTTGTCTTGATCACAAGTTAAAAGAATTACAAGACTGCACAAAATTAAGTACAAATTATGAATTTATTAAGTGCAAAAGGCAGCCCCACTCGGTACATAACCAATTCCAAACTTGATACTCTCCAAGACAATTCCGGGAAATTGTGTGGGTGCTTGCCGCCACGCACCGCCAACTCAGTGCATGTCCTTGAGTTGCGTGGCATGAATTAAGTGTGGAGTGGACGTAGTGGTCGGTTGCAAACAGAGTCGGTCCTGACCTCCATGGTGCCCTACGCAAAATTCTATGTGCCTAATTCACCCTGAGGGTCCATGTCAATGGAGCAGGTCCCTCTCACCAAGTTGATGTTGAGTAACTTTACTGAACAAAAAGATTATAGAAAATTGTAGAAAATTATACTAATCAAAAAAACTTTTACTTACATTGTCATCATCCCTTTCCACATTAAATGGAGGATTGGGCCGCTTTAGAACTAAACTTGCGTTATCTCCAATAGTTCACAACAATGAGACTGTCACTAAGGTGACGTTTTCAGGACTACGAAACGTGTTACCTTCAAATGTTGCAGCCTTAAAATCAGGGAAAACAAGGCTGCATTTCTAGAACGCATTTGAAGGAGCCTCCAGAATGGGACAGCACTTAGTCGCACCAGTGTGACGCATTCAGTCTTAAAATGCAGCCTACAAGGCTGCAGCCCCTGAAATGGGACACAGCTTGTATGTCCATGTCCGTGCCCTAGTTTTTCTTGAAGCCAGGTGACAGCAGCGCCTGTGCATTTTGAGAGATCTACAAACAGATGGATTGAAGGCCCCCCCCTCCACCTAAATATTTTCTCATCGGATCTCCACGAATCACGTAGGTGGCCAATTTTGTGGCAAATTTCGCTGAAAGGTGACAAGTTTGCATGCCTAAAAACATCGTCTAGGTCAATTTGTGTCCATTTACAAACATTCTAAATCTTGTTTTTAAGAACTGCTGTTAAACTGATGGCCGCACACTGCTTGTTCCTGGGGTTTCCAAACTGTGAATCATCCTGATGAAATTGAGCTTGAGGGTTATATCGATTATTATTATAACGAGTAGATGTTGGAGAAGTACCAGGACCATAACAGCCCAGCCAAGAGGAAGAAGGCAGACTCAGCTACAGATACAAATGATCAAATTCCCAGTGCCGTAGAGGTCAGTGTCTTGGATGTGATTAACAAGAAGCTGGACATGCTTGGTCTGCTCCTTTGAGACATTTCCGAGATTAAAGCCAGCCTTGATTTTGCACGGTCGGCGAGATGCAAAAAGACAACACGAATCTAAAAACCTCTGTGAAGCGTCTCACAACGGAGATGGAGGTTGTAAAGGAAGAAAATAAAATAATGAAAGAGACTCTCCTGGATATACAATACAGAAGTATGCGGGACAACCTCATCTTTTCTGGGCTCCCCAAGAACAACACCGAGATCCCGGAAAAGATGGTGAAAGACTTCCTCCACACCGCCCTAAAACTCCCTAGAGACACAGTGAAGCAGATCACTTTCCACCGCGTGGGGAACAGTCACCGCTCCATCATTGCTAAATTTGAACACTTCAAGCACAATGAGCTGGTAAAAAGCAAAGGAAAGGAACCACGCTGGGTATGAACGACCAATTCCCCCAGGAGATCAACTACTGACAGAAGGTGCTGTACCGCATACTGAAGGAGAACCGGCAGAAGGGTAAACGGGTATCGTTGGTTGTTGATAAACTATATATAGAGTGTCTGTTATTCCGAGACTCCTCCACCACACCCTGGTTATTCTGGTAATTCCGATATGTGAGATGTAGAAATTAGCATCCTATGTCAAGATTGTTGCTCAATCTCATCATATCACCTTCCTAATCCTCCCTCCATACATCACTCACTCTATCCACTCTCTCACCATATGTATGTCTGACTCTGCAATGTTCTTTGTTTATCGTTGTTTATTTGTCATTTGTTGTGTCCTACAAATTTCCTGCAATACTAGGACAGTAAAAAGGAATGTAAAGGAGAAAAACTTGACCTATTTATGGGAAAACATTGGCATAATAGTGTCGCTATTGCATTGATGCACTGTGCTGGTGCATGGGAAAAGTACAAATCCATATCCATCACCCCACAGCTAACCTCCATGACATCCATAAGGTTTGTTAGTTGGAATGCGTATATCACATAGGTTCACCAGCTAAACGTAGCAAAATCTTCAGTCACCTTACCAGGATGAACCCCAGCTTCAGTCTACTGCAAAAAACTCCCCTCACTGCATCCAAGCACCTCAAACTCAAAGCTAAATGGGTTAATTGGATGTTTTCTGCATCACATAATAAATAAATCAATCAATAAATAAATAAATAAATAAATAAAAGAAGAGGTGTTCCTATATTGATCAATAAAAGTATCCCATCTCAGAATAAAACCAAAATATCAGACACAGAAGGGCGATACAGAATGATTAACAGAATTTTAGGAGACGTCAAATTAACCATAGCTAATATTTATGTGAAATAATACACATAAAGAATGCACAT
The DNA here is from genome assembly GCF_960531495.2 of Zeus faber. Taxonomy (NCBI): domain Eukaryota; kingdom Metazoa; phylum Chordata; class Actinopteri; order Zeiformes; family Zeidae; genus Zeus; species Zeus faber. Next base: position 32,182,738 of record NC_137203.1, read on the forward strand.
ATTACTAACCACCCCACAAAAGCTCCTCTAGAATTGATTTTTTTTGTAATGTCCTAAATTGCTAATCCTGAAATCTTATCGTAACCTATTGTAATCTCTGATCACAGGCCAATTAGTTTCAGCCTCATTAATGAAACTAACCCGAACCCCCCTGGCAGGTGCCGGTTAACACCATTAACACCACGGTTCATAACCATTTCCTTTCCAGAGAATGGACATTCTTAATTAACTTAAATGACTCTCCAGAAGTATCACCACCCTTACTTTGGGAAACAGCAAAGGCAGTTCTGAGAGGTAGTATTGTTTAATTCTCCTCTTACAAGAAAAAAAAAGGACAAGCATGCCAAAATAAACTACAACGATTAAAAGACTGGCTTTCCCAACAAGCCCACTCACCCACTGAACAAATCTGAAATGAGATCTGGACAATCACCTTGATAATATTATCCATCAAAAGACACAATTCCTCATGCAATGAACAAGAGTGAATTATTTTGAATTCAATGACAAATCAGGTACATTTCTTGCCAATCAACTGAAACACGATAGAGAAAAAACTTATTCCAGCCATCAAAGATGCACAGTGTAGGATAACACACCCTGCAAGACATCAATAAAATATTCAGACACTTTTATAATAAGCTATATCATTCAGATAATGAATCAAATACATCAAACATTAACTCATTCCTTGATGATATCGACATCCCTAAACTATCCACAGAGCAGGCTACAGTACAATATTAGATCAACCACTTACTTTAGAAGAACTCGGGGAAGCTCTCTTCTCTATGCCTAACAATAAATCACCTGGATCAGATGGCTTGCCATTGGAATTCTATGGCCACTTATATCCCCACTATACATCAGAATGGTTACGGAGATGAAGACAACCTCCACCATACCTCTGCACATGAATACTGCTCTAATTTTGTTTTCGCTCAAACCCAATAAGGACCCAACCCTCACCTCCAGTTATAGACCCATTCAATGGATTAGAATTCTGTACATCTCAACATTTGCTTCTGTCATCACCAATGGTTACACCTTACAGCCTTTCACTCTACAAAATGGCACAAGACAAGGGTGTCCACTCTCCCCTTTACTATTCGCCATCTTTATTGAACCCCTCACGGTGGCCACCCGTCAAAACAGTAATATAATTGGCATAGAAACAGGAAACAGTTCACAAAATCAGTTTGTATGCAGATGATACACTACTCACAAAAAGTTAGGGATATTCGGCTTTCGGGTGAAATTTCAGGATGAACCTAAAATGCACTATAATCTTTACAGGTGAACTTAATTTGACCTTCTCTGTCCAACTGTTCAATGTTTCAGTACGTTCTCACTGTTCCCTTAATAGGCTCTGCCCACCTATCCAAACATTCTGGACCAACATCACCAAGAGCTATCATCCCTTCTGGGTCAGAGCATTCCAGTTTCTCAGTTCACCATCCACCCATTTTGATCGCCTATCTCTCCCAGTGCCAAAACTCATACTCAGCACATACACCACACAATAGACCAAAGGCTTGCAGGATGGCGGGGTGCAGGCTATGTGGGTGGGGATGCGGCGGGCAGCTGCCATCTTGCCTGTCACGCTCCTGCCCAAGCATGCTTCAACAACAACAACAACAACAACACTCCATCGAACCAGGGTCTACGAGACAGGAGGGATGCGAGTGAGGGTGCGTTGTGCAGGGTGTGGGTGTGTGTGGGTGTCTTGCCGGCCCGCGGGCAGCTTGGGCGGGGTGTCGGTCTGTCACCATGGGGCCGTGATCCGGGCCAGCGGCCTGCGTCTTGTGCCTGAGCCCGGGGATTGGTTGTATGTGTGCGCCCCTGGGGCGCAGGGCCTCCTTGTGCTCCCTGGGACTTGGTCATGCTCCTTGGGCTGGGCGCGGGAATTGCTCCACGGCCCCCTGGCTTCTCTTCCGTGGCTGCAGGGCCGGGTACCCGGGGATCTCCTGCAGCCAGGGGGGCTGTGGAGTTCGAGGGGCTTCGGGGCCCCTTGCGCTGCCTGGAGGCGCCGCAACATAATACCGACCTTCTACACCAGTACCAATGGGGATAAGTCATGTACACTCACCGGTGGACCTCCTTTCCTCCCTTATTTACTGCCATAACTTTGACAGGAAGAGGCCACGGGACCAGTTGTAGTTCCAGTTTTCCTGGAACTAACTGGACCTAATTCAGTTTTTCAATACATGTTGTCATCCAATGTTCATTTTTTTGTGTAAATGTTTGTTTCTATGTTTATTTGTCTCACCGTGGTGATACTCCCCCTCTTGGAGTAGTGATCAGTTGTTATAGATCCAAACATGATGAATAGTTCTCCAAAGAGGGGGGTTGGTGGTGGCTCTCCATAACCAAAACTGTGCTCTTGTCATTCCACAGGGCATTCACAGGACAGAGTTATTGCAGCAGTTCTTGATGATTTAAGAATTAATAAAGAGTTGCATTGCAGGTGGAGAACTTGAACTCCTCTTGCAGACTAACTCTGTCCTGGATGCAAATGGCATACAAATACTGTGTTGTATGCCCAGCATGCTGACAGCACAGGTTTAAAAAAATAATAATAAATAAAAAAAAAAAAAACAATTGCCAAGAAAATATTACTCAATTGGAAAAACAGATAATCTCACCACATCCCAATGGTTACATTTATTAACAGAATACATCTCAATGGAAAAACTATTGGCAATATCAAAAAACAATGTTGATTCATTTAATGGAATATGGGCTGCTTATATACACTGACAACTTCAACCATCATACTTCAGTCTTCCTAAATCGGGGCAATGTCGTGGTGTTTTGCAGCATGTGGGGGTCCCTCGGGTCTCATCAGGGCTCTGCGGTTGGGTAGGTTCCCGGCAGCTATTGGGACGTCTGTGGCGCTTGGTGCTGTGGCCATGGGGGGTTCCCAGGCCCCAAGAGGGTGTTAGGGGGGCTGGCTGGCATCTGTGTGTTGGTTTGGGGCTTCGGTCGGGGGTGTGGACTGCAGGTTCAGGGCTTGGCCCCGTGGTCGCGACCCCACCCCATGGGTGGGGTGGCAGGACTTGCGTATCACTTTGTTCAGTTTCTTGTAGTCGCTGGCTCTAGTGCTGCTGCCACAACAGAAAGAAAGAAAATTGAGAAAATTGCACTAGCCACAACAGACTGGTAGAAGATATGCAACATCTTTCTTCACACATTGAAGGCCTGAGCTTCCTCAAGTAGAGGAGTCTGTTCTGCCCCTTCCTGTAGACAGCGTGGGGAAGGCAGCCATTTGCTCTGTACAGGCTTCCCTCAGCCTGACCACCCTTCACCTTGCAGACTGATCTTTTTCATTCCTGACCACACATCCCACACGTTTTGCTGGAACTTGCTCTCCAGCTTTTGCCTCTATGCCTCCTTGCTCTCCCTCAGCCTCGCTGTATCCATCCCTTAAATTTTCATAAAAAAGTCAGCGTTTTATTTTCTCTGGTCTGCAGTTGACAAATTGTTGAAAAGTTGGAAATCTAGCAGAGAGAGAAGTGTCGTAAAAGGTCTCCAGAAATTGCTATGAATGCATTCAAGTGTTTTGTTGTTAGTCTGGCAGAGACTGAGTTGATGACGTCACAAGCCGTATCGGCAACAGCTGATGGTGGGATGTAAACAGCAATAAAGATGGCACATGTGTACTCCCTCAGCAGATAATATGGATGAAAACTCCCAGCAACAGTTCAATGTCTGGGCTACAGAAACGCTCCTTCACAGTAACATGTCCGGGATTACACCATCTGTTGTTCACAAACACTGCAATCCCGCCTCCCTTCTTCTTACCACTCAGTCTGCAATCTCTCTCAGCCCGTTCCGTCTGAAAGCCGGGGACAGTGGCATTAGCATCCGGAATATGTTCTTGCAGCAACGTCTTGGTAAAACACATAATACTGCATTCCCGATATTCCCGCTGTGTCCTCGTAAGCGCTCTGAGCTCGTCAATCTTATCCGCCAGGGACCTCACATTCCCCATGACAATCGAAGGAAGAAATGGTTTCTATTTCCACCTCCTTGCTCTCCGTTTGGCACCGGCCCTACATCCCCGACGCCTCCTCTTCAACTCGTCAGGGATATGGGGTCTCGCTCCGGGCAGTAGTGTAGGCTCAGAGAGCGCAATCAGCTGAGGTAAACAATACCCCACTCCCATTGGCATAGTGCCCCAGCACAACAAAAGTTAAAAGTGCCAAGAGTATCAGCAGAAATCCTTTAAGACACACAGTACCCATATTAGCTTGAAAAATTCTACCTTATGCAGTGTTTTGACAGAAAAGAGAGCGCAATATAAACAAAAGAAAATACAAAAAACACAAGACATTGACTAGAGCTACTGCAACAACCGGAGGGTGACTGGGTGGGCCCCCTGCCAGCTAGGTTTGAGTCCTGTCGGCTTCCACCTGGTGTCGGGTAGTTTCTGGCATGCTGGGACCCGGCGGCTCTCTCCGCAGCCCCGCCAGGTGCCTTTCAGGGTCCCTGGGAGGCCGCTTGCTGTCGTGGGTGTGGGTTGAGTTGCGTGGCTTCTCTGCGGTGGATGCCCGGGGTGGTGGAGGGCCCAAATATTTGGCAGCCTGCGGGCATTGGTGTAGGGGGAGGGCTGACATCCAAGTGTCCTGCGCTGAGCACACCCTGCTTCATGGGTGGGCCACCGGGGCTTGCGGCTGGACAGGGCATCTGGCCAGTTGTGGTGGAGTGGGCCTCACCCTTGCATGGGGCGCTGGTGGGTGTGGGGGAGCCAGCAGGGCAGCCGGTTCAAGTAGGGTGTCGGTCTGTCGGCGTGGGACATGGCTCCAGGCCTATGGTCCATGCCTGGCGTGCGCAGCCTTGATTCTGCACCTGCATCTTGTGCCTGCAGGTGGGGGTGGGTTGTGTATGTGCCTCAGGGGTGAAAGGTCTCCTCGGGCGCTCCAGGACTGGGTATGCTCATTGGTGCTGGGCGTGGGTGTTTCTCCGCGGATTTACGGCTTCTCTGAGGGCTGGGGGGTCTTCTCTGGCTGCAAGGCAGGGTGCTCGGGGCTTTCCTGCAGCCGTGGGGTGTCTATACTGCCCCGGGCCTCAGGGCCTTTTCCACTGCTTGTTGGCGCTACGATATAATACCGACCTTATACACCAGAACCAATGCCACCATGTGGCACGGTGGTGCAGTGCATTGCACTGCTGGCTCACAGCAGGAAGGTCGTGGGTTCGAGGGCAGTTGTTGGCACCGTGCTCCGGGCGGGTTATCTCCCAAATAGGAGCCTTTCTGTGTGGAGTATGCATGTTCTCCCTGTGCTCACATAGGGTTTCCTCCACCTAACGTCAGTAAGGACCCCCACCAAAAACATGCACACATCATCATCTGACCAGCGATGGACACTCGTCACCAGGTCCCCGGGTGCGTCGACGAATGCTGCCCACTGCTCCTGGCTGCCCCCCCCGAGGAAGGATAAGCCAGATAAGGGTAAAATGCAGAGGCCTCAATTCACCGGCCACCATCCAAAGCATGTGCATGTGTTGTGTTGCGTGATAATTAAAGATTCTTCTTCTTCTTAGGACAAGTCCTGTACACTTACCGGTGGGGACACACACACCAAATTTACTGCCATAGCTATCACAGGAAGAGGCCACATGGCAAATTGCTGTTGCAGTTTTTCTGGACTTAATTAACTCAATTTTGTCAATACATGTCCTCTGACATTTCTATGTTTGTTTTTCCATGTACATGTTGTTATCGTTTGGTTCTATGTTAATTTGTCTCACCCGTGGTGATTACTTGTTTAAAGACCAAAACATGGAAAGATTGTTCTCCAATGAGGGGGATTGGTGGTGGTTCTGTGTCACAAAAAGGTTGGCTCTTGTCATTCCACAGGTCATCCACAGGACAGAGTTATTGCAGCAGTTCTTGATGATTAAAGAATGAATAAAGAGTTGCATTGCAGGTTGAGAAGTTGAACTCCACTTGCAGACCAACTCTGTCCTAGATGCAATGGCATACAAATACTCTGTGTTGTATGCCCAGCATGCTGACAGCACAGGTAAAAAAAATTAAATAAAAATAAACAAATAAATTTACATTTTAATTAAATAATAATAAATAATAAACATTAACTCTTTTGATAGATACAATTTCAATATCTGATTTGTCTTTTTTTGTCCCTGATATTTTTCTTTACAATTTCGGTTTCATATGTTTTTTCCACCGTATTTTTCTTTAGTATTTTCTTTTAGAATACTGCAACTAACCTTGGGGGCTGTATTTTTGGACAATTGCTTCTTTACTGTCTGACTTTCGGCTATTTTTCTGCATCTGGAACAAGAATAAACACAAGCGTTATAATTACTTTACATAACAATAATAATAAATACATGTGATTTCACAAACATAATAAGAACATATTTATAGCACATAGTATGATAATGTCACAATGCGTCTTACTATTAAAACTCATCTTGTTCCATTATTTTTCAAACGTTGGCGTGTCGGTGACACACCCGCCTGGCTACTTTGGGTCAAATTTGGTCAGTTTTTCCCCTAATTTTTGGTCCGCATGTGGATCGATATAGATCAAAGTTTAACCACGAGGTGTTTGCAACGTCCCAGTTATAATTTTTTTTTTTTTTTTTAAACCTTTGCTGTCAGCATGCTGGGCATACAACACAGAGCATTTGTATGCCATTGTATCTAGGACAGAGTTAGTCTGCAAGTGGAGTTCAACTTCTCAACCTGCAATGCAACTCTTTATTAATTCTTAAATCATCAAGAACAGCTGCAATAACTGTGTTCTGTGGATGACCTATAAGATGACAAGAGCACAGTTTTTGGTTATACAAAACCACCACCAATCCCCCTCTTTGGAGAACTATTTTACCATGTTTGGGTCTATAAACAACTGATCACTACTTCAAGAGGGGGAGAGTCACCACAGGTGAGACAATTAAACACAGAACCCAACAACATTTACATGGAATCATAAACATTGGACGACAACATTGAGAGTGTGTGTGTGTGTGTGTGTGTGTGTGTGTGTGTGTGTGTGTGTGTGTGTGTAAGCTGTCCACCGGTGAGTGTACATGACTTATCCCAATTGGTTCTGGTGTATAAGGTCAGTATTATGTTGTGGCGCCTCCAAGCAGCAGAAAGGGCCCCGAAGCCCCCCCGAGCTCCACAGCTGTGTAGACACCCCATGGCTGCAGGAAAGCCCCGAGCACCCCACCCTGCAGCAACAGAAGACCCCCGGGCCCGCAGAGAAGCTGGAGGACTGTGGAGCAACACCCACACCTGGCCCCGAGGGGCATAACCCAGTTCCAGGGAGCAGGAGGAGACCCCGCACCCCAGGGGTGCTCACATACAACCCACCCCCAAGTGCATGCACAAGATACAGCCGCAGGCACAGAAACCGGCCCATGGGCGCCAGGCATGGACCGCAGGCCTGGATCCAGGCCACGCACCGACAGACCAACACCGCGCCCAAACTGCCGGAGGGACCCCCATGCTTTTAGGTTTTTAGCAGAGCTGAAATCCCCGTGCCTCAAAAGATGAATATGCTGGTCTTCTTGGAATGGAACCTCAACAAAGTAAACTGTTTGTTTGTTTGTTTATTTAACAGGAACAAGAGGAATAAATGGGGACTGTCCCAGAAAAGTGTATTTTGGCCAAATCCCTTCAGGCAATGCTGATCTATTGATTTTGTATTATTTATGTAACACTACCATACTTCAATGTTATATTATTTCACATTTTATATCTGAGAATGTTCAGGCTATTAAATTTTATTTGACTCAATTGAACCGTCGCAGTCGGAAAGATGCTCTGGACAGGCAATGCCAGTCTCTTTTGTTTTGTTTTAACATGGTCTACTTTGTTTAGCACTGTAAAAATAAACATTTATATGATTTATTCCAAAATGTTTGGAAATGTTAAATCTTTGTTCTGTTTAAAGAAACAACTGTTATTGTGGCTGACATGGGGGCGTGGTCGGGCCGGTGCCGGGAGGCGAGGGGAAGTCAGAGTGGTAGACTGACGCTCCCCGCTTAAGTATCAGCTGTGTTTAGTTGAGCTGACTGGCCAATCATGGCAGCTGGGAAGTTTTCTTATGTGTCCATTTGTCTTACAGTCAGGAAGACCCACGGGCAGGGATGCTGAGGGTGCGCTCCTGAACCGAGCGTTCCACAACTGCCACCAGGAAAAGACCGAAATTACACTTCTGTGTCTGTTTTATTTGATCAATTATTATTACCTCCCTACTGGAGCACCTTATGTTGAATTTTCCCCAAATAAAACCCGGTGTGCCGGCATCCCTCCATCCAAACCTGCTTCTCTCCTGTCATTCTACCTGAACCAGGCTAGCAAGCCGGCTACAATTATATTGTACTTATGCTGCCTTTTTGTGTACGAAACACCCTTGGACGTTGGCGGACACAATCAGTACTATATTAGCTATTTAAAACAGAAAGAATCAGCATACCCCGAAACAGCCCATCACCTTCATCAGAGATGGTGAGAAGGCACAACATTAGCCTAGCTCCTTGGGAGGGCTTCTTGCCATCACACAGGACTGGCAGCTCCAAGTCGACCTAGGAAGGCAGCTGAAGTTCCCAGAGAACATCGCAACTACTCCGCTCCACCCAGATATGGTGTTAACTTTGGAGTCTACGAAGCAAGTGGTCCTGCTGGAACTTACTGTCCCCTGGGAAGACTGGATGGTAGAAGCCAATGAGCGCAAGAGGGGTAAATACGCAGATCTTGTTACAGAGTGCTGGAGTAATGGCTGGAGAGCCCGCTGTGAGCCAGTCAAAGTTGGGTGCCTGGGCTTTCCTCGTCATTCATTACAGCGAACTCTCAAACTCCTTAGAGTAAAAAGACTGCAGTGCAGTATAGCCAATAGAGCATTCTGGAGGCTGCTGAAAAGGCCTTGCAGTGGCTGTGGATCCGGAGGGGGGGATCTTTGGAGCAGTACACAACTTGGACACAAGTCGGGGGTCCGATCATCTCTGGCTAGGTCGCCCGAGTGAGGGTGTCTGATTTAAGACCCGAAACACTCTATGACCCAGGGTTTATAACTGAAGACGTGTCCAAGTAGCACCAGAAGGTGTATTCTTGAACTGTGCTTATATGCAGTCCAATGGGGCAAACCTTTTACCCGTTTAAACAAAATCTAAAATGGGAATCTCACAAAATTGTAATGGGGGAAAAAAAGGGTTGCAAACCATGCATTTTATCATTTTTTCAGGATATATAGACTATTTTGGGCTTCCGCAAATCAGTTATTTTGGCTACAGCGAATGTAGAAAGAAGAACATGAACCGATTCCTACTGGCAACCTGCTGTAGCATGCAGAAAGAGTCTTCACAACCAGACACCAGTTGAGCGGAGTGAGTATAAACTCCAAAGGCACTTTTAAATGGGTAGCATGCACGGCCCCACCTGGCAGACAGGAGTCGGAGGCCCAGCTCCAGACTCTCCCCAGGGAGCTCATCCTGGCTGACTCTGGCACGGCTCAGAGGGCTCACGGGAAGAGGGTCATCGGGGCCGATTTGGACTTCCTCCACAAACCTCCGCAGAAAGCACCTGGCCTCGTCCTCCATTACACAGTAGATCTCAGATGGTGCTGGGTCAGGATTCAAAGGTCAAGGCTGAAGATAAAACAGAACGTCAACAATAGGTGAATGGCACAATAGTTGTGTTGTAACTCTAACCATTTAAAAACAATCTGTGGGCGCAAACCGACTGTGTGTACAGTTTGTTTTCTGTACGAAAAATTTTCAGTTTGTGCTAAAAACGGATGTCATCCCATTTTCCATTTTTTGATAATAAAAAAAATGGAAAAACAATGAAGTAACATGTAATGACTGAGGATAAAAGCCTACTTTTGCTGACCTGATTTTCTTTTTTTTTTTTACAGTAAATACAAGGACAGAAGAATAAAAAGGATAAAGAAAGACAACCAAAGTGATAATATACTCACTTTGGTTGTCTCTCTTTATCCATTTCATTCTTGTTGTCGTATAGTCATTACTGCCACCTACTGGAATGGAGCAGTTTGTTGTATGGGCGCAAAAATTACGCGCAAAAAACGGCGTTTTCATACGTCAGCAGACTAATTTGCATAATCTGTGGCGGAAATGCAGACCACACACACACACTTATTTTCAGATACCTGTGTTGTCTTGTATCTTTGCTTAAAGAAAATCGCTTTAGTTGGAACAGTTTTCATCCTCAAAACAAATATCCCCTAAAAACACATAGAAAGCAACTAACAATTATTCTTGTAAAAGATTCTTCCGTTTAAATTTTTCTTTTCGATTATTCGGTCTATGCAATTTATTAAATAAATAAACAAATACATTTCATAAAATTAGGCTAATGCAATGCATATCTTTTTAATTAATTAAATCTATCAATTTAACTAAGTTACTTGGTAACAATCGGACAGCCTCAACATTTAATGTTAACTTCTACAATAGCTACAGCTGAAACGCAGCATTTAGATATCAGATTAATTATAGCAAGGCAATATCGAGACAGACAGGGATTTTGGTTGTCGTAACAAAGTAATATGGAAATATTAGTCAAGTAAAACAAATGTTGAACTTTGTAGGCCTAATCAATGCTGCTAGCTGCTTAGCCATGGTATCCGCATTGCTTATGTTATATATATAAGGAAAAAAAAAAGATATAGTGTGTGTGCACACACACACACACACACACACACACACACACATACATACATACATACATACATACATACATACATACATACATACATACATACATACATACATACATACATACATACATACATACATACATACATACATACATACATACATACATACATACATACATAGTAGGTAAAGGGGCCAAATTTAGTGGGTTAACCCAGGTGTCCTGTTCACATCAGAGCCGATCGGCACGCGCACACGCACACACACACACACACAGTTAGGGATATTCAGCTTTCGGGTGAAATTTCAGGATGGACCTAAAATGCACGATAACCTTTACAGGTGAACTTAATTTGACCTTCTCTAAACTTTTAAATGCACATGTCCAACTGTTCATGACTCAGTACTTTTTGCACAACTTGCTGTTCTCTAACAAGGAGCTGAACGGCAAATTCACAACAGGTGTTTAATCCATGAATCGACCAATACAGTTACTGGTTCAGTTAGTATTGGTATTTAAACAGTCCTCTTCATCAAGCTGTTCACATTTTGACATCATGAGACGAAGACGACACCTAACAATTGATCAACAGTACCTCGCCATTGTGAGGCTTCAAACACGATGTTCTCAGAGGGAAGTGGCCACTGAGCTTAGAGTGTCACAGTGTCATCAGCAGGTTCCAACAGGGATACAGAGAGACTGGAAGAGTCACAGAAAGGCATAGAAGTGGACGTCCTTTGGCCACATCCCTCACCGATGACCGCTTCACTGTGAACAGTGCCCTGCGGAACCAGATGATGAATGCCACTCAACTCCAGGCACATTTAAAGGAGGTGAGAGGCACCCAAGTGTCAAGTCAGACCATTCGAAACCGTTTACATCAGCGTGGTCTGCATGCTAGACGACCAGCAAGGGTACCTGACCACACCACCAGGCGCAGGCATCATCGTCTTGCATGGGCCAGGGAGCATTTACGCTGGACGAGGCACCAGTGGGCCTCAGTGCTGTTCTCTGATGAAAGTCGATTCATGTTGAGCAGAAATGATGGCCGCCAACGATGTTGGAGACGTCAAGGAGAGCGCTATACATCAGCCACTGTTGTTACCAGACGAGCCTTTGGTGGTGTTACAGTGTGGGCAGGTGTGTCTAGTCAATACAGAACTGCCCTACACTTTGTGAATGGTACAGTGACAAGCCCATACAACCTGAATAACATCATTAATCCAGTCATTGTGCCCCTGCATGAACAACACAGGCCTAATTTCATCTTCATGGACGACAATGCTCCAGCTCATCGAGGTTGCATCATTAGGGAACGGCTGCTGGAGACTGGGGTACCTCAAATGGAGTGGCCCGCATTCTCTCCAGATCTGAATCCCATAGAAAACCTATGTGATCAACTGAGTCGCCGTACAGAGGCTAGTCACTCTGTACCCCAGAACCTCAATGACCTGAGGGCCGCCCTTCAAGAAGAGAAGGGTGCCATGCCTCAGCAGACAATAGGTCGACTTGTGAACAGCATGAGATGTCGTTGTCAAGCTGTAATTGATGCTCAAGGCAACATGACAAGTTATTGAGACATTTTTATTGTGGTATACCCACCACTGTTGTTGGCTTTTGTTTCAATAAATTCTTTGAGATGAGGAAATCACCATTGCATGCTTCTACTTAAATGCCCGACTTTCATGACATAATAGCGTGAACTTTTTACATTTTCCATAAATTTCACCCAAAAGCCAGATATCCCGAACTTTTTGTGAGTAGTGTATATGTACATACACACACATACTGTATATATTTACAACAAATAGGATCCCTCAAATATGTCCCCTACGTCTTTACAGCGTAACCATAACCTACCGCCCATTGTACAATACAAAAAAACTGAACGCGAACATGCATCTACAACCGTTTGAAACGAAATAAAAGAAAAGTAAATGAATTCAAAGATAAGACCAGTAATTTCTTACCTTGGACTGTTAGGGTTAGGGTTACCACTACGGCGATTATGTTCCTATTCCCGCCGGACGCCGGAAGGAGAAACGCCCTTTGGCCAAACACAACAACGAGGAAACGCGCGTTTACGCTACGTCAAAGCCGCGACTCTTCCTTTCGTCGCGGCTTGATGACGACCCTGAATAGAACCTTTTTAATTTTTTTAATAACCTTCAATATTAAATTGTAACATTCTCTTCCAAAGTACGTTATTTTGTGTGGATATGGAAAATATAACTGTTAAACAATTATTTGAGTTAAAAAAAAAAAATAATCAACCAATAAAGAATAAAACAATTTTTTAAGTAAAAGTTAATAATCCGTGCAATACAATTTGCTCTTTGTAAGTTTGGTTGTTGATAACAGTGGTTTGGGAAGTAAGTACATTTTTCACTTCATCAATGGACTTAAATAGCACCTAGGTTATTTTTTGTATTACCATATACATATATGTATGCGAGTATAAAGATTGTTTTTTAACAAATCCTTAGATCCTCTTCGAGCAGCTGACGACAAAGGTTGTTCTCGACCTCACCAAACCATTTGGCTGGCGCCATTTTGGTCAGAGTGCCCTCCTTAAGGTCTTCTGTGGGTTGAAATGGTTTGGAGTAACCTAATGACCTAAGATGACAACAATGACGCTTTCTTTCTGACAGTTCTATGTTTACATGGCAATCATCAACTTCACATGTATAGCTGGGGGTTTGAACCCCACATCTTCCTTATTACATGGATCAGTACAAGAGATCCCCAGAAGGCTTTTAATTCAGAATAGACTCCTCTATCAGGATAAACACATTGACTTTGTAACGGAATCTTTGCATTTATGTCCTTTTCTGTTGTTGTATGCCTTCTGATAAGATGCATCTTTAATTTTTTGAAGTACAATGACTGGTCACAGAGAGGAAAATATACTTTTTCCTGGATCTCCGGGTGCCACTGGAGGTCTTGGTGGTGTTGTGGCACATAATACCAGGTGCTTCAGAAAGCACATCTTCCGAATTATTGTGCCATCACATGTATCAGTGGAAGTGTGGGGTGCTATGGCAGGTTTGGTGGCACTTATAAATTGTGTGAACATGCTAGGACTAAACATACTCTGTGAGCCTCCCTATTGCCCTCAGATCAAAAAAGACCCTTCTCTGAATTTGAAGACATTTAAACCCCTTACCATTAGAAAAGGTTTAATCATTGCCAGCTCATATTTTTACAAAAGTAGTATAGCGTCATGGTACATGAATCTTCTTGTCTTATCAATTGCAGCCCATTAAGGATATTGACAATACCTAAAAATGGACAACAAACAAGAATAAACCTAACAATAGATTATAAAAATGATGATCCTTACACAGTGCTCCTCATCCTCCTGCCATCTCCTCCAGAGTGCAGGAACACAACAAGGACTGAAGCAGTTTTCTTTATAAGCTTATTCAGTCTGTTTGCACCACCTGCCTTGATGCAGCCGCCCCAGCACATCTCTGTTCATGATAGAAGCACAGTTGTAGAATGTTCAGCCGAGTCCTGCCCACTCCAAAGAACCTCTACATTACTAGTTAGAATAGAACATCTTTTTTATTGTCCAAATCCTCTGCATTTGACCCTTCCTAGAAGAAGTGGGCATTGCCTGCAGTGCAGTGCCCGGGGGACCAACTCCAGTTCTTTTGACGGTGCCTTAGTCAGGGGCACTGACAGGAGTATTAACCCCCAACATAAATGTCTTGATGTTGGGAGGAAACCCACCTGTGGGAGTCTCTGCCCATTGATAGGGGTTTAGAGACGGAGATGGAGTCTTCCTGGCCGTGGTTTTCCCGACATGGCGAGAGTTTTTAATTAAATCGCTCAACAGAACGGCTCGATGGACACGAGTATAAATCGGCGACGAGCGCCAGATGAATGGTGTTCCGAGCTTGATCCTGGTCAGCTGACAAGCCTGTACAAGACAAACATTAAGAAAGCGTCCTGCCCTGAGGCGGACCAATCAGCGCTGCACAGGCGCTGATTCAACCGATTCTAGGCAGCTTGGTGGCCGCAGGAAAGGGAGCCGTGCTGCTGTCTGCAGCCCGGGCTTGACCACGCCCCTTGGTCTGCCACACCATGTAAACACATAGAGAACATGCAAGCTCCACACAGAAAGGACCTGGGACGGCTGTGGTTCTTTCTTGCTGTGAGGCAACAGTGCTAACCACTGAGCCACTGTGCCCCCTGTACAACAAGAGCCAGAGCCGATTTTATTTAAATAGATTAAGGATTAAACAGGACAAGCTTAGCTTGTCTTTATTGTCCCAAACACACCACAACACATGCATTACGTGCATCAACGGCCGACACACACAAACACACACACACACACACACACGCAGATGGAGGCCGTGAAATGCCTGTTCCGCATTTATCACATCAAGGCTTGTCCTTCCTCCGGGGGGCAGGCCAGGAGCGGTGGGCAGCTCACAATACAGCGCCTGGGGACCAACTTCCATGTCCATTGCTGGTCAAACAATGTTTGTTGTGCATGTTTTTGGTGGGGTTCTAACAATGTTATATGGAGGAAACCCCATTTGAGCACAGGGAGAACATGCAAACTCCACACAGAGAGGCCCAGAATAAGGAGATACCCTCTGGAGTGCAGTGCCAACAGCGCCCCCAGGGAATGCCAAATACTAAATATAATCTATTTTTTTTAAATAAGAAAACAATACACAGTAAAACAATCAAGTTGTTGGTGAGTGACCAGTTGTGTCTGGTCTTTTGGAGAGATTTTTTAGAGAAGTCCGCATCTCTCAATACATATTGTATTTGTTTCATAGCGGATCTTGACCGCCCCAATATGGCGGACTCACAGACGCATAGCGGTGACATACAGCAGGGGCCAAAGAGGTATCTATGTTTGTATATCTATGGTTCACACCACCTGACTGTTTATGGCCACGTGATTCCGGTGGGTCTCCCGCAAACGCACACAAAACTTGGGTATTTTTCCATGTGACTTTGCCAAAAAGTTAAAAAAAACAAAAAAATGGAGGCTTCCTGTTGTTACGGAAGCCCTAACGAGCCGTTTATACACACACATTTATCTAACAACGTTTGTTTTCTCGTGAATCATGTAGTCGGAACAAACTACCGATTTGGCCAGCCCGCACGAATAGATAGACATGTCATTCCTTTCCCAGTAGAACTTGCAACCCTGCCTACCTACGTCCGCTTCAGAAAGCATCTGCTGCTGCCACCTCCTTCTCCATGGGACAGTGGAACTGCCAGTCTGCGGTCAACAAGGCTAACTTCATTCCTACCTTCGCAACCCGCTCTGCACTCCAAGTTCTGGCACTTACAGAAACTTGGGCTTCCACAGAGAACACAGCAACCCCTGCTGCCCTCTAGTCCCACTTCTCCTTCTCCCACACCCCTTGCTCGACTGGGTGAGGAGGAAGGAGCTTTATGGAGGAACTGGCCATGCTGCTCTCATCCATTTCAGAGGACAGCTCTCCGCTTGGTATCATGGGTGACCTCAACATCCACCTGGACAAACCTCAAGCTGCTGACTTCCTCACATTGCTGTCCTCGTTCGACCTCTTCCACACCCCAGGGACACACAAAGCAGGCAACAAACTGAACCTCATCTTAGCACATACTGTAATTGTATCACTGTCAACACTCTTGTCACCCCACTACAGACTTCACATCACTTTTTTATTAAGTTCTCACTCTCTCTGCCTCCATGTCCAACGGTTCCCCCTCCTTGTGTCTCTTACCGTCAAAACCTTCGCTCGCTCTTCCCAGCTCAATTCTCCATTCTTGTCTATTCTTCCCTCCCCCCTACTGAACACCTTTTCTCACTTGATGTTATTAATGCCACAGACACATTCTGCTCAACACTCACCTCATGTCTCTCACACCTAACCTTCCAACACCTGACTCTCTTCACTCTTTTCCCCCCCTATCCGATGCTGACATGTGATAGTAGGGTGGCTAGAGAGGAGGAGATTAGATATTAGATATTATCTGTAGCTACCCTACTACCTGTCCCATTGACCCCATCCCCTCACATTCTGCAGGCCATTTCTTCCACCCTCTCATAACCTCACTCATACACATCATTGATGATTGATCATTGAACATTCCCAGACACATTTGAGCAGGCTCGAGTAACATATCTGTTCCGATTTAGCTTGATTTATCTGGAGCCTTTGACACTGTTAACCACCATGTCTAGTCTTTCTGATCTGGGTTTTACAAGGACTTCGAACAGATGGTTTGGGTCTTACCTCTCGGGTAGAGATCCTACAGGTTGTCGTGGAAGGGAGAGGTGTCCAAGTCACACCAGGTAAAGGCCGGTGTCCCACAGGGATCTGTGCTTGACCCTCTTCTCTCTCCTCTTCTCTACCGCCTCACTGGGATCTGTCATCCAGCTGCTTAGTTTCTCCTGGTGACTATAGGTGACTATATTCCTCATCCATGTCGTCTCATCCATCATCCATCATCCGTAAATCCAACCATTCAATACCACATACTGTAAATGTTCAGCTCGGCTCATCATCATTAATTCCATCCAAGTCTGTGAGAAATCTTGGGGAAGTGATTGACGACCAGCTAACTTTCTCTGATCAAATTTCCTCTGTCTACCGATCCTGCAGATTCACTCTGTACAACATCAGGAAGATCAGACGGTACCAGTGGGAGCAGCTCCTTGTCCAGGCGCTTGTAATGTCACGAGTACTGAACATTCTACTGGCTGGTCTACCAGCGCGCACTGTTAAATCTCTGCAGTGTTAACATGTCACGCCTCTCTTCATCTCTCTCCACTGGCTGCTTATAGCTGCCCGTATCAAGTTCAAATCCCTGATGCTGGCCTACAGGGAAGTAACTGGATCTGCACCCATACATTGCACCACGATCAGGCCATATGCCCCAACCCGCTCTCTGAGGCCTGCAAAAGAGCGGAGGCTGGTGGTGCCTCCACTGTGTGAAATGAGTTCTCAATCCAGACTCTTGTCATGCTTGGTTTTTGGAGCCAAGGAAGAACGACTAGTCAGTATGTCAGTGTTCAGCTTCAATCGATAACATTAAAAAGCACAAACCAAGCCAGAAATCTCGGTGCAGTCATGGTCTCGGACTTAAATTTCAACAGTCACTTGAAAACAATTACAAAGTCAGCCTACAATCACCTTAAGTTTATATCAAGGATTAAAGGACTTATGTCTCACCAGTCTTTGAAAAACTTGTCCATGCATTCATGTTTAGTAGACTAGACAACTGTAACTGTGTCTTTACAGGTCTCCCTAAAATATGGATCAGACTGCTGCAGTTGATTCAGAGCGCTGCTTCTCAAGTCCTCTCTAAGACCAAGAAAGTAGATCATAGTACTCCAGTTCTCAGATCTTTACACTGGCTTCCTGTCGATGCAAGAATTTATTTCAAAATACTACTGTTGGTTAATAAAGTGAATGGTTTACGGCTGAAACACATTTCTGATTCTCTGCTACGTTATGAACCATCCAGACCTCACAGCAAGAAGGTCCTGGGTTCGATTCCCGCCTGGGGCGCTGTTGGCACCGTTCTCCGGGTGGGTTATCTCCCAAACAGGTGCCTTTCTGTGTGGAGTTTGCATGTTCTCCCCGTGCTCACATGGGGTTTCCTCCACCGATGGATGATGGACACTTGTCCACTGCTCCTGGCTGCCCCCCCAGATGAAGGACAAGCCAGGATGGGTTAAACGCAGAGGCCTCATTTCACCGGCCACCATCCAAAGCATGTGCATGTGTGCTTGTGTGTGTGTGTGTGTGCGTGCATGTGTTGTATTGTGGTGTGCTGTGTGACAATTAAAGGTTCTTCTCTTCCCTTTGTCTGAGACTGATCTGCTCTCCGTCCCCAGAGTCAAAACTAAACATGGAGAATCAGGTTGTATGCATCACATACCTGGACAAACTGCAGGTGTGCTGCAACTCTCCACTCTTTTAAAACAAGGCTGAAGACTTTATCTTTGCTGCTGCCTTTTACTAAACCAAATATTCATTTCTTCACTGCACTGGAACATTTATGACTTCATTTTATGCATTCGCTGTATTCTATTTCTTAACTTTATAATGTGCTCTTTCCTTTTACAAGGTGTTTCTTTTTTGCACATTGTTTTAATGCTTCTGATCTTTTATGTAAAGCACTTTGAATTGCCTTGTTTTTGAAATGTGAATACTAGTGGCTTTGTGCACAATGTATTATTAACAGCTTTCGCCTATCTGAAATGTTGATTTTGATAACTGAAAGATCTCCAGACATGTTCGATTGCAGAGGAGAGCAGTGTGGAGGAAGAGGAGTTAAATAGTAGCAGCAGTGCCCGTGAAGGAGTGACAGAAGAGATTGAACAAGCAAGTAATAAGGGAAAGCAAGAGTATGGACAGATTCGAAGTGAGGAAGATGAGGTTTTAGATGATCCGGCACTGTGGCCAGAGAAAGTACAATACCATGAAAGGGAAGCTATTGTTCGCAGACTTGCCAACCGGTGTGGTTAGGAGACAGAACTGTATAAAATCATGCCCCAAGACTCAGAAGGCAAGCCATTCCCCAACTATTTACAGTTCAGTAGGTCAGCAAACGGAAGTGAAAAGGTGCAGAGAGACTGGCTTATTTATAGTAAGAGTGTAAAGGCATTATATTGCATTCCATTTGGTTTTTTTTTACCTCATGAGCAAAGTAAACCCCCACCCAGTTCTCGGAATAGTAAGGATGGCTATAGCATAATGTTGTGGTATAATTAGTAACCTGTTATGGTTAAATTTCAGTCACCCCACATGAAAACCCACAATATGTTATACTAAAATTGATGCAAGAACAGCCAAATTTAATACCAAATGTAATATAAAACTATCTCTTAAAAATACCTTTAAAAAGTAGTGCACTCTGTCAACCACCCAATGGAGCCATGTATGACCAATAGAGGGCACTATCTCCCGAGGTCATGTAAGGAACAAGCCGTGACTGAAGAGTCAGCAGAAATCAGTCTTTCTGTTATTTTGGAAACTGGCTGTCTATAGAAAACAACAAATGAACACCATCTTCGAAAGAAGGGGGGTTTCGGCTATGAAGGCTGTGATTGGCTGGCTGAGAAGCACCATCAGAGAACTGCTAAATAAAGAAACAAGACTACGATTGGCTCATAACACATTTCTGATTATTTTTTGACACAAAAAGAGGCGAGATAGGCAGAGGAAGGAAGAGTTTCATTGTTGTGTCTGTACTTTTCTGATACACAATAAAACTTGTATGCATCAGCTTCTGTTTTGTTCCAGTGATTTCTTCCAAGTTTGAAGGTCAGAGTAAGATAAGAGCGCCGAGCCGAGACTGAGTGTTTTTAAACCTCGGGCTGAGTTTTGTTAATGACCGAGGTGCAGGCTCTCTCCTTCACAGACCTCAGCTGTGAAACTTTCAACAATGTCATCAGTAAAATGACGGAGAACTACCAGTGCATGAGGATGGTTTGTCTCACAAGAACAGTTACTGGAAATGGAAAAATCTGCAGCATACCTTGACAACAGCAACAGGTATAGACAGTCAGCTGCAGAAACAAATACAGTTAGGATCCTTCTAGAAAGGATTTTGGATGTGACACTATACTTCACATCTAAGAATCTGCCATTCCGGAGGAAATCTCACTCAATCTTGATGATGTGCATGATGGACATTTACCTTGGCTTACTTGAACTGTTGTCAAATTATGATCCGCTATTACGTGATCACTTACAGAAAGTCAGGGACAAAAAGAAAGGAGCATGACTGACTCATTACCTCAACCCTGAGAGCCAAAACGAGTTCATAGGAATATGTGGTCAAAGGGTTTTGAAAACAATACTCTATGAAAGAGAAGATGGAATCTATTACTCGGTGATATGTGATGCAACTCCAAACATTTCCCATACTGAGCAAAGTGTATTATTGATTGAATGAGGTATGTACACAAAGATAAAGTTAAGGGAACAGGTGAATGTGTCAGGGTTCGCCCGGGTCCTTCTGGCATCGGCCACTAGATGCTGCCAGTACTGCCTCATCAATGTTGCTTTGTTTCACCTGTTTCTGTTTCTGATTACCCAGCCTCATTATGTCATATGTTTCACCTGTGTCTCGTTTTGTCTTTCCTATTTATACCCCGTCTTTTGTGTCCCTCCTTGCTGAGTCTTGAGAGTTTGTCTAGACTCATGGCAAAGCGCTTGTTTCCAAGCCCATGAAATTGTTGCTTGTCTTTTGTCTGTTTTTATTGTGCTTGTTACAAGTAAAACCTTTATTTTTGCCACTGCATCTCTGCCTTGTTCTCTGCACCTGGGTCCACTCAGCATACCACGTTACAGAATGTGAAATAACTGAACCGAAAGATTTCTAAAATAGAGTGCAAATA
Organism: Zeus faber; assembly: GCF_960531495.2. Classification (NCBI taxonomy): domain Eukaryota; kingdom Metazoa; phylum Chordata; class Actinopteri; order Zeiformes; family Zeidae; genus Zeus; species Zeus faber. The sequence continues at coordinate 32,203,770 of NC_137203.1, forward strand.
TGTCGGAAAGTAAAGGGAGTTCAAGCACATATTGCAAAAGAATCTGGTTGCCACATACTCACCTTGTGCCTCCCATACTCTACATCTTGAGGGTGTACATGCATCTCAGTCATCCCCAGAAGTATCAACCTTTTTTGGCTGTGAATCGTCTTTACAATCTGTTCAATGGCAGCCCAGGGCGATGTGCTTTTCTCAAGGAGAAGACAGGCTGCTGTCTTAACCGCCTTTCAGACACGCGATGGCGTGCGTGTATTGCTGCGGTCCGACCAGAAAATACTAAAGTAAAATGTAAATACTTTCATTTTCCAAAATGACAGACAAAATTCATAGACCTTGCCACAAATTGAGAGACAAGTACTCCAAAGATCTCACAGATGGATTTGAAAATTAAGTGCAACATCTAAAGAGGATATATTGTGCCACTTTTTCAGATGGTCTTTCTCCTGCAAAGCTCCTAAATGCCATCTACAAGATGCAGCTAGAGTATTTTGTAGAGGTGTGCATTGATTGCACTGTGAATCTTCTGTACAATGCCTGTAACAGTTGCTGGAGGTGAACTTGCCTTCAGTATGCTGAAACTTATAAAGAACTATTTAAGATCTACAATGTGCCCAGACAGGTTGACCAGCCTTGCCATGCTTTTAATTGAAAACCAGTTAGCTAGAAAATTTAACTTTAAAAAACATGAGTTTGCTCACCTGAGTTTTGTTAACAGGGAACAAACACAAGGACAAACGCCTTAACTTGTTCTACCCAAGCCTGTGCGGGGATGGGCAAAATACTGAGTATTTTCTGCTATGGTTTATCGCCGTTGAACTTACTCAGGAATGCCCACATTCCTGTATTGACACTACAGTTGCAGTTTCACAGATGCTTTTTCTCTGTAGGTACCACATTTATGCTTGCAGTCCATATAGTTCAGGATTTCAGGAGAATTTTTATTTTTATTTTGGGTGTTATTTAGGCATGTATTTCAGAATTATGCATAGGGCAGAAGAGGGTTAGCACATTTATAAGAATTGGTCATAAATTATTTAATCTAACACATGGATCATTGGTAATTTCTTCATAAACACTGACTACAATACCATATATTAAAAATAAGTCGGTTCTGTATCCCCTCCCCTCGCTCTCCTCTCACTCAACATCTAAGGATACACAGCACACTAAGCAGTACTTTATTGTCCACTGAGGTGTAACGTTGCATTGTGAGGTAAAATGGGAAGTAGGATATTTATAATAAAGCACAAAAATCGCTGTAATGTTAACATATAAAATGTGAGATGCACGATCAATCGGCCGGAGACTGGAATTGGTCTGTTTTCATCTGCCGATCAGTGTCAGACATATTTTCCCATTCTGTGCCGGTCAAATTTACACGCCCTATACTGTGCTCATGTACTGTACTCGTAAAAATGCTCCAATACTCAAACCCGAGACCAACGTAATGTAACGAAAGAAAGAAAATGTCAGGTGTTTAGCGGTACTTCACGGTAAACAAAGAAGATTTGATAATTTTTTTATTTATCTAATTTAATTTTTTATTTACATTGGATTTGATTAACTTGGTTTAATGCACGGTGAGAGAAGGAGGACTTCCAGTGAACGAGAGTGAGAAGAGTCAACCATTTATTTTATTTGTTAATTTCTTTGTAATGACTGCAATTTATTTGCGAAGTACCATATAAATATAATATAAATGTATATTTGCACTTAAAGTGAGTTATTTTATATTGTGTCCTACAAAAACTGTCAGTTATTATACTGAAACTTGGTGACAGTCCCATATACAATTTTAATGAAACTCAGTGAGTTTCCTGTTCTATTATTGTTCTACAATGAATAATGAACAATAATAACCAGCAATCTCACTCTTGTGGTAACTGAAAATTGCAGTGTAGACCGTATGTGCAGGTGTCCTATCACGTGAGCGTGATTAGAACACAGGATGTATTTGACATCAACGTACAGCAGATTGGAAATCGGAATCTGCAGGTCACACCTAAAAAAAAATCTGAAATAGGAATCCGCCAAGAAAATTGCAGTCGGTGCATCTCCAATTGGTAAACATGTTCGGTAACTTTACAAGATGATGCATTTCAAGGGGTATATCCTAATGATATGAATTTGTATACTGTATATAGTTAGCTGCAGTAGCTTGCATACTATGTGATGAGCCTTATTACAAGACAGCTACGGTGTGAATAACTGATGGAGTCATTTAGCTGCAGTAACTCCGCCATGGAGCCCCTGATACACTGTTGTGGTACTCTGAATATTTTCCCGAGGTTGGCAGGTCTGCAGTATACAAATATTTAAAAAAAAAACACACACCATTTATGGTTTTATTGTAAATGTTTATGATAATATAGAACATAAAAATACAAAATAATGACAATAATAATTTGTGTGCTGTGCTCTCTGATTCTCAACGGGGGGTTTGACTGTGAATGCAGGAGGGGCAGCAGTGCAGGGAGTTGTGGATGAAGAGGTCACATTCTGTGCAGAACACACTGCTGCATGAAGGACACGTGAACACCTAGACAGAAAAACACATGAATTATACTGAAAATTACATATGTGCATAGATAATTAAATGTGGTACAAGATTGTATACATAATTTAATTCAATAACGCTGCTTGTGAGATGAAATTCAACTTGCATATACTATATTCACTTTCCACAGGAAGCTCTGTGAATCAAAAGTGATGCATTGAGAAGCAGCTAAAGACCCCTCTGTCCAGACTGCATTTGGTTTAGGTCTGTCTTTGTATTGTGTTGATATCAATGTGTTGAAGCACTCTGTAACTGTGTCTCAATAGGTGCTATACAAATAAACGTTTACTTACAAGTAATTAAGTAAAGATTTAAGTAAAGATTTTTTTTTTTAATTTGCAAGTCTTATTTCATGTTGTGCAGAGCATCGTTGAAATAAATAATACAATATACTATAAAACATAAACAATACATACATTGCATGCTACTTTAAAATTGTAAAGCTCCCATCTAATTGTAGTGTTATTTAAACTGTATACTAGCACATCAACAATATAATTAAACACTACAAGGCTCTGTGAAATACTCCATTCCAATTGGTCAATAGCGCTAAATAAGCAGGCCGTTATATCTGAATAATGACCGCTGATCTGTTAACAATAACTGTGCCACGGGCAACCACCTCTGTGCCTGGTTTCATGTCCCATCACTCGGCCTACACACTCTTGTTAAGACTAGCTAGTGGTGACATCTTGTGACGCTTGTAACACACAAACTACAATGGAAGACTTTAATATCAACTTCAATTTATTTGGTCAAAATATTAATGTGCCATTCAACATGTCTCATTTCATGATGCATGGAAATGTCAAATTTAACATGAATAACCATAAATAGGTTAGTCATTTGTAGGGAGAAGACTTTGACTTCTACATCACAGTGTTAGCTAAATTGCAGCGGACTATTTCACTTAGAGGAAGCTCTGGAACTAGGAATACTAGTTATAAAACAATTTTGAATCAATATATTGTGGCAATGGATCATTTATTTGGCAAATAGCTGTGTAATAAGCAGGATAGCGAACAGCCAGTCATGCGCAATATCACCTCAAAGGGGTTATTTTGCAAAAACGACCAGCTGCCGGAACATTAACCCTTCCTTATTTTGATTTATATATATATATATAAATAAAATTTGATCCTAAATGTTCCTCCATAAGTGAGAATACAGACTTTGCCAATGGTGTCCTACTAATAGGAAAAGGAGAGAATTTTGCAAAAGATGTACAACTTACACACTTGTCCTTCAGCTCTCCTTGACAAGCTTGACAAAACCTGCGACAGAAGCAGTAAAAGTTCAGAAACGTGCAAAAGAATTTAAGGCAGCGAAGAAAGGGAGACAGTCAATGGGTGTGCTGTGTGAGGGAGGGTGTGGAAGCCACCTTTCTCCCTGGTGCTCCTCTACTGGGCTCTCCATGAACGGCTCCAAGGGGAATAGATGATGGAAGGAGCGCGCCAGATGTGGCGCTGACACCAGGGTCAAACCTGGGAACAGAACGCTGATCAAGTTCAGGTTCAAGAGATTATTTGTCACATACATATATTGTACATTTACATTTACATTTACATTTAGTCATTTGGCAGACGCTTTTATCCAAAGCGACTTACAAGGGAGAATAACATTCAGCTACATTGCGACAGAGATATGGAAGGGGCAGCACCACAATCGTGATTCTGGGTTATATAATTATATAATATAATTAATTGTCTGTGTGATCAAAGCCCCAGCAGAAGCACTTCATCTCATTCATCCAAACTTTTATGGGTCAACAAAAACTGCTTTTTTCCCCACCAGCTACGTCGGTCTGCTGGTAGGCAATGGCGGTCGCAACGCACAAAATAATTTTGTGTCTTATCAAAAAAAGTTATAGCTTCCGGTTAATGCTCCCGACAGGAGTATTCTATATGCAGGTTTAATGTATTGATAGTATGATTACAATGCATATTTTGCAAGTAATAATGCAAGTATATAATGCAAGTAAATAACGTCAGACATTCATGTGTTTGTTTCTGGCAGCTACATAAACCACTTGGATTGACTTTTGGATTGAACACTTTCATGTATATTCATTCAGGTTTCGTCAGCTGAACATTCCAGTCTTATTAAGGGCCATCATTGTCTTAGGGTTCAGATAAACAAGGTTCTATTGTAGCTTCCAAAGCAAAACTCATACCACAGACTTTACACTCCACAGGTAGCTCAGTGTACTTGGCGTGGCACTGAGGACAGAAGTAGCCCCCAAGAGACAGGCCTGGATCGCTGCTGTTTTCCAAGTGGCTGGGGACAAGAAATACAAGCTAGAGTGTGAGACAGTGGCATGCAAAACCGAAGGGAATTTTTTCCATATGTTTCAGTTTTTTCAATAGGTAAATGTGATCGGTTTGTTTACATTCCTATGACAGATATTTTTATCCAGAAAAGTGCTGCAATTCGCTACATTTGAGAGCCTTTTTCCCCCAAGTTGACATCACATGATTCGTGTCTCACTTACGACATGCTGAACGATGGCTTGGCATCCTGGTCGCACAGAGAAGCAATCATGTGTTGGGGGAATCCTGAAGAGACGGAGGACTGAAGTTGGACCACACAAAGATGCAGAGCACAGTAATACTTGGAAGCTTACATTATAGACTAGAGACTAGAAACAGGAAGTCACGCTGCCTCCTATTGGTAATCTACTGAAGCCAAAGCTGTGCTTGCGATGTACAGCGGCAATTGCAAAAAAAGTTCTTAATAAAATGTGACATTTCTGTTATTCAAAACGAAAAGAAAAAAAAAAAGAAAAAAAGAGATGACTATAACAACTGTTTTCCATTTTTTAAGGCCTAAACGGTTGCCCCATTGGACTGCATTTAAGCACAGTGAGAAGTTGCAGCAGAATGGTAAGTTTCTCGAATAGTAAAGCATTCAGCGAAGTTGTTCCATGAAGAGTTATGAATGAATGGGAGCCAACATTTTAATAGGGCCTGGGGCGGGTCTTGGCAAGAATCTGGCTGGCAAACGTCATGGAAAATTGCAAACGAGAAGCCAGAGCTTGAAGACCCCCCCTTATCCTGTTTGGTGACAGTTGCAAGTGGATAAGACGAAAGCAGCGTGCTGACATTGTTCGGTAGTGATGGGGTATATTTTTCTTGCAACGCCTGACACGTCAAGCTTGATAACTTGATCGGTCCGGGGTTTAAACACAACACAAAATGAACCACTGCCACAAATCTTTGCATATAAACTATAAATTAAATCAATAGTGTTTTTGAGAATCTTTACAGTATCACAAAACATAACATTGCGATACTCAAGTTTATCAATATTTTCTTACACCCCTAGGCCTGGGTTGAAATAGCAAACCTATCGTTTATGGGCCCAGTGAAATGAACATGACATGACTTGGCGCACACTAACCCATGCGTATCAAGGAGCACTCCGATGAGGCGCTGGCTGGAGGCGGCTTGACATGGAACATGAGCAGCTCTTTGAAGTGACTCTCGTCCAGGATGACATGATAGGTGCCCCCTGTCTCTCTGGTCAACACCGTGCACACACGCACCTCAGCCGACAGACCGATGACGGACACCCGGATCTTCAGCTCTTTCAAAGTCTGGGCAATCGACAACTAAACTTTAAAAACGAATCCCATTTTTTGGTGAAATTCTTTTTTGGTCTATCTTAACCCAATTCGGACAAGGTCAATACAATTTAGTCCTGGTATATCCACGCCCGAGACAGCAATAGGCGTCATGATAACTGTGTTATCTCAATGCAAGGCTGCAGGGGGAAATTACAAGCTGTAAAGTGCTGCTTCAAGTGAGTTGGGGGGGTTGGTAGGTACGGACCGCAATGCCTCGCGTCAAGCTTAAATAACTCAGCTTTTGAGATGCTGGTATTTTACTAATTTCCCAGAGGAGCTAGGCTGATCCCCTCTGCAGCCTTGTATTGAACTAACATTTAGCACTCTGTGATTCACACAGGGATGAAATTGTTACAGACCTTTTTACCGATAACACCATCTTGTCTGAATCTGGGTGAGATTAGACATTAAAACAATTTCTCAAAAAACACCTGAACATCCCTTTCAGCAAGGTGGATAAGACAGGCCAATCCAACAATACAACATACATAACAGACCTTCTATCCTTGGAATGTGTTCACTCTCTAAAATACAACACAGCCCGAAATTTGGTTTTGCATAGCAGCTATAAGAATAAATTCAAATTAGGACTCTATTTATGCAGTCCTCAACACCGTATTAGATAATATTCCACGACACTGATGGATGGTGGGAGAAAAATGTTTAGTTTTTTTTCTTCGATTCTGAGGGTCACTAAACCCAGAGGAAGCGTTGCTCGCTTCACTAATTTTATGTTACAAACAACCGGCATTGGGCTCAAACAATCCCTTGCCTTACCTTGACCAGTTCGTAGATATTTGCTGGGTCACATGTGGTGAGGCTGCTGAAGATGATAAGAATCTCCCGGCTCGTGTGGCCGGGCATGTGCCTTCAGACAATGACACAAAATCCCGATGAAGATCATAAACCAAGCCACTGTAATATGGAGGAAGATATTTATTTTAACCATCATCGGAGACGTACTTGAGAGTCTGCATGGCCAAGTTGAGGGAGTTGTAGAGCGAGGGCTCTCCGATGCAAGTGGAGTCCGCCGCTTTCTTCAGGGTGGCTATATGCTTCCTTGGATTTCCTGTGGGCGGGAGAGCACAGGACAAAAACCGGTCACGCTTCGACAAAGCACAAAGTTGTATTATTTGTCAAACCTATTGAAGCAAAGCAGCAGTACTTACTGAACCTTGGGTATTCTCAACAATGTAAAAAAAAAAGGAGTGTAAAGGCTTCACTTCGGCTCACTCTGCTTACCCTACTTTACATACTTTAGTTTGTCCAAATCACCCTGTAGAATTACTGGAAAAGATGTACTGGACTCAGAGCTATGCATACTTGTTTTACTTCACTTAGCTAGTAATAATGTACTTCACAGCAAAAACAAAACAAACAAAAAAACAAAACGAACTTTTGTGCAAGTAACTTTTTTACCAGTAGCTTTTTTACGCTCTCTTTCCAGACCTCCAATTCAGAATCTTGAAAACCTACACCTGACATCCTGTGCAAGTGCGTCAAAAAAAAGGACCATTTGATTAAAAATGGGACTTACTACTTAAAAAATGATTTGGCAAAATAGCATGTTTTCCCATTACCAATACAATTTTTGTACAACTTGAATTGTTTCTCACTAGCCCCTTGTAAAGTGCTAGGTAGCAGTTGCATCGCATTGAAATAGTCAAGAATGTGCGAATGTTGAGAATGTATTTAACAATTTTTTCAGGAGGTTAACAGAATGCAGCTCTTCATTCTCCAGAGAGAGTGACAAGAGAAGCGTCCGGTATAAGTGAGCTGCAGGACTGAGGTACAGTAAGGAACACATAGCAAAACACAGCAAAAAGAGCATGCCATAGGAATTTCTCACCTGCCAAGTCAGTCAGTTTCTCTGCTCTTTTGTTCTTTGTAGTAATTATGCCAACCTAGACAGAGGAAACTTCATCACTATAGCTTTCATAAGTCAACACCTCAATAGGTCCCATGTCTACTGTCGACACAGTAATGGTTGCCATAATGGCAGTATACTTCTGCACTATGACTATGTAATACGTGCCTTCTAGAAACCAACTTATATCAACCATTGACCATAGTGATGATGCTGGCAGTGCTAGAGCTAACGATATAAAACAGACATGCTATATACATACTAGCATGTGTGGGTAATTTGGTAGAAACAGCCTTGCCTCAATATATTTGTTATAAAACATCATAGAAGTTAAAATTTTCTAAAAAGCTCTAGAAAAGTGGTACCACACCTGACTAATGGGGTTTTGGTCAAAATACTCCACAACAAACGCCTCAATAAGCTAGAAAAGAAAGGATAAAAACATATTAAGGCAACACTTTAAAGCTGCAGACAATGTCAGCAGATGGTTTCGGATAATTGTGTTTACAGCTCTGTGGTGCAAAGGGCCCTACCTTCAGTGTGGTGGTGAGGCGGCTTGGCCTCAAGTCTTGGTCTTCCATGCTTCTTGAAGAATCAATCACAACATAAAGGTGCCGCATCTAGGGAAGAGGGCAATCTCAATAGTGCTCACAAAGAAGAGGTGAAGGACACAAAGTACAGGACCTTATAATAAAAACTGCAAAACCTTGTTTATCTAAACTTACTATTCAATAGATCCAGCCCCACCCCCACCCTTTCCCACCAAACTTGCATTAGTTGGTTACGAGACAATGGCAGCTGCAAAGTGTAATAGAAAGTCTTTTGTCAAATCTGTAGTGAAAATGGCTATGGATCCCCATTAAATGTGCCTGAACAGACTGTTGTGTACACAGGCTATGGAAGTTATGTTAAAGTTACAGGTTGAAAGGTCACAGTATTACCAACTGTTTAGCTATTGTTTCTGACAAAGTTTAATGTATTGATTTTATGTTTAGAGATCACATTGTGAGTAAATGATGTAGCAAATTAGTGTTAAATTATTTTATTATACAATTAACAATTAAACATTTAAACTTTTTTATGAAACAAAATTGCATATATCTACTTCATTAGCTTATTCTTACCCTGTTTTTTTTTTCATTATATTTATTATTCTACTTTGTAAATGCATTTTGCCTGCTATGCTTTTATTGTCGCAACTTGATGGCCTTCTTTGAACGTAAACACTTTGAGTTACATGTAGTAGTAACTGCGGGTTTTGCACTTGGGATTTCTCATTGCTAAAGCATGTTATTGCGTATGAGGAATATATACACAGGATATTAGCGATGAGGCTGTCTTTATTGATTACTTTGTTACAATTGATATGTGCACATACGATTTGCTATGCGCCAATCGCAAATAGCTATGGTGAAGTTACTGTTACGACAAGTGACAAGGCATTTCATTTATTCCTGTATAGAAAAGTAATTGTACTATTTCAGCGATAATGTTTCTGTATTGATTCACTTCAATATTGTGGTGAAATGCAAATGATACTTACAATTCAACAGGTATCACAGAAATGTCTGCAGTGCGATTCTTTAGTATTGCATTGAGAGATGGGAATGGAAATTCCCACTCATAGCGTGTATGATAAGGATTGACTTATTTTCAAATATCATTTTTCATAGATTTATGTGGAAAATCTAATGTTAATAACTCATTGTTTCTCCGATAATTGTACGTCTTTTGGCCTCTTTTTTGTTAAATTACAAAAATGAACCACACGCCAATTCACGCAATCAATCAGCGGCGCCTGTGAGCCTCTGCATGGCGTTGTTGTGTAACAACTTGGTGTTGGACTTTATGAAGTTGTACTTTATATAGCTGTGGACATTTAGACGCTATTTGACCAGAGAAAGCATTGCGGCAAAACTGCAATGCTTGTGATCCATTGTACACATAAATCCCAGACCTAGCTGTGGCAAGGGAAGGAAAGAGATTTAGAGAGTAGTCTAGATGGCAAGAGTAATAGTTTAAAGCAGACCTGGGGACTTTGCGGCCCCCGGGCCAAATCCGGCTCTTTGGGCATCCCTGTCCGGCGTGAGGTCAATCGTAAATTACAACACAAATACAACTGTACAAACAAACGCAATACAACTGTGTTGCTTTTTATTTTGGAAAGCGTGTGTTTTTTTTTTAAATTTACGTAAGAGCGCGCATGTGTGGGTGAACAGCTACAAGTGATGTTGGCCAGCTAGCCCTCAAAATGTCAGCTCACGCCAAAAAAAGAAAAAATGATACCGAATGCCGCATTTTCAAGAAGACATGGACTGCTAAATATTTATTTACAGAAGTCGAAGGTAAAGCCGTGTGCTTAGTCTGTGGTACACAGGTCGCTGTGTTGACAGATTACAATTTGAATCACCACTATGTGACCAAACACGAGGAGAGATACAAGAACTTGTCTGATCAAGAAAGCAAGGGAGTGGGAGGCTTTGCTAGCTAAGCTGCAAAACCAACAAGGATTTTTTACTCAACTTTGCACATCCAGAGATGCAGCTGCCCACAAAATCGCTAGAAAAAGTAAACTGTTTTCTGACGGAGCGTTTATTAAGGAGCGTTTGTTGGACTCTGCAGCACTAATGCCCAGAGAAAAACTGAGTATTTGAGAACGTGCCCCTCTCCCGACACACTGTAACGAGGAGGGTTGAGGACATTGCGGTAAATCTGGAGTTTCAGCTGAAGAACAGAGCGGTCAACTTTGACTCTTTTTCCCTGGCTTTGGATAAGAGCTGCGATGTACGTGACACTGCCCAGCTACTCATCTTCTTACGTGGGATAACTACAGACTTCAAAATCACGAAGGAGCTGGCAGCCATACAGTCAATGAAAGGGACAACAACTGGGAGAGATTTGTTTACGAAGGGTAAATGCACATTTGGACAAGTTAGGACTGAAATGGGACAAGCTGGCAGGTGTGACAACAGATGGTTGTCCAAATCTGACGGGGGAAAATGTTGAACTTTTGAAGAGAATGCAGGATAAAGTGACAGAAATGAACCCTGAGCAGATATTGACATTTTTACATTGTATTATACATCAGGAAGTGTTGTGTAAGTCAGTGTTGAAAATTAACCATGTTGTTGATGTTGTAACTAATAAAGTAAACTTCATCAGGGCAAGCGCATTGAATCACAGACAGTTTGTTGCACTTTTGGAGAAAAATCAGAATGAACATCGTGACATAAGCTACCACACAGCTATCAGGTGGCTCAGCCTGGGCAAGTGCTGAAAAGTGTCTGGGACCTGAGAGAAGAGATTCATGAGTGCTGTGTAAAGAAAGGAAATGCCATCCCACAGCCTTCAGATGCAGACTGGATGGCAGACCTTGGTTTTGCTGTAGATGTGACTGCACTAATGAATGAACTAAATGTCAAACTGCAATGCAAGGGCCTTTTTGTGCATGAAATGTGAAGACTTTCATTAAAAAGCTCCATCCATTTGCTGACACTGAAAGAAGCCACACCATCAGCTGACCACCTCCACAGGTACTCATCCATGTTAGAAGTACTGTATGGTGAGTTTTCAAGGCAATTTCAAGACTTTAGAACAGTTGAGAGTGAAATGCACATGGTTTCTTCTCCCTTCACTTGCAGTGTGAATAATGCACCAAGTGATGTTCAGATGGAACTCATTGACCTGCAGTCTGACTAATTTCTGGCAGAGCACTTTAGATCAGTCTCACTGCTTGATTTTTACTCTTCCCTTAAAGAGGAGAACTTTCCACACATGAGGAGGCATGCTCAGAAGATTCTAGTCCTCTTTGGATCTACCTATGTATGTGAACAGACATTCTCAGTGATGAAGTTCAACAAATCCAGATACAGATCCTCTATCACTGATGATCACCTCTCAGCTGTCCTTGGCATATCCACCTCAGACAATCAGACCGATTTCAATGCACTTGTTCAAGACCCAAAACAGACTGGATTTTTCCCACTGAACAAGTAAAATGTACTGAAAAACATTCAAATCACTTATTGCTTTTTGTATCAAGTTGACCAATTGCCTATCTTTAACATACTGCAAAACATTTTTTCAGTATGTGTGAAGATTACCATGATAAAAATAAAATGAAACACTGATGTAATGATTGTTTTTGTTTTTACTGTTTATTACTTCTATAGGAGTATTTTCCTATTTGACCTATACCACAATTTCATATGTTTATATAAATATTTACAGAATATCCTTATTCTTCTGATTACCAGCAGCAGCTAATCAAAATATATAATTTACTGCTTTTTACAATGGGAGAAAATTTATATTGAGCAGAATTAAGTTCAAGTTAATGTTGGTTCGGCCCTCCAACACAGCTCAGGTTTCTCATGTGGCCCCTTGTAAAAATTATTTTCCCACCTCTGGTTTAAAGGGTGCCTATTATGAAAAACTAAATTTTGCAGCGCTTACCACATACATTTTAGTCTCTGAGAGGCCTACTAACGCACAAACTGTGAAATAAGACAGTTTCTATGAGCTGTCTATTTCAGAAAGCATGTGATGAAACAACCCATTCAGATTTACGATCCCATCCTACGTCCCTTGGTGCCTCAGTAGAATTAGAACTGCCCTCCATCTGAGTAACTCCACCAACAACTCGAGAAATAACAAGCACTGCCAGGAACTACTCTGTTTGTTTCACAGACCAGCACAAATCTTTTTAAAGAAAGAGGAATTAATACCAACTGTCTGTGAAAAAACTGCAGACGATGGAAATGTAAGTATTTAAAAAATAATTCTGCTTTGTGTGTGTAAAAAAAAAAAGTATGTGGTAGATAGACCGTAGGCTGCGGCGCGTAATCCGCTGTGCTTTTCTCCAAACAAAACTAATAAATAAAAAATAAACTGTTTTTATTGCAGATGTATTTATTTTATTTTCAGATGTTTACACAAAACAAATGTCGGCAATGAAAGACGGAACAAACTTTTAAATTACACCTTGTAGATCTGATATGAGTGAAGATTCAGCAACTGGATTGCTTATTTCTCGCCTCAAATTTGTTCAGAAACCAATTTGGTGGACAGATTCAGGCAAGCAAACTGTTGAGGGGTGAAAAAGGTGAGAAGGATGCGTGAACAGAGAAAAACACAGACCCACTAGGGGGTTCCGGGGTTATGCTCTAGGGGCGTTTCCTTTTTGAAAAGTAAGTTACTAAATGCTCATTTGTGATTAATTTTAAGATTACTTTAGGGTTGACTTGATTACATTACATTACATTAAGTCATTTAGCAGACGCTTTTATCCAAAGCGACTTACAATTGTTCAAACACCGACGGACGCAGCCATCAGGAGCAATTAGGGGTTAAGTGTCTTGCTCAAGGACACTACAGCATGCTAGCAGGAGGAGCCTGGGATCCAACCAGCAACCTTTGGATCACAAGACCACCAGCTCTACCTCCTGAGCTACCATCCCCTTGATTACAAGTTAAAATAATTACTGGGAAAAATTTAATACAAATTATGAATTTGGAAAGTGGAAAAGGCAGCCCCACTAGGTACATAACTAATTAAAAACTTGATACTCCCCAAGAACAACATTGCTAAACTAGACAATTCTGGGAAATTGTGTGGGTGCTTGCCGGCACGCACCGCCAACTCAGTGCATGTCCTTGAGTTGCGTGGCATGAATTAAGTGTGCAGTGGACGTAGTGGTCAGTTGCCAACACAGCCGGTCCTGACCTCCATGGCGCCCTACGCAAATTTCTATGTGCCTAATTCACCCCGAGGGTCCGTGTCAACGGAGAGGGTCCCTCTCACCAAGTTGATGTCACTTTACTGAACACAATGAAATGATACTAATCAAAAAAACTTTGACTTACATTGTCATCATCACTTTCCACGTTACATGGAGGATTGTCGCACTTTAGAACTAAACTTGCGTTATCTCAAATAGTTCACAACATAATAATAATAATAATAATAATAATAATAATAATAACAATAATAATAATAATAATAATAATAACTGAAATTTATATAGCACCTTTCACAAACCCAAGGACACTTTACATTGGAAAACAAAAAAACAAAACAAAGACAAGGTAGATAAATTAAAATAAATAAAGAACAGGGAAGAAAAAAAAGGAAACCAAAAAGGGTCAGGGGCAGTAGGCCTCGTTGAACAGGTAGGTTTCGAGCAGGTTTTTGAAGGTGGCCAGAGATGGAGCATTTTGAATGTCAGTGGGGAGAGAGTTCCAGAGCAGCAGAGCTTTGAAAATACTGGAGCCTGTCCAGGACTTTGCTTGGAACCTAGGACAGGACTCCATTGTAGTAGTCCAGATGGGAGTTTATGAAAGCGTGGATTAGTGTTTCTGCCACAGACTCTGACAGTGATGGGCGGAGTCTGGAGATGTTCTTGAGGTGGAAGAAGGCAGATTTGGTTATGGATTTGATGTGTGAGTGAAATGAAAGGGTTGAATCGAGGATGACGCCTAGGTTGCGTACTTCGGGGGATGGGAAAATAGAGCAGCCATCAACAACGAGGAGCAGATCTCCAACCTTCCTGAGCAGTGCCTTGGGATCCACAACCATGAGTTCAGTTTTGTTATTGTTGAGTTTGAGCAGGTTTGAAGACATCCAGACTTGGATGTCGTGGAGGCAGCCGGGTGCATGGTTTTGTGCTGAGATATAACTGGATGTCATCGGTGTAGGTGTGGAAGCATAGACCGTGGTGGCGTATATAGATGGGGGAGCATATAGATGGTGAAGAGGAGGGGCCAAAGCACAGCGCCTTGAGGCACGCTTTGGTCAACTGGGCCAGGGAGGAGCAGGAGTCTCCGATAGTGACAAACTGCTTCCTGTTGGTTAGATAGGATTGGAACCAGGAGTGTGCTGTACCAGAGAGGCCAAGGTAACCAGATAGACGGTTGAGGAGGATAGTGTGGGAGACTGTGTCAAAGGCAGCTGAGAGGTCAAGGAGGATGAGGATTACATTTACATTACATTTAGTCATTTAGCAGACGCTTTTATCCAAAGCGACTTACAATTGTTCAAACACCAACGGACGCAGCCATCAGGAGCAATGAGGGGTTAAGTGTCTTGCTCAAGGACACTACAGCATGCTAGCAGGAGGTGCCTGGGATCGAACCAGCAACCTTTAGATCACTAGACCACCAGCTCTACCTCCTGAGCTACCATCCCCAGACAAAAGGGGGTACTGATGTAGCCTGTGTCAGCAGCAATGAGGAGGTCGTTGGTGATTTTAATGAGGGCGGTCTCTGTGCTGTGGTGAGTTCTGAATCCAGATTGAAGGTGTTCGTGAAGCTCATGGTTGGAAATGTGCAGTTGGAGTTGGGCAGCAACTGCTCGTTCCAGGATTTCGCTCCGGAACGGAAGGTTGGAGATCGGGCGGTAGTGGTTAGGGTTGTCAGATGTCGTTTGAAGGCCTCAAGGTGGACAGTGAGGCAATATCTTCTGTAGAGCCTCTCCAGCTGAAGGTCGTTGGCCTTCATGGTGCGGAGTTCAGAGGTGTACCAAGAAGCAGGGTGAGTGAAGGAGACAGTCCGGGCTTTGAGGGGGGCAAGAGAACTGAGGCTGAGGGAGAGGGCAGAGTTGTAATGGACAACCAGGCCTTCCACAGTGGTGTCAGGGGGATCTAGGACCAGGTGGGTCGCGACGGTGTTGATCAGGGCTGGTGTACTCTTTTATTTTTATTTTTTTTACCTGTGCTGTCAGCATGCTGGGCATACAACACAGAGTATTTGTATGTCATTGCATTCAGGACAAAGTTAGTCTGCAAGTGGAGTTCAACTTCTCAACCTGCAATGCAACTCTTTATTAATTCTTAAATCATCAAATACTGCTGCAATAACTCTGTCCTGTGGATGACCTGTAGAATGACAAGAGCACAGTTTCTGGTTATGGAGAGCCACCACCAGCCCCCCTCTTTGGAGAACTATTTATCATGTTTGGGTCTATAAACAACTAATCACTACTCCAAGATCGGGAGAATCACCATGGTGAGACAAATAAACATAGAAACAAACAACATTTACACAAAAACATGAACACTGGATGACAACATGTATTGAAAAACAGTGAATTAGGTCGAGGAAAAATGGAACTACAACTGGTCACGTGGCCTCTTCCTGTCATAATTATGACAGCAAATGAAGGAGGAAAGGAGAGGAATGGAGGGTGCTGGGGTGCACTTGAAGCAGTTGTGTGTGTGTGTGTGTGTGTGTGTGTGTGTGTGTGTGTGTGTGTGTGTGTGTGTGTGTGTGTGTGTGTGTGTGTGTGTGTGTGTGTGTGTGTGTGTGTGTGTGTGTGTGTGTGTGTGTGTATGTGTATGTGTGTGTGTAAGATGTCCACCGGTGAGTGTACATGACCCATTGGTACTGGGGTAGAAGGTCAGTACTATGTCGCGGCGCCTCCAAGCAGCGAAACAGGGGCCGAAGCCCCCCCGAACTCCACAGCTCCGTGGACACCCCTCGGCTGCAGGAAATCCCTGGGTACCCTGCCCTGCGGCCACAGAAGACCCCCGGGCCCCCAGAGAAGCCAGAGGGCCGTGGAGCAACCCCAAAGCCCAGCCCCGAGGAGCATGACCCAGTCCCAGGGAGCACGAGGAGACCCGGCACCCTAGGGGGGCACACATACAACCAACCCCCAGGTGCAGGCACAAGACGCAGCCGCCGACACAGAACCCAGGCCACGGGCGCAAGGCACAGACCGCGGGCCCGGATCATGGCCCCACAGCGACAGACAAGCACCCCGCCCGAGCCGCCCGCCTTACGGGCGGGCCAGCAGGACTCCCACGCACAACCCACGCCCCGCACAAGGGGGAGGCCCAGCGCAGCTGACCAGACGCCCTGCCCGGCGTGAGTGCCAAGTGCCCATACACGTAACAGTGAGCGCCCAGCGTGGGTCACCTCGATGTTACACCCCCCCGCCGGCGATGCCAGCAGGCGGCCAGGTATACAGGCGCTCCGCCACCCCCAGCACCCGGGGTGCCCGGCGCAGAGAAGCCGCCTGCAGAAGCAAAAGGCCAACAGCCGCCCCCCACACTCCAACCCACACCC
The DNA here is from genome assembly GCF_960531495.2 of Zeus faber. Lineage (NCBI taxonomy): Eukaryota > Metazoa > Chordata > Actinopteri > Zeiformes > Zeidae > Zeus > Zeus faber. Next base: position 32,220,882 of record NC_137203.1, read on the forward strand.
ACAACAGCAAGCTGTCACCCAGGGGCCCCGGAAGGCACCCAGCGGTGCTCTCCGCAGCCCCGCCAGGTCGCAGCACATCCCAAGGCACCAGGCGCAATCAGTCAGGACTCCAGCCAGCCGGGAGGGGGGGCCCACCCGACCACCCCCCGGCCAACCATGCCCACACACCAACCCACCAGCGACCGGCCACCCTGGGGGAACCCCCCCCCCCCCCAGTGCTCAATATGTGCTGCTGGTAATTGCAATTAAAATATGTACTCAATGACTTGAGGTTCCTGAACGTGATGGTGTGGTTAATGCATTGCCTGGGCAGGGGGACAGGAACAGTGAACAGGACAGCATGGTGGTCAGAAACAGCTAGGTCCAGGCACTAAAGATAGAAGGGAGAGGTGCCAGTGGTGCACACCAAATCGAGCGTGTGGCCTTTGGCGTGGGTGGGACCTTGAACGTGCTGTGTAATGTTAAAACAGTCCAACTGTGACAGGAAATCCGTGGCAAACGTACAGCTGGTGGAGTCCACGTGGATGTTGAAGTCACCAAGCAGAAGGGTAGATTGGGACATGGAAAAGACAGGGGTAAGCAGTTCAGACAGCTCAGACACGAAGGTGGTGGAGTCTTTAGGGGGGGCTAGATGAGGACAACCTGGAGGTGTGTAGTGAGAGAGAATGCAACTCATTCAAAAGAGGTGGTGTTTGGCACAGAGAGTTCTTTGACCAGGATGTCGGTGTATTACAGCCAGCCCACCACCACGACCTATGGAGCGGGGCCTCTGTATGTACACATATGAGGCGGGGTTGGCTTGGTTGAGTGTAATAAAGTCCTGTTGAACTTGCCAAGTTTCTGTTAAACAGAGAAAGTAAATTTTCCGTTCATGATGATGTCGTAAATGAGGAGTGTTTTATTGCTGAGAGATTGTGCATTCTGTAGCATAAATGTTGCAGTTTTAACTATGGAAGGCGAGGCAGGAGAGTTGGGAGGAACTAGCCTGTCAACACAGACCAGCAGCTGCAGAACAGAGTGCACATGGGATTTGTTATGAGGTTGCCTCCGCCGATTCGACATTATGGATGGAATAGTGCAATCCGAGTAAATCGACTTACAGCGAGCAGCCCTGTGGACATAGCAGGGCAGCGCAGGAGTCGGATGGATTTAAGTTTCGAGGCAGTTTGGAGTAGAGTGATAGGAGAGATTCATGAGTTCCAATGCAGAGTATTTTAGGAGCCATCTCAGCAACAGGTGAGCACCTACCTACCTACCGCTAACGGCTAGCGGCGCTAGCTAGCAGGGAGGGCTAGCAACGAGATGACAGGCCTGGGAGCTGACAACTCGGCAAGCCGTTGATCCAGTTTCAGCGGAAAAAATTAAAATAAAATAGCCTCAGGTAGTTGCAGCAGTGGGCCAAAACTGAAGTAGCGATAGCCAAAAGTTCGGGGAGACGAGAAACAAACGAAAACAGACACGCAAACACGCAGGTGAGAAGTGGCAACAAAACATGCCAGTGTCCTCTCGACACAATGCAACCCTCACTAATCTGACTTTTTCAGGACTACGAAACATACGTAACCTTCATTTCGCCGAAAGGTGACACATTTGCATTCCTGACTGATTACGGGAAATCAGTGAAAGTTTATAGACTAAATACAACGGAACCCGGAAGTAAAGCTCAAACCCCAATGGCTTACAGAACCCGGAACTTGTGCTCAAACCCCATTGGCTCAGAGAACTAGGGGCCTCCGGAGGGTGGCTCCAGCCACTAAACAGACCATCCTGAAACAGGATGGGTTAGCATGTTAGAAAAGCTAGAATGCATAATCTGAGGGGTAGTTTCAGCAAAATAAACTTCAAATTAACTTCTTGAATAAGAGCATAATAGGTCCCCTTTAATCAGCGGTATGAAGGCTTAACTAAGTTACTCATTCAAGGACACATTCTACTCTAGTTTGTTCTGTAAAGATATCTATACAGCTCTCGTTTGGGCCGGCCTCAAAAGCAACTCTAAATAAATAAATGGAATGTGCACAGAATTAAAAACATTTATTAAATGGGAAAAAATTATAGTACGACAACAAAGTGAATTTGTTAAATTTTCCACAATATCGTACTCAAAAGGTAACAGCCCCAACAACTTTAGCCGATTAAAAATAGAACTGTCCAACATAAATATTTAAAAATGTGTTTGGATAAATAAGGAAGCATTAATGAGCTGGAATTCATCCACATAGCTTTTACAAATGTCACCTTATGGTTGTTAGCTGAAGTTTGTTTAAATGTATTCAAAGCTTTTTCAAATCCTGAAAAAAATTGAATAAACGGACATTTAATAGAGCTAAAAAATAAAAGACAGGCCCGGGAGCGGGCGCACACGACTGCCTGGAGGAGATACAAAAAACAAAACAAAACAAAAAAAAAGAGTTAGGTTTACATTGGCAGGACGTGTGTGTCACGTTCGACGTCATGAAAATGCCGAAAAAGGGGTGTGTCATGGTGCCAGTGTGATCGGGAACAAAACAGTAGAGGAGACAGAAACTTAAACAAACAATGACATAAAACTGTAAAACTTGGAGAAAAAAATATATTTTGAGCCGTTCAAAAGAATCAGATTGCTCATGAATGACCGAACATTACAGTAGAAGCAGCATCCTCCGTTCTCCCCTGTGCTCCCTACACTCACAACATTTCCTGGTTCCCCATACGTTAAAAAAAAGTCAATAACTTCTGATTTTGGATTCTAAATAGGATATGAAATGATCGAATGATACATGGATATTCCTGTCTATTTATGCGGCAATGTCCAGAATTTTCAACGCGCGTCACATCACATGTGGCCAAAATTAGCGTGTCGACCCGGGTGTCCTGTTCACATCATGATCCGATCGAAGGTGGAGCCGATTAAAACCTGGGTCTATTGCCGGATCATTTGACCCAGGACTACGACCCGGGTTTTTCCCTTTCTCACTGGTGACTGTAAAATGCCAGATGTTAGCGGGTTTTACCGGGTTTTTGATGCAGTTGGAAAGGGGGATTAGAAACTAAGGAAACAAAATAAATCAAAATCTTTCTCTATGAGATTATATAACATATTGCTATATTATCACAACATTTGCATATTAAGCAGCAGGCACATGGGGGGGGGGCAAGCACCTGCCCCCTGGTGCCCTTTTAATCAGGCACGTATTTTTTTTTTGCGTGAATGGATATAGAGGTAGCGGATTGCCTGGTTAAGATATATTCATGAGGAACGTGTCCTCGGCGCACCCGTAATGTGCGCACAGTGGAGCGCTCCGCTGTGCTGCTCCGTTTGCCCAGAGCGGCTAAATGCTGGGGGTCCATGTGCCTTTTCTTTTAGAAGTCTTTGAAGTCTGCGCACACATATAATAACTGCTGTTTTTGGGGAGCACAAATCTAAAGATGGAGAAAAGATTTTTGTGGTACTCCAGCACTCGCAAGAATGTCTCTTCCCAGGAGAGGCAAATTATCTTGCAATACTTTGAAACCAAAACAACCATGGATGCCATACAGCTCACAACTGTGGTTGTTTTGCAGCGAACTGGCAGTGCTGACATTATACACTAATCAGACCCTCATGAGTCTGCCACAACTCCACAAGTCACCATTTCAGAAGTCTCAACTCTCCCACTTGCTGCTTTCTTTGGCTTTGCCATTGTGCAGGCACACAATTTCATTGGCTGTGGAAAATTGCTGTTGCGATTTGAGGCTTTGATGCGCACACACAAAAGGATTTTGTAAAGACTAGCCCTGACAAAATCAAAGATGTTTGATTGAATTGTGATCTGGTCAGTTGGGATTGTATAGAGACAGATTTGAGTCTTTCACTCACACACACATATCAATAACAGCTATAATTCTACAGCGCCACTACTCCGGACTACACAATCTTAAATCGTCAAATCGGCCTAACATATTACGTAATGTGGCCCAAGCTAAGTGTTTGCAACACTTCGATGAGTTCAAATCTGTTCTGGAGGCAAAAGGCAACCCTGGATAGGTGGACCTCATGAACTGGCCACTGACTCCAAATTTGAGTGTGAGTCCACTGAATCACAAACTCTTATCACCGCCAGCAAGAAAATTCTGCATCGGCTGTATCAGAATCACTCACCATCCCAAGCCGCACTTGTCCATGGCTCTCCTGTGCTCTAACAGGGGAATAAAGGAACACGGTTACGATAATGATAAAGAAGAAGAAAATATAATTAAAAATCAAACATCAGTGACCACCAAACATTCTCGTTCTTTCATGGCAATCCTCACTTTCTCTATCAGATAAAATTAAGCTAGCCAAGCTAACCAATAGGGCTGTCCAGGGCTGGCTCAAGCTATAGATATGAGAGGCGGCGGCCTAGGGGGGGACAGTGTTTTTCTTTTTTACGTCTCCTATTGGAATGAAACAAGTGCGTATTGAACGAAACAGTTCACAGTGGGGACACTTACTCCATGCCCACTGCCTATAGCGATTGTTTTAATCCTCCTGCGCTGCCCCTCGGTGAGAACTGGTGCTCCAGCGCAGGCCACGGTGCGCTGTGCAAGTCGTGTACTGCAGGAATAGAGCTTGGAATACCTGTAGAGTCCAGATGGACCCCCCTCCAGAATAATGCGTCTGCTTTGTTTGTTTAGGTTTTTTTTAATGAGCATAAACCTGTCCCTGAGCATACGGAGCGGCACTCTGTGTATGTGGCCGTATGCCAAATAAGACATTTCTGCTAAAATACTGCATATTTTTCAAATGTTACTTTTCAGATTCAAAAAATTACAAGGCATAAAGTTTAAACCAATGAGTGAATATTCTACTGTGATTGAAAGTTTTTCTTTTTACAATTCAATAGTTTAAAAAAAGAAATGTTATTCATATCAATTCATGCATCAATTCATCTAATTTCACCATAACACGGAGGCCTAGCCTACAGGAAAGAGCAGTTTATATGTTGACTGTATCCATTTTTGTGTTGGTCATACCAAAGCATGATTTATTGCTTGTGTTTAGTGAATAATATGGATTTATTTATTTTTTTAAATCACAATTGCAATTAAAAAAAAAAATCGCAATTTGATTATTTTCCCAAATTGATCAGCTCTACTGTACACTCACATACCTTTTCCTTTTGGACTGGAACAAAATTTCCTCTACAGTAGCTTTGAGTGACCCAAATTCATCTTCCTTGAGTACTTCCCTGTAGGATCAGAACACAGAAACCTCAGCAGCATGTCGCACAGTCCACACAGATCGGTCCACCAAGGCAAGCAGTTTCTCCAACCATGTCCAGATAACCATGCCTCACCATGTCCTCTCATAGCCTCCTTCCCACCGCTTGGCCCTCTCTGGCTCTTCATCCATCACTGTCGGCTAGAGTTTAAGCTAAATGCTGTGAAACTAGGAGGTGAAATCTACGGAAGAATACATAAAGAGTTTAAACGTGTCAACAACTTTTCAGCAACTATAATAGTGACCATTTTGTTTTCCAACCTAGTACACACTTGCAGAACTTCCTATTTTTTGTGAATTGTTGATAGAGGGTTATTGTTAATTGTGTACGTTTATTGTATATTCCCAACCTATTTTGATTTTTAAGCCTTATTACATAATGTCATTTTGTACATTATTACTTATTAAATACCTATATCTTTTTTATGTGATCTGCTCTAACACCGCAATTTCCCTTTGGGGATGAATCACGTATTTATCCGTAGAAGAAGCACATGTAGTAAATAATCATTTTATTTATATAAAACTCATCAAAACACATGTTACAAACACAGATGATAGACAATCGTGTAAAACAACCGAAATAAAACCCCGCCGGTTTAGAACATTAAAAAAAATCCATCAAAATAGATCGCAAATACGTTTCAAGCCGGCAGGCTGCTGATACGAGTTGGAACTACTCTACAGGTTGTAGTTTTTTTACGTTGCGGTTTGCAGGGCGTTAAGTAACATAATTAAAATAGACATCCAGAGTAAACTCACCGGAATCGATGGGCGACTCTATTCTTCAACATACACACATACATACACAAATGACGACAGAGCTTCTAGTAAAGTGCAACGAAATAAAGGTTCCGAGGAAACGTGTACCCGAGAAAAGAGTTCCGCTTATTGACCGTACAGGGTAATTTCAGAAGTAACTTATTAATTTACTTAAAAAAAATAAATCACTTTCGAAAAAAATACCATTTTAATAGTGTTTATCATTTAAAATGAATCAAAAACGAGAAACACAGTTTCAATAAACTGGACAGTCAAGGAAGACCTTTTTTTTTTTTTAATTAAAAACGAAAAGAAATAACACCATAAAAGTGAAATTCATTGAAATACCAATTACAGACTGTTTGGAAAGCCTCTGTCCTTCATTGTGTAGTATAAAAAATAAAATAGGTACAGGCATAGTGCTTCATGCCTGTGCTTCACCTTCTGAAGAGTGCAATACCACAACATTTTCACAACAAAAACAGAATAAAACTGAATAAATAGCAGTTCAGTTTTCACTTCCAAATCACATTCAAAGTAAGCATTTATATGCAACTCGAGAAAATAAAACACTTAAATTGATCTTTAAAATGCATCTCCCCGTGTCATAGAGGATGAAAATACAGCTTAAACAGAACTGACCTATTTTAAAAAAGCAACAACATCCATATTGTCCTTTAACATCTTCTCTACAGAGGACAGCGGGTACCTGGCGAGACTGGATGGATACTGGAATAATAATGATTCGTATAGAATAGTTATCAATGAAGGATGGATATGCAGGCAGGCAGAGCTGGATGTGATATTTTTCGAGCACAGGAGGAGCTGCAGGTCGGTGTTTACGGTCGGCGGTCGTACTCGCTGACTTTCCTCTTGATGTGGGACAGTTTGGACTTGAGATATTTGCATCTCATCTTTTTCACCTGGTAGTCGGCGGACTAAAGAAAGTATATATACAATAAGATCAAACTTCAAACTCACATTGAATACAGCACAGATACACAGCCAGTATTTTGTCCGATGTAAAAAACAAAAACAAAACAGTTCACATGCCTAAATACGACCACAACCTATAATCACGTTCTATTTCTGTAACAGCTAGTATCTGGATATGTGATTTTGTTCAAACAAGGCAGTGAATATACACACAGGGTATTAAAAATTAATAGATAATTCAGCGCTTTAAATATCAGCTGAAATAAAAAAGTTTAAGTCGTATTGGTACTGTGTCAGCAGGGACCATTGTGAGTAACCTACACTCCAATTCAGTCTAAAAGAAACAGCATCATTGCATCTCTTGTGAAAAGGTAGAATATTGGATTAGGTGTAGTTATCTGAGATGGTCTTGCCTTTTTGAGGTTCTTCAGTCTGGTATATTCATCCATGGCATCCTGAATTAAAACATTAAATCAAGTCAGTATTCTGATAGAACCATTCGATTTGTCTCTCGATTAGAGTTAAATTGAGATTTGGGAGGGCGGTGGACCTAAAATTGAAATTATTCATTGAATTTTTTTAAAATGAAGATTAAATTTAAAATCAAGTTTAATTCTCAGCACAATTAATGAGAACGTTAATGAACTTTTAGCCACTCTGGAAACCCCATATAGAAAAATATGGCAGCAAGAAAACTCTTCTATATCTTTGGTATTTATTTATTTCTTAAAAAAAGGTGGTTGGAGTGTCCACCACCAATTTGACCCCTGACTAAAGGTGCTCAAAAGTAATCAGTATTATAATAGTTTTTTGAGGATAGTACTTTTTAGTCAGACTTGCATAATAAATATTGTAAAAAAACAAAACAAAAAAATATATACACACCAGGAATTGCGGGCTACCCTCCGGTTGTCGGTCCAGCTCCTTGTCCAAGTCAGCCAGGCCGTGGTTGATGTCATCAAGCTCAGCCTGCAAACTCTTGTACTCTTGGTGATCCCTATCAAACTCCCGCTTGTAGTCCATACGCTCCCGCTCATCCACGACCGGGGGGAACTCGCTAGTTCAGAAGAAAGAGATGTGAACTCTGAGCAGAATATAATACAATTATAATATATTAACTGGCTATGCTATTATGTGAGAGTCTGTGCATGACTAAACAAGCAGCTGCTGAACAAACAGAGCAGCATACCAAAAAAAAAAAATCATTTTTAAACAATTATGTGTGGTATCATAGCTCCTTGCCCAAATGATTTATTCTGAGCAGCTCTGTGCTTTTTGTCATTTCCTTGAATTTTGCTTCTCCCATGGACATTTATAATACCGTTTGGATTATATTATACCATTAAACCACATTACTACCATATCATCAATATATACAGTATATCTAACATATATCTCTATATCTGATGATGTCATGCAAATTATTGCTACACTGCTGCAACTAACTGTAATTACTTACATGTAATTGCCATTTGCCCACATTGGACTCACTACTACTAGTTAGCCAAGTTTTATCTTATATTCCTGATACCAAAGAAGGTTGGCTTTGTTGTCTGCTGTCAATCTGACTGCAACATTTTCCTTCTCCATCTACTCACGCATTAAAGTCCATCTCATCCAATTCGTCGCCAGACTCTGCTTCAGTGTCAAAATCCCTCAGCTTGCTCTTCAGGCCCCCCAGAGAGCTGGTCATCTCAGAGTCACTGGAGGTTAAATATAAGATGCAAACACTGATTAGCTTCATATATGAGAACAAAATCTCCCATTTTATCAGACATTTTTTAAAAGAGTGATGCGAAATCTAGACACATGTACCGCAGCGGCTGATTGGGGAAGGATGCGATGCTGGATTTATTGTAAAGACGGCTTTAGGGCTTTTGTTTTTGTTTTCATCGAACAATTTGAGTTAATTTGTGGTAAATTAAAAGATAATCTTTAAACATGTCTTACAACCAAGGCCTTGCTATCGAAATTGCCAGTATAGTCAATTTTACATTACTGGAGCTTGTTTCATTTCAAGTTCTGTGTTAACTATTTTCTTCATCGCCTAGCTAGAATTTCGGGTCCAGGCAAGAACATGATCGAATTACAAACTTGTCATTACTTACCCAGGCAGGTAGAGGGGCTTGTTGTAGATCGGTTGGTCCAGATAGTTCCTGGAACCCCCAACCTCATTGTTGCGGTCGTTCACCAGGGCCTCTGGTTCACCGGACACATTGTTCACCTAGACAAGAGAGACAAGAGTTAAATGATATGTTCGCCATTTTCCAAGCCAGCCCTAGTGTATAGAAAATGTTTGTTTCCATAATTCAAAACTGTTCATAGCCAAAACATGCTGAATGCTAACTATTAAGAAACTTACCGCTCTGCAGTAGCTTCTCGCTGTGCTTAAATGCAAGCCAATGGGGCAAATGTTTAAAGCCTTAAAAAAAACGTTTTAAAGTTGCACCACTTCCTACTGGCTTAAAAACAAAAACACTGTGTGTAGCACATCCGACTCTAGTGTGGGAATTGCAAAAAGTAGCTTAAATAAAAGGTTTATGTTACTGGCATTAAAAAATACTTGATGCAATTGCTGTAGTACATACGAAGTGCTGGCTACAGCATGCTGACAGCAGGTAGCAGTGCAACATTTTTTAAAGGCTTAAAGCGGTTTCCCCATTGAACTGCATTTAAGAACAGTGAGAGGTTGCAGCAAAGTGGTACATTTCTCAAATTAAGGCCTACAGCAAGTTTATGCTATGAAAGGTTATAAATGATGGGAACCTACACTTTAATTTTAGGCCTGGGTTGAAAAATAGTCTATCCTTTAAGGAGTCAGGGTTGTGACACAAGGATCAAAGAAAGGTCTTGTTTGATTGAATGCATGACTAAAAGTTGAAGCCCCCAATATCTGGAATTTTCCTATCCATTGTTTTTTCCAACTAATTAGCATCTGCTGGGTAAATCCTAGGCCATGCCATCCCATCCAAATCTTTTATTTATTCATTTTTTAGTTTGTTTCAATTTTCCTATTCTAATTTTAAACAGCAGCATACTAACTGGGCTTAAACCAAAAACATTTGAAATGTGAGATACTTTGCCCTCATTGGGTTCTTAACCCTGTTTACATATGATTACTGTGACAACATACTGTATGGTAATGACAAGGAGAGCACAGTGAGGGGAGAGAACCCATACCATTTTAACAAGAGCTTGAAATCTCACAGTTTTGGTGCTGAAATCAGTTGCTGTCTATTTGTTTGTATTATTTGTGCAAAATATATGACGGTGAATATATAATTGTGGAGGGGAAAAAAAGGAAGATGAAGAGAAAAAAGCATAAAAAAGTAGTTTAAGGTAGCCTTTTAAAGAGTAAATGTTTACACGAAACATGGAGCTAAAAAACAGACAAACACACAAAGGGCTCATTGTGGGCTTTTTCAGTGGTCAACACCTTTTTGGTCGAAAACCAAAAACATACAACACAACAAAATCACCCCTTACGTATTTGATGAATTTAAATGGAAACAACATATCCCTTGAATCTTGATGAGGTATCTCCTATGGCATGCACCCCCTCCCCCAATTCCATGTGCTTTTAAAAAGCAAAGCCAAAACAGTACTTATTTGCATAGTGTTAAGGAAATTCTTCCGCAATGATCGGTGAGGTTAATCTGCCCGCTACAAGAAGACAAAACTGAGAATATCCAAGATTATTTATTCTGCAGAATAAAGAGAAAGATTCAGTACTGCTCCAAAGCAGCGCTGGGATCAATCTCATATCACAGAGAAAGACAGGAGGCTTTATACAGTAGAAACAAGGTGTGGTTTGGGTCAGAGGTCTCAGACGAGTCTGCCTTCCCCCTAACTGTCTTCCTGGCTTCCTAGAATGTAAATAACAGGTACTTGCAACCTTGACCTGGCTGAATGGGGGTTGCATGACAATGCACTTCTAGGTGTCCCCCATCTCTATAGAAGGTAAACAGGCCACGTGTGATCTGATTCTTTCATATTAGAATTGACATTGTAGGAGCAAGACATTTCTCTTTACATGAACTCTGGGGTGTTCCCGGGAAGACAGACAAATGTTTTCAAACCCCCTTTTGGAGGTAGAGGCCTTTGTCCTCATTCAAACTAGTTGATCGTAATCATTTTTCCCTCACAATAGTTTAGTTGATGAGCTGATGAGATGATTTTCTGTCACAAAACACCCGCTCACACTTATTTTAATCAAATAGACACAACACCTTTCAATCGACAGCTAAGCTTTACCTGCCATTTTATGGCGGGCAAGTTCCTGTTTCTGGCTTGTCTCAGTTTTGAGGTACGTTGCATTCTTGGCATAATTTGTTCAGTGGCAGCCCGTCGTCTGTATTGTAAACAACCTGGTCGAGAGTGCTCATCTCCCAAGACCGACTGGTTCCACAGCTTTGGAATGACAACATACCTGAATGCCACAGATACTGTGACGGCCGGGGAGAGGAAACCAGTGACTAGCCCCTTTACAATCATGATATGAATGGTCACTGCGTAAGTGAAAACAGAACGTTTCAATGGCAAAACCGAGGCAATTCTTCTGCTGTGCTGGTGTTTTTTGGCTTTAGAACAGACTTCCTAGTCATTTAAATACATAACAGTAACTGCCATGTACTTATGCTTTTAAGATTGTTATATACAGTTACATTTTTGGGATTTGTCTTATATTTATTAAAGTTTGGCTCTTATTTTTTTTAAAATCAATCATGGCAGAAAGACAACATTAAACAAAATGAGGAGGCCACACCCAAAATCTATGACAGGTTTCTAATAAAAAAAGTGCTTGCTTCCTAATGAGAACACACGCACACACGGGGGTTTCACGAACATGGTCAACACGTGAGCCAAAACCACCACCTCCTGGATACATTGGTAATTTATTTTACTTCTCTGTAGAAAAAGGGGTAGAAAATGGCACATACTAAGACAGAGAAAGAAACTGAAACTTGCAATCATTTTGCTTTGATGATGGAAAATCAACTAACAAAAACATTGAAATGGAACACACACACACACACACACACACACACACACACACACACACACACACACACACACACACACACACACACACACACACACACACACACACACACACACACACACACACACACACACACCCCGGAGAATTATTTTGTGCTTTCTAAACCTAGTGCTTAGCTAAATAAAATAACAACAACGATGATTATTTTCAGAGCAAAACTGGTCAAAAACCAAATTTTCTGTGTTCATATCAAAAAGAAACCCCACCAATCACACTTGTACCTTTCTTGAATGTCGTCATGCAGCTCCTTTGTGGCATGCTGGACGGCCCATGTGTATAATTGAAACTTTTTTCTGTGACATTTTCCTTTGGCACACCAAACCAATCTAATCCAAAATACGAAATGTCAATAGTGATATGCAGGATAAAACTCTAGATAAAAGATGATTCCTTGTTTCAAGCTTGAGTCTTGGAATTGTTAGCCATCATCTTACCGTCCGGAAGAAACATGGCCGATAAACCCATGTGGTGTGGGGATGGTGTGGTTTGAGCAGCCACACATGTCCTGGGTCTAGGTAATTGGGGCCCAGGATCAGGGTGGCTGCATACCTGTTGCTCGTGGTTGGTCTAATGAGCAACAGGTAAAACCCCCATCCCCCCACACTCACTCAAGAGAGGAGCCCTTGTCAAGACATGTCCAACTGCTCCTGAGCTTATTCCAACTAGCCCACTCTCAGCAATAAATGGCTGTGTCTGAAACCCCGTCGTCTGTGTCTCTGTGCCGCAGATCCCTGAAAACGCCACTTTGGTGGTGTGTGGTAGGCGAAACTGCCATAGTAGCAGATGGACAGGGACTCTTCGGCCACAGAAGCAGTCCTGTCCTGACTGGCAGCAGTAGCAGTCTGGCGGAGGACCGGGGGAGAAGCAGCCACAGCAAACACCACAGGTACCCGCTGGCAGCTAGCTACTCTGCCTAGCATCCACCGCCGGGACCATCCAGCAGCCCAGCAGCGAGGCCATCCCCACACTACAGCCCATTAATAAATATATATAAATAAAAATGGAAAATGGAAATTTCGTATGGTGCACTCACCCATTCACCAATGCTGTTGGGAAAACCATCATTGAGGACCTTCACTTCCTCCCACAGAATGCGCTCCTTCCCCCAGCGTCTGATGTTGGAGCGCGTTTTGACCGCAAACACAAGCAGGATGATGAGGGCAATAAACACCAGGAAGCCCAGGACGATGGCTATGGCCTGGAAGAGACAAGAAGATGAGAAGACAACAATAAACAACCCCATCATGAGTTATCTGTAAAGTTAGGTGAACAATACAATGTGAAGAGAACAAGCATTCATAGAACGATCTCCAGGTTCTTCACCTGAAGGAACCCACCCACCTCTTGGGGCTCCACCACGCAGTAGTGGTAGAGGTACTGGTTGATGAAGATGCCCTGGGCCTGGTTTTGATTCTGGTACTGCGCGCACAGCTGCCGGATTTGGTTATAGTAGATGGAGCCTGAGGACTGAGCGGTTGGATTTACGGCCACCAGATACACGATGGTAGCTATGATCATCAGGAAAGCCAAAATGGCAGAGACAATAATGACCGCCAGGAAGAACTTAGCCGAGCGGGAGGCACTTTGACGGGACACGACCAAAACAAAGATGATGAGCACGCTGATGAAAGTGATGGCCGCCATAGCGATGATAAAGCCTTTGCCTGCTTTTGGATCCATGTACTGTCCACCGTAGCTGCTCCCAGTACCGGCGCTACCAGTGCCGCTCGCGTAGGAACCTCCGTAGGAGCCTCCGTAGGAGCCACCATAGGAGCCACCATAGGAGCCACCTCCTCCGTAGCCTGGCACCAAGCCACTGATGCCACCTCCCATAATGCCCATGTTGTAGTCATAGGCCAGCGTAGACGCCACACAAGCGAACACAGCCACGCACATGATGATGATAACGATGCACATGATCTTCATGACGCCCGGTGGGGAGGTCCAGCGATAGAAGTGGAGTAGCTCCTCCTCGGGGTAGTGGGAGAGAACTGGATAGGAGTGACGCTCACTGTGTTTATGTCTGCTGCCATGACTGCAAGGGGAGGTAAAATAAAGAGGAATTAAAAAAGGATGACACTCTTTGGTGATGCATTTAAAATTACCCTAATTAAGTTGAATTGGACAAATGGCAAATCTCACAAGGTTGGCTTTTCTTGTGGAAAAAATGGGCAATTTCCATCATAGGGCTACATTAGATGGGGTGATGTGGTGGGGGTGTTTTTTAACGGTTCCCCTTTTAAAAGAATTTAAAATAAATCCTAATTCGTACTGACAACACTAGATCCTTTAACCTCAACACAGATGTGCACATTCAAAATGTCAAACATTGCAACTACTGTCAGACAGAACGTTCATCTAAATCGATGTAAAGCATGCATCAGAAGATACAAGTATATACCAACATAATGTTTTAAGTGTATGATGGATATTAATGAAAATCAATGACAAGGTAGGGCAGTAGGTTAGCTTACTGTCTATGGTTGCCTGGCTGGTAGGGTGGGGGGCTGGGTTTGGTAGATGGCATACTGGGGTCCTTCTGGAGTCCACTAAAGTTGAGGCTACCCCGATCTTGTACTGTCTGCAAAGGAAGTAGAAGAAGAAAAAACACGGCTTTTAACATTGCGCATTATGGATAACTGAGCTTCTTTTGAACAATATACAAATATTTGCACGCCTTTTATTTAAGTGCGGTCGATAATACAACTACAAATGACTGAGCGTTCAGACGTTTGGGTGACAAAGATGTTCGTGCTCTTGAAAGAAAAACTGTTTGTTAATGGGGACGAATAAATAGGAAGTATTTTGAGGGAAAAGAAAGGTACGTCAATAAGGTGATACCAGCTAGCTTCGAATTGAGTTCTATCTATTCGCATTGAATAGATAGAACAATATTTACGGTGTAGATCGCATTGAGAGTAACAGCGCCACGCGAGGACATCAAATCGTCAAAATTGATATAAACAAAAATTGGCCGAGGTAAGGCGCGCGGTAGGTTTTTGTGCAGAATCTTAATTATAATTAAGCGTTAATATATATTTCATAAATGAGCTACTACATACATCACTGACCAGAAACTACAAACTCATTTATTTCTAATATTTATACTGATATATACTGATAAGTAAAATTACTTAATGGTATTATTTCACACTTTACCTGTCAAGAATCGACGCAGAGGCGATGGTAGATGCGTGGAAACGGCGAATTGATGAACTCGTTCAATTAATTCACTATTGTCAAACGACGTCGACAATAGGGCACCTTTCCCAGGCGCACTGCTGAAACTCTTGTGACTCGGGAGCGCGCCAGCCGACAGCGGACGCGCACAGGTGCGTTCTGAGCGTCGTGGAGGCCCCACCCTCACCTGCACGGTGTAGTACCGTCTCACCACCGTGAAAACGATATTACATAAGATTTTTGTTTAATCTATAACCTTTTTTTTTTTAACAAAACTCCTCCTTTTCTGGATAGCAGTAAATATATATATATATATATATATATTTAGATCAAATTTCAACCAAATCGTAAACAAAACAAATCGTTCCAAAAAATGCAAGTGTGGATAGGGCTATATGGTGGGAAAGTGGGGAGGAAAAAACTCAACTAAAATTAAAGAGATGAAGGATGGTTAAAATTAAGGATATTTTGACAATCAAAGGGGGAGAACATTAAGCAGACAAAGGTATAGTTGTACTTGTTTATTTTATAAAGAAAGTTGTGCTGGACATTCCTTAAAGAACACAGTTCATTGAAGTCTTCAGATGTAAACAAAGGAAGGTAATCCATTCGTCATGGCGAAATTTGATACTCCGCATTATAAGGAAGTGACTTTTAAAGAAACTTGTTTATCAGTACATCATGAAAGACCGGTTGTCCTGGCTTTACAGCAGCAGGGTGTGGCTACTTCTTGGTGTCGTTCTGCCTAAACTCACTATTTCATTGACTTTCACTGTATTTTACATACTATTCAGAATGTTTAAGAGGCAAGAAACGTTAAATCAGCAACCTCAGGTGTGAAATATCTGTCCATCTGTATGTCCCTCTTGGGTTATACTAATCAGCCACAACATTAAAACCACTGACAGGTGAAGTGATAACATTGATCATCTCGTTTCAATGGCACCTGTCAAGGGGTAGCAATTTGTGCTACAGTAGCTCTTCTGTGGGATTGGACCAGACAGGCAAGCCTTCATGCCAGGGCACCCATGACCCTGTAACCGGACCACTGTTGGTAGGTACTAACCCCTGCATACTGGGAACACCCCACAAAACCTGTCGTTTTGGAGATGCTCAGACCCAGTCGTCTAGCAATCACAATTTGGCCCTTGTCAAAGTCGCTCAGATCCTTACACTTGTCCACTTTTCCTGCTTCCAACACATCAATTTCAAGAACTGACTGTTCACTTGCTGCCTAATATATCCCACCTCTTGACACGTGCCATTGTGATGTGAGCAATGTTATTCACTTCACCTGTCAGTGGTTTTAACGGTGTGTGTGTGTGTGTGTGTCCGTCCACCGATAAGTGTGCAGGACTTGTCCTAAATGGTTCTGGTGTATAAGGTCGGTATTATATCGTAGCGCCTCCAAGCAGCGGAAAAGGCCCTGAGGCCCGGGGGAGTATAGACACCCCCAGCCGCAGGAAAGCCCCGAGCACCCTGCCTTGCAGCCACAGAAGACCCCCCCCCAGCCAACCTGTGTGTGTGTTATTTTCTTATATAATTTGATTAGGAATTTTGAACCACGTTTAGCTGCACTGTATTTACATCTGGCGTCTTGGTATGAAAAACACAGCTGAAATTACACACTTAAAAATAGCACAAAGCAACCAATAGTAAAATTAATACACACACACACATCTCTATCTTTCTATCTATCTATCATGGCCATAATTCAAACATTTACAAATACAAAAATCACATGACTTCACACTGATTTTCAACACTTGGCCTCGAAAATTACACTTGAAACTTGTACTAACATGTATATATAATCTATAGACGGCTAGTGAGCCTACAGATGAATTAGCTTTCGAAGCCATCATTCCAGTCGTTGACCAATTTGTACTCCTGGATCTTCTGCTTGATGTGAGATAGTTTGTTCTTCAGGTATTCACACCTTTCCCGCTTTTCTAAAAATGTTGGATCCTAACAGACAGACAGACAGACAGACAGACAGACAGACACACAATGAGTGACAAGGAAGCCTCATCATGGCACTTGAATATACTTTTCTAACAACGAAAATAAAAAAGGCAAATCCACGCTTATTTATACGGAAGCATAATGCATTCACTTGAGAAAAGTAAATTATCTGTTTTTCCTCGAATTAACGATATGTTTTAACATAAAAAAAATATTCTCTATTTTTTCCGAATTAACGAAATATGTATCTCGTTAATTTTGGGAAAAAAGAGCAGAACCACCAATCAGAGCAGGATTGTGATCTTGCAAGAAGCTCTCATTCCTATGGAAGCGTAATGCATTTCAGATGCATATCCGTGAAGCATGCCATATCGGTTCAATTGATTCTGGAGAGACAACGGCTTTTCGTCTCAACAACCGCAAAGTCCTGAGGTGCCTGTGCAAAGTTGACTAACTAATAACAACAGCATCTATCTATCTTTTACTTAGAGACACGAGTATCTCCCAGTGTTTCAAACCCAAAATAAAACTGGATTAAACTTAACAGGCGGGACATGTTTACTTCCATTAATTTGAGCTCTCAAGTAGGAAAGAGAGCTTCTTGCAGGATCACAATCCTGCTCTGTTTGGTGGTTCTACTGTTTTTCTGAAGTAACGATAAGATACGTGTCTCGTTAATTTGGAAAAACAGAGCAATTTCTGTTTTAAGTGAATGCATTACGCTTATGTAAATTATTGACAAAATCTAAGAATTATAAACCAGTAATATCCAAAGAAATAGACAAAGAAAAACGACATCATAGTTTTTCTTTGTCATTTGGATAATACTGGTTAACAGTTGATTGGTTAAATAAAAAATAGTACTGTCAATTTTTTTTATTACATTTAGCCATGGTTTTCTCTCTCCACTAAAAAGAAAACCATACTTCTGACTACAATTAAATAAATAAATAAAAAACATTCAAATTCAATTTGTATTTCTTGAAGCACGGGACTGTTAGCAATTGAGCTAGCCTGAAGCTACTTCACTGTAAAGTATATGAAAAATTTGACCTCGAAAATTTGGTAATTGATCAACTACCTTTGATTTAACCCACACCATATTTAAATGTTTTCCTGAAGTACGCTTTAGATAGATTAATAGTAAGTTTCACTCGGCACACAGACTAATTATTATTATTATTATTATTATTATTATTATTATCATCATCATCAAGGTATGGACCTCCATATTGTTTGAAATGTCATAAAGGCCTTTGCAAACATATTTAACTTGAATTAGGAAGCGGTGGAATGTCATGTATACTCACAGCCTTCTTCATCTGATATTGCTGTAAAATGTTATCAAGGCGCTCTTTCTCCTGAAAAGGACAACAGGTTGTTGTTTTTTTCACAAATTTAAGACATAGCATGCAACATGTAATGTAAGTTGCACGTTGACATGTGCATGTATACGTAAGATGTCAAAATGTTCCTATCAATAAAAAAAATATATATATATATATATATATATATATATATATATATATATACATATATATATATATATATATATATATATATATGTATAGATATATAGATATATATAGATATAGATATATATATATTCAAACTCCAAAACGAAAGAATTTCCCCGTACCATCTGGCTCGATGGGCGAGGGGGAAGGTTTCGCATCATTTCATCTATCTCCCCAAACCTGATGGCCATGACCTGCACCTCAGCGTGCAGTTCCTTGTACTCAGCGTATTGGTCGTTGAACACGGCTTTATACTGATCCCTCTCTTCTTTGGATTGGATAGTAGGGTACTTGCTGGGGTGAAAGGCAGAAAAAAACATGTTGTGCTATGGCACCGGACAGTAAACACATGGCGAAACCCAACTTTTTAAGCAAAAATACGCCCTGTTTTGACTTGATCCCCACAATGCATGTGAAATGTTCTGGCAACCAAAAAACAAACAAGTACAAAGGACGACACGTGTTCCTAAATCAATCAAAGCCAGATTTACCTAGATTTAGACAAGAAGGTCAATACGAGAATGTCCAGAAACGAGATAGTGACTGGTCTGGATGTAAACGGTGTTAGCTCAATGCAAGGCCACAGGTGGAATAAACTAGCCTAGCTCCTGTGAAATTGAGGAAAAACACGTCCCAGCATCTCAAAAGGTGAGTTATTTAAGCGAAACATCTTGCATTTTTAACTGCAGCTACATTTGGAACTATTACCGACCGTCCAGTCAGTAATAATACAGTCAACTCTTGCTGTAGGTCTGCCAGTTTGGTTGAGTTCAGCAGAGTTTGGTTGACGGTAATGTTCTACCATGAGGCATTGCGATTTGTACCTGGCAACACCTGACTCACTTGAAGCAGCACTCTATAGCCAAGATCAAATTTTTTTGAGTATCCCTTTAATACTCACAGTATTATCCAGAAACATGATATGAATGCATTAAACTTAGTCAGAAACAAATATCTGAACATCTGACAATCTGTAAATGTTGCCTGCATTGCCATTGCCTCATGACCCATAAACATAGCTGGTAGGAAAAGGTACAAAAAAAGTCATAACAATTAAAATGGATGTAGATAAAATAAAAATTTAATTGGTGCTCACGCCACATAGTCAGCTATAACGACTGGTTTGGGAATATGCCCAGCTGGGATGTGACCTCGGAGGATCTCGGGCTCCATTGCCATCAGTGGCGCCATCTGAGAGTTGGCGTGGCTGTCCATGAGGTCAGGCTGAATGGTGGGAGGAGGCATTGGCTCTGAGGTCCTAGATTCTGCATCCAGCTTTGGACAAAAGTCAGAGTGCAGTTCAGAAGACAGTTGACATTCTGTTGCTCAAAGGGTTGGTTTGCTATTTTTAAATCCAGGCTTTGTGATATTTTCAAAATGGAGATTTTTCTTTAGACTTAGGACTAGCAAAGGTTTATGTGAGGTTGTGCCATGAACTGTTTCTAAATGATGGAAACCAACATTTTAATGAGGCCTGGGTTGAGGAAAACACACAGCGACGATACTTACAGTTGATGGGAGTAACGATGATCCCACAGTTCTCATCTGAGGTCGCCGTGATGACGTATTCCGAGTAAAAAATTAAATAAAACAAATAAATAATAACAATAATTATTATATGTGTGTGTGTGTGTGTGTGTGTGTGTGTGTGTGTGTGTGTGTGTGTGTGTATGTGTGTATATATATATATATATATATATATATATATATATATATATATATAAAGAAGGGGGGGGGCGACGATTACACACCACGGTTTAAGAAAGAAAAGTGCTGTCCAACCAAAATGAATTTAGAATTTGTGCTTTGTAAGGCATCTCACCTCTTGCTCTAACTCCGCTTTCCTCATCCGGGCAGCCTCGTGCCTCCACAGCTTGAGACAAACGCCTGCGCCAATCAAGTAGATGATCATGTTGAGGAAGAGAAAGATCATGGCGGCTGTCTGTCCCGCCTCTGTGCGGCAGAATCCCCCGTTGACGCCATTGTTGAACACCGGGTAACTGCACAGCCCCCCCCGGGTGGTATCCCTGACGTACACTATCCCCGCGGCCAGGTAGAGAATGGCCACTGCCAGGTTGATGACACACTCCGTCAAGGGCCACCAGGAAGAGTCTAGGAGAATGGTGCGGTAATATAGGGTCATCCCTAGCACTAACATGATCACAGTGACTATCCACGCCAGTCCCGCTACCACAAGAACGAAAGGTGTCTTGGGGCCTGTGTAGTGAACCGCTCCCTGCCCGTAAGCACCTGCCCCGCCCCCTAATCCGCCGTACAGCTGCGGCTGGGAGTAGCCAAACATGTTGAACCACTCGTTGTCTTTGTGCACGTAGGCGCAGGCACAGGCGAATACGGCAGCTCCAAGCAGCAGCTCCACACAGCCCAGGATCCTCAGCAGGCCCGCCCAGGACTTCATGTAGGCGTAGCGCTGATGGTACTCCTCCACGCGCTCGCTGTACATCATGGCCGAGTTGTATGTGCGCACCTCCGACGCCGACTCCAGTGCCTCAGCACCGAGCAGGAGGCCGTCCCGCTCCTTCCTGGAGTTGTAGCTTCCTCCCGAGCCGCCATAGGGGTCCAGGTATGACCCCCCCAAGGACGGGGACGGAGGGGTGGAGTTGGGAGGGGAGCAGGGCACTCCGCCTGTGGTGTGGCTTCCGTCCTTCCTAGAGGAGGGCGCAGGGGAGTCGGGGTGCGGCGGAGGTGGAGGTGGAGGTGGGAAGGACCACTCCTTGGAGCTGCGCTTGCTGCTGCGAAACAGGTTCTTCACAGAGTTGGGGAGAAAGCGACGCACCGGCTTGATGTCCATGATGTCGCAGTCGGCTTCTAGCTTTCCCGCCCCCCTGTCGTCTAAAAAGGGGTCTGGTCCCACCGCAGCCACTCCAGGCAGAGGAGGAGGGGGCAGAGGGTCCAGGCTGGTGGCGATCTCAGTTGCCCATATGTCCCCCAGGGGCCGCGGTGGCTCCTGGTCCCACAACAAAGAGCCAACTGGAACTTGATCGTAGTGGGGGATTTCACGAACATGGTCAACGCGTGAGCCAAAACCGCCACCTCCTGAATACATTGGTAATTTATTTTACTTCTCTGTAGAGAGAGGGGAAGAAAATGGCACATACTTAGACAGAGAAAGAAACTGGAACTTGCAATCATTTTGCTTTGAAGATAGAAAATCGACAAACATTGAAATAAAACTGGATTACTCCCTTTCTCTCTCACACACACACACACACACACACACACACACACACAAACACACACACAATTTTATAAACCATGAAAAGTGCAGAAAAATTGTTGAAGGGGTAATCCGTAAAAATATCTTGTAAAAAAAAACAAAAAAAAAAAACAATCCCATATTTGTTGTTGTTTGTTATGTTGTTGCAAATGTTGCAAACATACCGGCAATGCATCCGAAATAGCATACAGCATGCATTTTCATACTATCCTACTGCATATTTTAGTATGTCAGTGAAAAGTGAGATACATTTGCCAGCATAGTGTGCAGCATTTGCATACCACAATATTTGACCGGATGTAGTCATCTTCATACTTTCTGAATACTATTTGAGCAAACTATGGGTTGTGACATACAAAAAAATCTTTCATCTCTAACAAAGAACAAATGTATTAAACCTGCACACTGTCACTGAAAAGAGAAAAAGACAATCCTGTTGTAGCCGAGGGAACCTTTCAGCAGCCTTTGAAATTGGCAACGAGGTTGAATGGGCCATTATATGAGGTATGACTTATCAAACCTTAACCCCTTACCACATGCTTTTGCTTTACAGTTTGGGAGGTGGCAGTGATCTTCAACTGCAGTGTCCCATCACACCATACATGATCTAGTGATAAAGGTCTGTATGGAGATGATGAAGTCTGAAAGATGCTTTTTATGGAACGCCATTTTAGCCAATATTAAATAAATAAGCCTTTTAAATAAATATGTCTATGAAATAAATCCTGATATAAATAAATGAGGCAATGACGTTTTCCAGAAGACTACTTTTATTCATTTCAGGGGACTTTTATTCCATAATTCCACATTTATTTATTTCAGGGCACTTTTGCCTGAACTACTGCCACATTTCCATCTGTTATATGCACATTTATGTGGCATGGTTATCTCATAGATTCAGAGCCAGCAGAGAGCGGAGGAACACCAGCGCTGCTGTTGGCGCTCTCCTGAACAACAGTGGTGGTTGCTCGGAGCTGGTCCTCAGCTCCTGATACATCCTCGGTTGGGATCAGCTAGGGGCCAGTAGGTTGTGAGCCGGTCACTGTGGCGGACCACCGCCCGGTTCTGCTTTACCAGCCGCACCCTGTACACCACATCAGACAGTTGTTCAAGCACAGTGCAAGGACCAGCCAGCTGGCTCAACAGCTTGGAGGAGAGGCCCTTCATTCTCTCCACACAGTTGACCCACACCTGGGTCCTGGGTGCAAAGCCCGTTCCCCGGCAGAGGGAGTCGTAGGCCCGCTTCTGTCGGGACCCAGTGTTACACTCTGCACTCCTGCAGCGCTTATGTTTGGACACAAACTCCATACCCCTGTCGAGTTGGTGTTCAGGCCGCCCCTGGAGCCGGAAGTGTGGGGGGAGCCCGGCCTGGGCTACCTCCACAATCTCCAAGAAAGGCTCTGGGAGGTGCACAGGTTGACCAGGCAAGCCTTAACAGACGCCGAATCCAGACAGAAGTGGGCCTATTACTCCCGCTGCCGGGGGACGGACTTCACACCCAGGAGCCGAGTGTGGGTCTACTGTCCAGACCAAAAGAGGGGCCTCTCCCCAAAGCTGTTGAGCCAGTGGGCTGGCCCTTGCACTGTGCTGGAACAGCTGTCGGATGTGGTGTACAGGGTTTCGGCTGGTCAAGTGGAATCAGGTGGTGACCAGCTTGCTCCTTACCGGCCCCTGGCTCCAACCGAGGATGTATCAGGAGCTGAGGAACAGCTCCGAGCAACCACTGCGTAGGAGAGCATTAACGGCAACGCCAGTGTTCCCCCTCTCTCCGCCGGCTCTGAATCTGTGAGATAACCACGACCCATTAATTTGTATATAAATATAAATATTGTATATAACAGATGGAAATGTGCCATTATCAAACAAAAGCGCCGTGAAATAAGTAAATGTGGATTTATGAAATATAGGGTACCCTGAAATGAATAAAAATAGTATTTTTGCAAAACGTCCTTATTAAAATAAAAAAGTATTTATTAATTTATTGAAATGTATTAACTAATTTATATATTTATTGCCTCATTTATTTAAAGGTTTATTTCATAAACATTTATTTATTTCATAAGCTTATCTATTAATTTAATATTGTTTAAAATGGCGTTTCATAGCTTTTGGCCTCATGATCCAGATTTGTCCTGATAGTCATTGAGTCATGACCCAAAAATAATTTAAGATTTAAACATTCTTATTGATTTCACACAACGAACAGTAATCCCCAATGCTTTCATGCACTATTAAAAACAAAAACACAATAAGTGGGGGAAAAAAAACAATTCAGTAAACAGCAATTGAAACATCAGCAACTTATTTTCTTCTGTTTCATCTTGTTTGTATTTACAGTATTTCTCTTTAAAATACTGTTTCATTTAGACTTGCAATAAAATGTAAAATCCTGAAAATCCAGGACGTATACACCCGCGGTCCTCTCGAAATGGATCGACCCGGATCCACCAGTTGAGAATCACTGGTGCTGGAATCACCTCTTTGCAATTCGCAAGATTACTTGTTTTTGTTTTACCATATTTTACCCTTTTGAAACAGTGCCGAGAATCTAACGACTACCTACATGTAACTTAAACGTGTAGATGGCTACTAGGACATGCAGAAATAAAAACAAGACAAAAGATTAAAAAGGCATCGATCTGTTCGAAACTGGTTGCCTTACCTGAGAAATGAGCGATTCAAGGGACACAAGAGCCGAATCTTCGCAGTACTAACAACTATAGTGGGGGGGCGATTTTCGCCTCCATCGATACATCACAGGACGACTATGGATAATTATCAATTCAATTTATAGCTCCCGTTTTTTCATCAACCTGTTCGTACGTCTGCCGGCAGTCAGTTCTCCAATGAGAGTAATAGTATCAGGTGTCACATACACCCCTCCCTTGTTGCGGTGAACCAGGATAGTCTGGAGATCCTGGAAGTAAAAAATAAAAAAATAAATAACCCCGAAACGGCTAAAGTCATTTTTCCTTTTTCTTTTTCATTCGTAATCCAACTGAGTAATATCACATATAAGTCAGAAGTAAGATCAGCTCTTACAGAAGATAACAAACGAAACGCTAAACGAAAGATAAACGAATGAAAAAAAAAAGTGAATTAAAAACTAGTATTTTTTTTCAAATACATAAGTGCAACGGGGGGGGGGGGGGGAATGTAAATAAAGAAACGAAAAAGACCCGTTTAAAGTTCACTCATGATAGAATACAGTAAAATATAGTATATTATATATAACATAATATAAAGGGCTAATAGTTCAATAGAACAAATCACATTGTGTCAGGTATTCGTGAGACTAATTCTAGTGGTTTGAAATCAACATTTAATTTTTCCGTTAAATAAAATAAAACAACGTGCTTTTTTTTTAAAGAGCTCACGTCTTTTGAAAAACGTTGGGACACAAACCTTTCAGTATTATGCATGGGGATGGTACGCCCTCTACAATGAAAAACAAAAAACGAAAAAACTCACCCGGGCTGCAGAACCGGCCCCATGTCAATTCAAAGCCACCTCGATCATTGTGTGAGTCATGTGTCATTGCGGCCCGCTCCTGGCTGGTTATGGAGCAAAGCGTCATCCTCTTTTCCCCTCCCTATTATGTTCAAAAGTACAAGATACATGTGACTGTGGTGCGAGTGTCATGTTTTCAAAGAGGATTTGATACGTGCTTATAAATGGTAAATTTGACAGCTCGAAACACTTAACAGAAAATTATGATTGCGTGAGCCTATATTACTCTATTGAATTTTTAAATATAGTATTGGCTGACCTTGTGCCTTCAGATTAGACACTTTTAGGAAAAAAAAACAAAAAAAAACAACGTATTTAGACAGTAGTCAGAAAAAGGTCTTTATAAATAAAGTTATCAAACAACAGTGACAGTGGGGAGACTGAACAGCAACAGAAGAGCAGCTGTACACCAATCAGCAAAAACATTCAACACCACTAATAACCACTAATATTGTGCAGCTCCCCCTCTTGCCACCAAAACAGCCCTGACCCGTCAGGCATGGACTCCACAAGAGCTCTGAAGGTCTCCTGTGGTATCTGGCACTAAGTCGTTAGCAGCAGATCCTTTTAGTCCTGTAAATTGTGAGGTGGAGCCCCCATGGACCGGGCTTGTTGTTCTAGCACATCCCACAGATGCTCAATCAGATCAGACATTAACCTCGGCCACCCACGCGATGTAGAAGAAAATGTGATTTATCAGTTCAGGCCACCTTCTTCCAATGTTCCATGGTCCAGTTCTGAGGCTCACGTGCCCATTGCAGGTGCATTCTGCGTTGGACAGGGGTGAGCGGTGGGCACCCTGACCGGTCTGTGGCCACGCAGCCCCATACACAGCAAGCTGCGATGCATTGTGTGTTCTGACACCTTTCTATCATTGCCAACATTAACATTTTTCAGCAATTTGTGCAACAGTAGCTCTTCTGTGGGATTGGACCAGACAGGCGAGACTTTGCTCCCCACACTTAAGTGAGCTCATTGGTGCCCATGACCCTATCACTGGTTCACCAATTTCCTTCCTTGGACGACTATGGTAGGTACTAACCACTGCATAATGGGAACACCCCACAAGACCTGCCCTTTTGGAGATGCTCTGATCCAGTCCTCGAGCTATTACAATATGGCCCTTGTCAAAGTCGCTCAGATCATTACGCTAGCCCATTTTTCCTGCCTCAACACATCAACTTCAAGAACTGACTGTTCACTTGCTGCGTCATCTATCCCACCCCTTGACAGGTGCCATTGGAAGCAATTTTATCCACTTCACTTGTCAGGGGATTTAATGTTGTGCTGATTGGTGTATGGATATGGTATATAGTTAGTTTCTGAGCGGGTGAGTCCTACTTTCACAAATTACGTTGAATAATGCAATACTATTTTAGAAAGCCACCCAAACAACAAAACAAAATTCATTTTATAATTGTCCATATTTTTTATTTTATTTACAACATCAATACGGGGAAAATAAGTCCAGTCAAGGAAAAAAAAAAGGGCCTTCCTACACATTAGTTATTTTCCTTCATCCACTGGTCTATCCACTGGACTATTTGCTCCAAGTTGCGTTCAAGGTCCTCTGGCTCGTTGCTCTGCAACTGGTGGACGATCTCCTCTTTGTACGCCTCCATGGCTTCCTCGAAGATGGTCTGGAAGATCTCGCACTGCACGTTGTCCTGCAGCTTCTTTCCAGAGTAGCCCCTACCCGGAGAGAGAGAACAGATCATTAGTTTCGGCAAGCCCTCTTGAAGGATAGGTTTGCCAAGTTTCCAACCCAGGCCCTATTCAAATCTTGGTTCCATCATTTGCAACTGCCCATGGCGCAACCTCACCAAACTTTTCTGATTTAGCAACATACTGCTCAGCTCCCCGTTACAGTGTTCGATGAAGCCAAGTAGAGTCAGGTTTGACAAGTGTATAACATGATTAAATGCAAGTTTATTTTTGGATTCAAAGTTTTGCCCCATTGGACTTAATTTAAGCACAGTGAGAGAGCTGCAGCATATAAGTCTCCTCCAGCGTTTTACTATGTGTACAAGGGAGAGTGCGCCTTTGACTAGAATGTTCCAGCGTTTTACTATGTGTACAAGGGAGAGTGCGCCTTTGACTAGAATGTCCAGTAATTCCACAGACAATGGCAAGTGGCAATGAGAATGGGAAATGGACCCAAACATTATCAAGAGAATGTCCTCTAGTACAGAGGTTCCCAACCACCAGCTTGCGGGCCGTGCCGGGCCGTGGGGTATTTCCCACCGGACAGTAAGAAACCAGGCGGGATATTTTCAGGAGCGATCTGCTCCACAGCAGAGCAGCCGCAGGAAATGGAGTAAATTAAATACATCTACAGTTTTTATTTGCTTTGTTTGGAGAAGAGATTGCTCTGATCGGAGCTGCGAAGCTTACAGGTAGTGATTTGCCTTTTACTACCAGTGTTCCCCTCTGTCAAAAGTAGCATTCGTTGTTCTGCAATTATTTTGGTGAGTAACTTAAAAGTAGTGTAATAAGTAACTTATTGTATATTATTCTAAAGTCTAGTTTTGCTAAAGCTCTTCACTTTTTGGGCGTGTTGTTCAAATATTGTTATATTTGTCATTATTTATCATTTTAAATTCTCAAATAAAAGTTACTTATTGAGAAAAAAAGTGTTTTTCTTTATAAATCAAGGCTCTATAGTCGAACAATGGCATAGCCATCAGTGCTGAAACAAATACACATGTTTAAATCGAAAATCGAAACCTTAAAATCAAAAGTCAATCGAATCGTGACACCCCTATATTTTATGCACTATTATTTTACAGAAAACTCAAAGGGAAAAAGTGAAAAAGCATGGATGACGTCCTTTATGCTTTGCATCATTTGCATTTGTCGCCATGGCCTCTGTTGTGTTTATGACTTCCATTTCAGTCAACTTGGCTCCCATTTGGCTATTGGTCTTTCCCGCGTGACAATCCCCAACCCCACCCCCCACTACAGGATATCGGATCGTAAATATTGAACATAATACTTGCGATTTGCGATCACTGCTGCCAGGACGGACTTCAGAGCAGATTGGGGGAAGTAAAAAAAAAAAAAAAAAAAAAAAAAAAAGTCGCCCTTGTCGCCCTTTAGTGCGTACCCCGGTTTAGTAGCTCAATGTACCTGCTCTCCAGACGGCTGTAAAGGTTAGTGTTGTCTGTACGGAGGACAAAGACGATGTGGAACCAGCGCTCTGGGAAGAAGTCGCAGCCGTGGTAATCCACTATTACACCGCCGTCTTCCATTTTGTCATCAAGCTCGTCCACGACCTAGGCAGTCACAAACAACCTGATATTGAGATCATATTGCTCCAGGGGAGTAGTGATGTAATTTTATCAATGAAGGTAATTGGGCAGAAGTTTAGTATGCTGGGCTACATATTTCCATTTTTACTTGGATCAAATATTTAAAATGCATCACTGTATGCTCAATTCAAAACATCAACTTAACTTTTTCCAACATTTTGTTATTTAAGAGACAAGTGGGGCATGGATACTAGCGGTTTAACAGAACGTAGTTGATCGTACGGATCACACCCCACAGTTTGGCTTGCATGTGAACCGTGGATTAATCGCAAAATTTAACCATCATAGTGAAATACAGTATTACTGCCACTGTTACTTTTTAAAGTAATAATTCCATAAACCCAGATGCAGATTTGCAGTGAAAAGAAGATAGACAAGACAGATGCATTCTGTGGTTTACTCTGAAGAGCAATGATTGGTTTACGGTACATCGCCCTATGTTGCTGCTACTTTACATACCATGAAGCAAATGTCACCGCTATGCGTCTGCTCTTCTGCCATATTGGAGCGGTCAAGATTTGCTTGTAAACAAATACAATGTGTACTGAGAGATGCAGACATCTCTACAAAATTCACTGTAACTTGTTTACTTATGAACTGATTTTCATGCAATTTAGTTTGTTATTAACATGAGAAATTGAAAATGATACTAATTTCTTATTGGAATTAAATTCAATTACTGGGGCGGATCTAATCATATTTTTTTCATTCACTAGCATGCTTAAATGAAAAGGTATCATGCGTGCCACATATTGCACTAACATTTAACAAATGAGTATTGAATATTTTTATATATTTTCCGCTTTTATTTAAGCATTGGACATCTTGAACATTGTTTTAATTGAAGACCATGGGCAAAACCGTGATGCGATGTGGACCGTGACTTTTATCATCTGTAAAACCCCTAATGGATACCATTGTTGCTTGAGTACTTGAACTGGGTGCAACTATGGAATTATGAATTAGCCAGTGAGAGAGGGGATTCGTTTTGAATCCAATACGTCCTAGAACTGTCCACGTTTCCCCAGAAACAAAACAGGTACTTAATTAAACTACATGCCACTTCATGCGTTTAATAGAGTTCCTGAGCACAATTTCACGAATCACCCAAACTTCCGATTTATTTTGGGACACATGAATAAAGCAGTGAATTTGTTACATATAGGGATTACATATCATAACATCATTTAGCAGACGCTTTTGTACAAAGCCATTTTAAATAACAATAAGTAGTTTTAGGGGAGTAAGGGACTTTTTTCCTCCAGCTTTACTTACCCTATCTTCGTCCAAAACAGGGCACTGGTACTCTTCGTCAAAGCCGTCAAAGAGCTGTCCTGTTATAGTTATTAATTGCCAGCAAAATACATTATGAAATGAAACCAACCACTACTTTTAAAAAGACAGCCAATATTCATATTTGCACATTTTTAATCATAATTAAAAAAATAATTTTCTAAATTAAAGTTATAAAAAATTATTATTAATTAATTAAGATTGCATGGTCCTTACCTTCCTGCGCCAGGTTGCCCACGTTGATGTACTCAAGGCCTGTCCGCTGAGCAAGCTCTTTCCCCAGGGTCGTCTTCCCCACTCCGGGGGTACCTGCAGCAAAGCAGACACTCTGATGATTGCATGAGTATGGAGATAAAAACTGGCACAGGATAGGCATTTTTGTCTCAACATTTTCTCTCAGGGGATATGAAATGTTCGAATGATACACAGATATTCCTGTCTATGCGCCAACATCCAGCACTTCAACGCGCCTGGCATCACGCAGGTAAAGGGGCCAAATTTAGTGGGTTAACCCAGGTGTCCTGTTCACATCAGAGCCCATCGGTACACACACACACACACACACGCACACACACGCCAACATCCAGCACTTCAACGCACCTGGCATCACGCAGGTAAAGGGGCCAAATTTAGTGGGTTAACCCAGGTGTCCTGTTCACATCAGAGCCGATCGGCGCGCACACACACACACACACACACACACACACACACACACACACACACACACACACACACACACACACACACACACACACACACACACACACACACACACACACACACACACACACACACACACAAATGCCCTGAACCCCGACAACCTTAAAAGGGGCAGTCCACCAATGATAAAGGCGCTATGCATAGAGCATCGCCACCACTCCATTGCACACTACAACAGTGTGTTGTGACAACCTAATTGAAGCTGTGCGGTACCACGTAGCAGACAAGCGTGCACAGAGGACACAATCAGTGAAATTACTCCTCCTGCACACCCTGGTAAGGAGGTAGGGGGGGAAAAAAGCATTGACGCTAGGGACCCATGATCTGTGACCATTAATGGCTCAGCAGGCAGATGGCACAGACACAGTCACACAGAGGTCAGATCAGTAAGCAGTGCAGTCTTGAAAGACAGCAGCGTCAACGGATCTGAGCATCATCTCCCATCAGGCGACACTGAGACTTCTCAACACAAAAAGGTCCACCCGTGGTGTCCCGAAGTCTCCACAACTGGAGGACTTTATCTGGGTGGAGGCGCCACTCTGCCACGTTCAGATAGCCCGGAATGTGGCTTGTCTACAGAGAGTGGGTGCCCATTCCCACAGCAGTACCTGGGGTTCCAAGCGCTTCAGGACCAGTAGCACAGTCTCGAGTTTCAGGAGGTTGATGTGTCGTGTGGATGGGGCCACACGACCCCTACTGCCTTACGACGACAGGTCCTGCCCCATCCTGTCAGCAAGGCGTTGGTGAAAACTTGCTTGTAAAAATAGACTTGGGCCCAGACGCCAGCCCTACGTGAGGGTCTGAGGGTCTCTCCAGTCAGCGAGACCCCTGTCCAGGGATCGTGGCACAATCACCGTCAACAGTAGTCGGTGGCGCACTGGGTCCCTCCGAAACCATCGTTGAATACTTGGCATGTGCAGGAAGCCCAATGGCATCACCGCATAGGCCGCTGCCATAAGCCCAGGCAGTTCCATAATGGTCAGTGCAGTCACTGAGTGGCCCACCCGAACACGCCCGAGATCGGACATAATGCCAGCTCTCCGTGGTCCAGACAACAGTGCCCTCATCTGCATGGCGCATTAACAAAGTAGAATAAAATCATTTAAAGAATGAAATAAATTAAAAACAGGGTAAGAATAAGCCTTCCTCAGCTAATTGTTTTCTTATTTCATTGGGGTCTTGGATTATAGTTTCATGACTTCAACTTGAACCCAGGGCTTAATTTGTGCCGGATCCAGCCGGAACCTGTTCCGGGACCTCCCAGATTGGGACAGGCAACTCCGCACAAGCAGGGGAGCTGTGGCTCGAGCTGCAACCTCTGCGTTCCCCGTTTCTCCAATCAAAACAAATAGAAATAGTGTGTTTTTGATTATTTTTTAGGTCTGTACCTGACTCTGAATTTTTTCAGTCTAATTGGATTCGCACCTGTCTCCCTCTCCGACGATACAGGCCGCGGGTCAGCGATTGGTGCCTGCGATGATCAGTGTTTTTTACGAAACCTTGTGTAATGGGGACGCTCTCCGTGATTCTCTCCCCGATCACCCCCTCTCCATGTGTAATGCGCAAAAATAATCTTAACTAGTCTACGAGTCGTGCCCCATCCCCACTGTTTTTAGTTGTTTTATTTGGAGGAATGGGGCACGACTCTCCATGTTGCATTCCGCCATCGGGGCGCACGGAGGGCCATGTCTGGTGCAGACGATTCACACATATAAAAATATATTTATGATTCCCCTTATTTATAATTCCTCATTGGAATGTTAAGCATGTGTATTTTGTACGCTGTTTTATACTACAGGTACTCCTCACTCAACGACTGAGTTCAATTACAATGACCAGGTTGTTAAGCGAATTGGTCGATACGCGAGGACCCGTATTATTTCACGGTAGGGGGGTGTAGCGATTGCGAACGCTAGTGTAGTGAACTAGACAGACACTGGTGATGCGCGATGAGATGTATAGTGTATAGAGTATATATTGTATATAAAGGGTGATGCGTGACGAGATGCTTGACGCTGAGACGCTGCGGTATTATATGCAGCTTATAATACAGACTAGTCGGAGAGCTGGTCGTAAGTCCGAACGCTCGTTAAACGGGTAGGTCGTTAAGTGAAGAGTTCCTGTATTATTGTAATGCACTGTGACAAAAAAAAAAAAAAAAAGACTGCTCGACTTGAAGAATCTCAGTCAACTGACTTGGTTTCCGACTTATCATTTGACACGCCGACTTTTAGGGGGCAGTTCTAGTATTTTTTATTTACCTTTCCTAATTGAACTTAACAAAAAAATCCCTGTGCCTGTACGACGCACTGCACAAGCATAACGCAAATACACATCGGACACAAATATAATTGTTTTTAACTGTCGGCTAGAAATAAAAGTATCAAATATGGAATTTTTAAACAAAATTATCTTACGGGTAACCACTTTTAATCATTTAATATTAACAGCAACAAGTTCTGTGTGTGAAAAAAGGTGCAAGTTCTGCACAATGACTAGCGATTAAAAAAAACACACCATTAAATACGGAAAATACGTCATAAAAACGGTAGAGCAGCAGAGTCCCACATGTTTTTGTTTGTATTCAGAGATGGATCCCAATTCATCCGTCTTGCTGCTCTTACATCTTAAGTGTTACCTGTGAGGAGGATGTTTGGCCGCTTCATTATTTTCATCGCTGTTCAAATGGCGTGACAGCAGCTCACACGTGTTTATTGTGGTTGGCAGCAACAGGAAGTTGTTTTAAGACCTTTCTCCTAAATTTCCGAAGGACTATCCTGGAGAGGGTTTTTCTTTTCTTGTTGTGGTCGCTCGATCACAGGGCAACGCTCAGGTAGACTCGGACAATGAGAAGAGCGCTAGACTTTCAGGCCCGATAGTCTCAGCTCCGGCGGTAGCTGCGCCTCTCCGCCGTCCTCTTGTTTTTCTTCTGTTGTTTGCTGCACCGCTTGTTGAACAAGTCGAGGGCGCTTTACCGCCGCCTACTGGCGGTGACGCAATTCCACGTTCCAACGTCTTCTTTCGATCGGTCGGGCGTGTCTCATTTCGACCGACACACGTCACAGGGATGTTGTGACGTTTTCACGGGGACAGATATAGCCCCCGAAATGTCAGATCAACTGATAGATGTCCTTGTTTTAAGACAATTTCAACCTAGTTGTTTGGGAAATAAATATTGAATATGCAATCTTTTTCGCTTTCTTTTTTCAATTCTTCAAATCAGGTGAGAACAGAAAACAGTTTTAGAGTGAATTCTGCCACCCACTTTATTAATAATAATAATAATAATAATAATAATAATAAAATATTTTGACATAATTATAGAATTATGAAATAGTTATTACACTGCATTTACATTTCCCCGGCAGACAATCAGCTATATTAGATTAAAATGTGGTTGTATTGTCTATTCCAAATTTAAAGCATGAGTGAGCAATACATTATATCACAATATATAATAATACACAAATGCACAATAATGCACAAAGTTCAATGTTTTTCAGGGTATTTTCGATATATTCCAGACCGATAGGTGGCGGTAAAGCACCTCCCAATTTGTTTTGCTAACGCAGAAGAGGAGTCGCACTGCCATACAACCACAACCACAATCACAATAATATAGCTAAAAGTTGAGAAAAAGTTTGAGGTCAAAATATTTTTTTTAAACAACGCATACCACAAAAAAATAAGGTACGTTTAATTCAGAAACAAAACGTCCCTGTCAGTATCCCAGCAGTGGATATAACTCTGCGTCAGAGATAACTGTTAGCTGTTAACATGTTAGCCCAGTAGTTTGTCAATAGCTGCTAACCGATGCTGGAAGCTAAAGGGGGTAACTGGCTAAGGTTATGCTTCGTGCTAGTTATATCTATCAATGATAATGTACAGCCACTATATTTGCAACAACCATTTGATACAATATTTGTACAAAGTAAAAACTTAACTGTATATGAGGAGCATTTAATCCCATTAAGTTTGACCCTGTTCACTTCCATCACAGTACATTATGTCATTTGGCAGACGCTTTTTACCAAAGCGACTTAAAACATGTGCATTTTGTCAGAGTAACAAACCAGTGTATATGACAGTCAAAGCTGGCTAAACCTGTTCTCTTGTAGAGTTTAAGATTTTATGTTGTTGTTGAAACGGGGTTGTAAGTTAGAAAGTGAAGACGAAGAACATTGAGGCGACGATTGATTCGTTTTAGGAG
Organism: Zeus faber; assembly: GCF_960531495.2. Lineage (NCBI taxonomy): Eukaryota > Metazoa > Chordata > Actinopteri > Zeiformes > Zeidae > Zeus > Zeus faber. Next base: position 32,255,804 of record NC_137203.1, read on the forward strand.
CCGCCCACTTTGTGACATCATCATCCGAAGTTATAAATCCAAGCTTCGTCTCTCGAACGTTATTCGGGTCTAATGACTTTCGCCCTGTTGACTACATAGCGTTTGCTACACAAAGGCAGACAACCCAAGCAGATGCTGGCTTTAATGGAAACTCGGAAAACTGTAACTCGTGCTGCGTTTCGCAAAACCCCGACAACTACAATTGGTCACAGAAGGCGTTTCCGCACTGCAGGAAGTTCTAAGAACCTTTAGAGGAACTGTCCCTCTCTTTTGGGTCCACACTGCATGATCCAGGAACGATCGTAATTAGGGATGTAACGGTTTACCGTTTTAAGGTATACCTCAGTATCAAGCAACCACGGTGCTGAAGCCTTTCCCTGATTTACCGTGCCCACACTATAAATGCATGTTTCACAATTGAAGATGTAAACTTTAATTCACATCACCTTATGTTGTCCCTGTGGGCGAGCAGACGGCCAAATGTTGTAATAATCCATCCAATGAATAATTTCGCCAAACGCCGCCTTCCGCCAGAACTGCTTACGCCATTTTTTACGACACAGTGTTTTAGGTTACTTGCGCGTGCGAGCAAGTGTAAACAAAGATGGTGGAACGTGGCGTTTTGGTGAAGTTACTCAATGGATGGATTATTACAACATTTGGCCGTCTGCTACCACACAGCGGCAACATACGGTAAGGTGAATTAAAATTTACACTACACGACGCAAGGACGCCCGTTCGTCGTTCCCGACGTTCACATTCGGGCCAGACGCTGGAAATTTGTCGGCGTTGACAAAATCGGGTCAAAATCTGGCTGAATTCATATAGTCTGATTATGATAGTCTGCGTAATGGAAACTCTGAAAACTATTAGAAGAAGAATCTTTACTTTTGGATGGTGGCCGGTGAAATGTGGCCTCTGCATTTGACCCAAGGCTTGTCCTTCCTCCGGGTGGGCAGCATTCGACGACGCGCCCAGGGACCTGGTTTCAAATGTCCATTGCTGGTCAGACGATGATGTGAGGATATGTGCATGTTTTTGGTGGGGGTCCTTACTGACGTTAGGTGAAGGAAACCCCATGTGAGCACGGGGAGAACATGCAAACTCCACACAGAAAGGCCCCTCAACCCCGTTGTTGTTGTCATTAGGTTAGGTGATCATCATTCTCAACTAGATGCACATATTTTCTGGACTATGGCTGTGAACCGTTTATTTTGTTTGTTTATATTTCAGTTTAAGAATTTTGTAAATTAATTAAAGGTCTCAGGTCAATGTGAAGGAACGTGGCTTAGGATGTCAAAGCTTTCTCTCGGAAGGAAGGTGTCGTCAACTACAGTAAGTTAAATGAGAAGCCCTTATTGAGATCTACATTCCATCAGCTGTATACCGTATATCTATATGTGTTTCTCTTGAAAAATAATTGATATGAAATAATTTTTTATGTTATTGCCACGTAGACAAACCGTTGGGTAGAACCATCGTTCAGTGACCTGCCCGGGGGAAAGCCCCCTGAAAGGAAGGGGAGCCAAGCCAAGCGGCCCAGGAAGAGGAATGGAGTTGCTGAGGGTTCCGAGCTTCACACCGGGTCTTCGTACACTGTCGGGCAGCCACTTCAGAGTGACCTGAGCGTTTCCTGGGTGGATGCACATGCACCCCGCTCACAGGTGAGCTGCCTGGGGGGTCTCCAGCTTTACTCACAGATATCTGACCTAAATGGGTCATTCTCATGAAACCACCATAAAACATGTCTGAAATGCATTGATACCGAAATGAAGCCTATTAAATGACTACGATAGTGGGAACAGTGTTAAATATAGGACATATTTAGCTGCATTCATTTACTTTTACAGCCACTATACTATTTTCAACATCCATTTGTTTGTTCTTCATTGTGTCACAACTGTGTGCTTATACAGGCTGAGCTCGCCGTCCATAAAAAAAAGATAGAGGAGGTGGAGAACTGGATGAGGGCTCACGAAGATGCTAAAACATCAAAGGTTTGGTCTTTAAAAAAAAGCATACCACCACTCAAGTTTCAAATTGATTTAGAAATCAATCTGTTAATGTCGTCCACATCTATGGTGAGACAATTTTCATGTGAGGGGAGAGCTATCGTGAAATAGATTCCTAGATTAGCACGTCTCCTCTTGTCCACAGAATGGTGCTATTCTAATGTTAACGGGGCCATCGGGATGTGGGAAGAGTGCTGTGGTCCAGGTGCTGGCCTGTGACCTGGGTTTCAGATTACAAGAGTGGACTAACCCTTCAGGTGTCTCCGAGTACAGCACAGACCCAGAATCCTACCGACAGACCTTTGAGCCTGGTGTGGAATTATGTTTATTTTTTTATTTATTTTGTAAATTTATTTTTTAACAGTTCTAAAAGTTCTTCTGTCTTGTGCCAAGGCTCAAGGTTCAGTGGCTTCTCAAGCAGCTCACAGACGTGCCTGTTCCAGGAATTCCTCCTCAGGGCCAACAAGTACAACTGCTTGCAAATGGCTCGAGATGAAGTGGCCAACGACAGGAAGCTGATACTTGTAGAGGTGCGTCCAACAGTCATCTCTGTGGCTGGCCCGGCATCTGAAATGGCATACTACATACTACTACCCCATTTACACCTGGTATTAAAATGTTTATGTGATCTATATCACTAACACACCAAACATAAACTTTTTTATTTATTTATTTATTTTAAACCTGTGCTGTCAGCATGCTGGGCATACAAGACAGAGTATTTGTATGCCATTGCATCTAGGACAGAGTTAGTCTGCAAGTTCTCAACCTGCAATGCAACTCTTTATTAATTCTTAAATCATCAAGAACTACTACCATAACTCTGTCCTGTGGATGACCTGTAGAATGGCAAGAGCACAGTTTTTGGTTATAGAGAACCACCACCAGCCCCCCTCTTTGGAGAACTATTTATCATGTTTGGGTCTATAAACAACTGATCACTACTCCAAGAGAAGGAGAATCACCACGGGTGAGACAAATAAACATAGAAACAAACAACATTTAAACAAAAACATAAACATTGGATGACATGTATTGAAAAACAGTGAATTAGGTCCAGGAAAACTGGAACTACAACTGGTCACATGGCCTCTTCCTGTCATAATCATGGCAGTAAATGAGGGGGGAAAGGAGAGTAATGCAACCAGGAGGGTGCCGGGGTGCACTTGAAGCAGGTGTGTGTGTGTGTGTGTGTGTGCGTGTGTGTGTGTGCGTGTGTGCGTGCGTGCGTGCGTGCGTGCGTGCGTGCGTGTGTGCCCACCGGTGAGTGTACATGACTTATCCCCATTGGTACTGGTGTAGAAGGTCGGTATTATTTCACGGCGCCTTCAAGCAGCGGAAAGGGCTCCGAAGCCCCCCGATCTCTGCAGTCCCGTAGACACCCTACGGCTGCAGGAATGCCCCGAGTACCCTGCCCTGTGGCCAATTTATTTTTACTTATAACACAACTTTTATTGTGATTCTTTAGCGCTATCTTGTACTTGTATCTGGTTGACTTTAGAAAAAGGTAGTCAGTAGACATGGGCAATCGCGCAGAATTCCTATCGCTGGGGGGGAGTGATTGCAGATTTACGATTCTATCGGGAAGGGGGGGCACACAGGAAACTGGCACAGGAGTAGGGAACTGACACGTGTGCATGGCGCACCCGTGCACTTCTATCTCAAGGAGAAATCAAAAAAGAAAAACTCCAATCAAATTCACCTGGGGATCTTCTGTGGCTGCAGGGTGCTCGAGGCTTTCCTGCTGTCGTGGGGTGTCTATATACGGCTGTGGGACTCAGGGGTGGCTTTGGGCCTTTTCCGCTGCTTGGAGGTGCTACGATATAATACCGACCTTAAACACCAGAACCAATTGAGACGAGTCCCGTCCACTCTCCGGTGGACACACACACACACACACACACACACACACACACACACACACACACACACACACACACACACACACACACACACACACACACACACACACGCACAGACGTGGACAAATTTGTTGGTACCCTAATGCTTCATTCCTCCTGAAAAGTGATGAAATGAAAAGCAATTTTCTCATGTATACCTGCATGCCTTTGGTATGTCATAGAGTAAAGCAAATAAACTGTGAAAAGAGATAAATTATTGCTAAAGAGATCAATTATATTCTAAAATGGCCTGGACAAAAGTGATGGGACCCTCAACCTAATATTTTGTTGCACATCCTTTAGAGGCAATCACTGCAATCAAGTGATTTCTGTAGCTCTCAATGAGACTTCTGCAATTGGTATCACACGTCTTCAATCTTGTAATCAGTCATTCAGCCTTTTTAAATGGAGAAAAGTAGTCACTCTGCTGTTTTGTTCACCACACTGAACACGGACCAGAGAAAGCAAAGGAAAGAGTTGTCTGAGGAGATCAGAAAGAAAATTATAGACAAGCATGTTAAAGGCAAAGGCTATAAGACCATCTCCAAGCAGCTTGATGTTCCTGTGACTACAGTTGCAAATATTATTAAGAAGTTTAAGGTTCATGGGACTGTAGCCAACCTCCCTAGACGTGGCTGCAAGAGAAAAATCAACCCCAGATTGAACAGAAGGATAATGCAATGGGGAGAAAAATCTGAATCAGAAATACTTTAATAATCCCAGGGGGAAATTACTTTTGTTACAGCTCCAAATCTACATACAACATATTTACATACAACATATTTACATACAACATATAATAATTATTAAGAAACATATTTATATATAAATATATATATAAACAAATCTATATGTTATAAACATATCTATATAGAGTGTAAAATGTACAGTTAAAAATGTGCGAAAAGAAGAAGGTGCAGAAGTGGAAGTCCGTGTTTTGAGTTCAGATTACAGAGAGGGGGTGTCTGACTCTCTGAGGGAGGCGTTGTAGAGATTGATGACCAAAGGCAGGAATGATTTCCTGTGGCGCACTGTGGTGCATCTGGGTAAGAGGAGTCTTCCGCTGAAGGTGCTCCTCTGCTGGGCCAGTGTGTCGTAGAGAGGGTGTGAGACATTGTCCAAGATGGACTGAAGCCTGGACAGCATCCTCCTCTCTGCCACAGTCGTCAGGGTGTCCAGCTCCTCTCCTACTACATCACCGGCCCTCCTGATTAGTTTGTTTAGTCTGTTGTTGTCTGCGACCCTCAGCCCACTGCCCCAGCATGTGACAGCGAAGAAGATTGTACTGGCCACAACAGACTCATAGAACATCCTCAGCATCGTCTGGCAGATGTTAAAGGACCTCAGCCTCCGTAGGAAATAGAGTCAGCTTTGGCCCTTTTTGTAGACTGCCTCGGTGTTTCTGGTCCAGTCCAACTTGTTATTGAAGTACACCCCCAGGTACTTGTACTCCGCCACAGTGTCCACAGGGACCCCCTGGATGGAAACAGGGGTCACGGGTGTTTTTGCCCTCCTCAGATCCACTATGAGCTCCTTTGTCTTAGTCACATTGAGCTGCAGATGGTTCAGCTCACTCCAAGTGACAAAGATGCCCACAACAGTCTTGTATTTACTCTCATCACCCTTTTTAATACAACCAACTATTGCTGAGTCATCGGAAAACTTCTGAAGTTGGCAGGACTCAGTGCAATAGTTAAAGTCTGAGGTGAAGAGGAAGGGAGAGAGGACAGTCCCCTGTGGGGCCCCTGTGTTGCTGACTACCCTGTCAGACACACAGTTCTGTAGGCGTACATACTGTGGTCTGCCTGTCAGGTAATCAACAATCCAGGACACGATGGGGGCCTCCACCTGCATTGCAGCCATCTTCTCACCCAGTAGAGCCGGATGGATGGTGTTGAAAGCACTGGAGAAATCAAAGAACATGACTCTCACAGTACTCGCCGGCTTGTCCAGATGAGTGTAGACTCTGTTCAGCAGGTAAATGATGCTGTCCTCAATTCCCAGGCAGGACTGGTAGGCGAACTGTAGTGGATCAGTGAAAGGCCTGACCATAGGCCTTAGCTGCTCCAGGACGAGCCTCTCGAAGGTCTTCATGATGTGGGACGTCAGAGCCACCGGTCTGTAGTCCTGAGGGCCGCTGGGACGCGGCGTCTTCGGCACAGGAACGAGGCAGGACGTCTTCCACAGCACAGGGACCCTCTGGAGGTGCAGGCTCAGGCTGAAGACTTGGCTGAGTACTCCACACAGCTGGGGGGCACAGGCTTTAAGCACCCTGGGAAATACACCGTCGGGGCCTGCAGCTTTGCCGGAGTGGAGTCTCGTCAGCTGTCTTCTCACCAGGTCAGGTGTGAAGGACACTGTAGAGGTGACAGTTGGGGGAGTGGTGGGGTCCTCAGGTTGTGAAGGACATGGTGTAGAGCAGGGGGGAGGGGTGGAGTAGGTGGGTGCGAATTGAGGCGGTGAGGAGCAGACAAGGGGTCTGTAAGGAGGAGGAGTAGGGGGAGATAGAGTGGCAGTACTTATTGAGCAGCCAGCAGCAGAGACTTGTGGGGGATGGGCCGCAGTATCAAACCTATTGAAAAATAGGTTCAGTTCATTGGCCCGGTCCGCACGGCCCTCCAACCCCATGCCACCAGTCTTCTGGAACCCAGTGATGGTTCTCATGGCACTCCACACATCCCTCATGTTGTTTTGCTGGAGTTTTTTCTCCAGCTTTCTCCTATAACTGTCTTTTGCCTCCTTGATTGTAAGTTTGAGTACCCCCTGCACTCTCCTCACCTCATCACGGTTGCCATCTCTGAACGCCCTCTTCTTTTCATTCAGGATGGCCTTAATGTCCTTAGTGATCCATGGTTTATTGTTGGCGTAACAGGTGACAGTCCGAGCTGGGACATTGCAGTCCACACAGAAGTTGTTATAGTCCGTGATGCACTCTGTGAGCCCATCAATGTCCTCCCGTGGGGCTCACAGAGTGCGGGCCAGTCAGTCACTTCAAAGCGGTCCTGCAGTGCCTCATAAGCCTCCTCCGACCACCTCCTCACAGTCCTTATGGTCGTAGGCTTCCTCTTCACCAGAGGCACATAGCAGGGTTTGAGGTGAACCAGGTTGTGATCTGACCTGCCCAGAGGGAGGAGAGAAGAGGAGATGTATGCATCCTAAATGTTAGCATACATCAGGTCCAGGGTCCTCTCCTCTCTGGTAGGACAGTTCACGTACTGTTTGAAAGTCGGCAGAACTCTGTTCATGGTGACATGGTTAAAGTCTCCCACCATGATGATGAGGGCACTAGGGTGTTGAGTTTGAAGTTTGGAGATGGTGGTGTGTATGATGCTGCAGGCAGATGTTGGGTTTGCAGAGGGAGGGATGTACAGGACAACGATGAAAATAGCCAAGGACAACTTCCAAAGAGGTACAAGCTGAACTCCAAGGTCAAGGTACATCAGTGTCTGATCGCACCATCTGTCGCTTTTTGAGCGACAGTGGGCTCCATGGAAGAAGACCCAGGAGGACTCCACTTTTGAAAGAAAAACAAAAAAAGCCAGACTGGAATTTGCTCAAATGCATATTGATAAGCCACAATGCTTCTGGGGGAATGTCCTTTGGATAGATGAGTCAAAGCTGGGGCTTTGACTCATCACATCAGCTCTATGTTCACAGACGTAATAAGTTAAGCTTTCAAAGAAAAGAACACTATACCTGCTGTGAAACATGGAGGAGGATGTTTTTGGGCTGCTTTGCTGTAGGTCATGGGTCCTCCAACAGGAAAATGACCCAAAACACACAGCTAAAAGCACCCAAGAATGGATAAGAACAAAACATTGGACTATTCTGAAGTGGCCTTCTATGAGCCCTGATCTGAATCCTATCAAACATCGATGGAAAGAGCTTAAATATGCAGTCTGGAGAAGGCACCCCTCAAACCTGAGACAGCTGGAGCATTTTGCTCAGGAAGAGTGGGCCGAACAACCTGCACCTCACCCGTGGTGATTCTCCCTCTCTTGGAGAGGCTGACAGCACAGGTTTAAAAAAAAAAAAAAAAAAAGAAAGATCCCATGAATCTGAATGAAAGATCCCCCCCCTCGGCCGGGGCGCACCACTGCCTCCGCTCGGTCTGTTGGCGTGTATTTACTCATTTTATATATTTATTGTCTTGTTTATCTATGTCAGGATTTATTTCACAGGCATATTTATTTTTATTTGCGTGCTACGTCCACATACATACCACTTACACTTGCGTGCAAGTGAATTAGCTGCGTGTGCTGCTGCTCCGTCTGTCGCTCTCCGGCACGGGGGTGCACGTACCGCGACCACACAGGGTGACTTCTGCTGTACTGTCCCTTGCCCCATCTATTCCAGCATTATCATCGAGTGTGAGAAGGCGCAAGATGGACATTTTCTGGGATGTAGCTGCATGTGTGAATAGTGAAACTCACTAGCGGTACTGGAAAGGTTATCCCTATAATTTACCTGGGAACACGGTGAGCTGCACTTACAAGTACACTATTTCAATGCTCGGATCATTCCTTGGGGATAAAAAAAAAAGTGTCATAAATTGTAGATTAATTGTTACGACCGGAGCTAGGAGGGACCCAAACGCACGACACAGAGAGACGGGAGGCAGACGAACGATTTTTATTAGACCACACGGTGGAGATGGCGGGGGGAGCCGGTCAAGTAGGGATGGAGCAGGGCAGGGCAGGGATGATGATGACGACTGGGAAGGAGGGGTCCAGGTTCCGGGTGGAGAGACGGGGAACTGGGCTGGATGGAGAGGGATGGACAGACTTGGTTGACGAGAGGAGACAAGAAGGTTAGGGGAAGACGAAACAAGGAGACATAAACTAGGAACAAGGACTAGGAACTAGGAACTGGCCAGTAGCAATACAACTTGGGTAAGCTAGTTGACGGTCTGGCAATGAGTGACTGGGGTGCTGGAGAATAAATAGTGTGGGTGATGAAGGTAATTGATTCCAGGTGTGTGAATTTGGCTCAAGGGAGGAGCCGTGGATGGGTCAAGAGCGGCCTCTAGTGGTGCTGGGAGGCCGTGGGCCTAACATTAATGGAGTCAATTGACGATTTAATTGTGATTCTGCCCATGCCTAGTACTCAGATGTTGTCTGGCTTGCATTGTGATCAGATCTCAGCCAGGTGTAAATGCAATCTGTACAGCTTAGACACATTCGTGGGGAAAAAATCGGTCCATAAGTGTGAGAATGTCACCCAACTACACCTCTTCCCGCTCTCCCACCAATCATTAGTGCTTTGGCGCATCCACAGAGGGCAATTTGATATAAGGCCATTCAGATATTGTTTTTTGTTGCTGTTGTCTTATTGCAGATTTAATTGTATATTATTTAATTCACTTAAAATGAAGCAGTTCTTCCTGTGACCTGAAACTCAGCATGTTTGTTGATGAGTCCATCTACCTAATTTGCATACTGAGATCCCATCACAATGAATCAAGTTAGAATCAAGTTATTAATACCAGGTGTAAATACAAACGTCCATGATCATATGTCATTATCCAGATAATGTATCTCGAAACAGATCACATTTTAATGCCAGGTGTAGATTGGGCCTACATGTTCATGCTATCGCCCAGCGTACTTTGGTACGTGAGTAAAAAGACAGATGGCTTCTTGGACAAACAACATCATGATATAGCCGATATTTCACTGGATTTGGTATGTTTTCTTAGTACTTTTGCCATACTACGGTTTTGGACACACTAACCCCTAATTTTTCATATGAAACAGTAGTATGGCATACTAGTATTCTTTTTAAGGAGACAAAGGATGTGCTCAAGTAAATGCTTCTCCTCTGCTTGTCATTTTTTAGGAATTCCCAAACCAGTTCTATCGGCAGCCAGAGAGCCTGCACAATATATTAAGGTGAGGGAATTGTATTCCTTACTGACAGACTTGACTGTGCTTGGAGAAAATGGACCTGTAACTTTTTCTTTAAGAGGCTCCTCTGTCCTCCACTCTTTACCTGTATTAATGACACCTGTTTGAACTCGTTATCAGTATAAAAGACACCTGTCCACAACCTCAAACAGTCACACTCCAAACTCCACTATGGCCAAGACCAAAGAGCTGTCAAAGGACACCAGAAACAAAATTGTAGACCTGCACCAGGCTGGGAAGACTGAATCTGCAATAGGTAAGCAGCTTGTTGTGAAGAAATCAACTGTGGGAGCAATTATTAGAAAATGGAAGACATACAAGACCACTGATAATCTCCCTCGATCTGGGGCTCCACGCAAGATCTCACCCCGTGGGGTCAAAATGATCACAAGAACGGTGTGCAAACATCCCAGAACCACACGGGGGGACCTAGTGAATGACCTGCAGAGAGCTGGGACCAAAGTAACAAAGGCTACCATCAGTAACACACTACGCCGCCAGGGACTCAAATCCTGCAGTGCCAGACGTGTCCCCCTGCTTAAGCCAGTACATGTCCAGGCCCGTCTGAAGTTTGCTAGAGAGCATTTGGATGATCCAGAAGAGGATTGGGAGAATGTCATATGGTCAGATGAAACCAAAATAGAAGTTTTTGGTAAAAACTCAACTTGTCGTGTTTGGAGGAGAAAGAAAGCTGAGTTGCATCCAAAGAACACCATACCTACTGTGAAGCATGGGGGTGGAAACATCATGCTTTGGGCCTGTTTTTCTGCAAAGGGACCAGGACGACTGATTCGTGTAAAGGAAAGAATGAATGGGGACATGTATCGTGAGATTTTGAGTGAAAACCTCCTTCCATCAGCAAGGGCATTGAAGATGAAACGTGGCTGGGTCTTTCAGCATGACAATGATCCCAAACACACCGCCCGGGCAACGAAGGAGTGGCTTCGTAAGAAGCATTTCAAGGTCCTGGAGTGGCCTAGCCAGTCTCCAGATCTCAACCCCATAGAAAATCTTTGGAGGGAGTTGAAAGTCTGTGTTGCCCAGCGACAGCCCCAAAACATTGTTGCTCTAGAGGAGATCTGCATGGAGGAATGGGGCAAAATACCAGCAACAGTGTGTGAAAACCTTGTGAAGACTTACAGAAAACGTTTGACCTCTGTCATTGCAAACAAAGGGAATATAACAAAGTATTGAGATGAACTTTTGTTATTGACCAAATACTTATTTTCCACCATAATTTGCAAACAAATTCTTTAAAAATCAGACAATGTGATTTTCTGGATTTCTTTTTCTCATTTTGTCTCTCATAGTTGAGGTATACCTATGATGAAATTTACAGGCCTCTCTCATCTTTTTAAGTGGGAGAACTTGCACAATTGGTGGCTGACTAAATACTTTTTTGCCCCACTGTATTTCATGTGGGTTAGCCAACCTAATACATGTGCAACAGGGCTGCACGGGATGGAAAGGAATGTGCTATGTGTCATGAATGCGGCTTGTAGCGAGGACCATATTGACATGCAATATCAGGGAAACTGCATTAAAAAATATTTTGAAGGAAAGATGGAAATTTTAACCATGGCCATTACAAAAATATTAAATTTAGTAACTAAAGATATTTTGAGCATATAATGTGCATAATCATGTTTGCTACAAAATTTTAGTAAATGCAATTTGGTTATCCTATTTATGGGAACTCCGATTTGAAACCCCCCCCCGTCAGAGCTATATTTCTCCCCTGTTTCATTTTCAAGTCGCTGTCGATAAAGTTCACACAGCAAGCTAACATAGGGTTTTGTTTTCCCACAGAACAAAATGACATGTATTAACACATATGTTAAAAAATATTAAATATACATTGCAAAAAGCATATTTTTGTTACTTACTGTAGCATTATAATAATTTATCCATCTCCTACTTGTTATGTCCTTGATAAATCTAACTCGCCTTTCTGTTTCAAGGCATTTTGTGAAGACGGGCAGATGCCCCTTGGTGTTCATCATGTCAGAAAATCTGACCGGAGACAGCAGCTCCAGATTGCTCTTTCCCAAACAAGTCCAGGAGGAGTTGTGTATCTGCAATATCTGGTTTGAAAATAACATACCCACTCCCATGGCTGACGAAAATGAAGTGATATGTTTTCTAATCGACCATTGTTTTGTTTTTTAGTCACAAAATGTGTAGGATCATATTTGATCGTAAAGTACACTTATAAAGGATTCCACAAATGTAGTGTCATTCAATCAAAACGTATGTGTGTTTGGAAATTTGCAGGAAGACAGAATGTGTCTCAATTCTGTGTCGTCCTGCAAATTTCCAAACACACCGTTTTTTTAACTGGATTTCTACTCAAGATCAAAAAGGCCCTCATATTTTACTTTAATCCAGGAATATTGTTTGTTTATTTCTTATTAAGAAATAGTTATATGGTTAGGATTTATTGATAAACTAACACCAAGAGCAAAAATAATTGCACTTAAAGTGTGTGTCTGTGTGTGTGCGTGCGTGTGTGCGTGTGTGCGTGCGTGCGTGTGTGTCCCGGACCGAGTACCCAGTGACTGTTCCCCTGTGTTGACAGCTTTAACCCAGTGGCTCCGACTACAATGATGAAAGTCCTCCTTCGCATTGCAACCATAGAGGCAGGAAAGGTGTGAGGAAAATCTTGCCATCTTTGTTCAACGTTATTATTGCTAATAACATTATCATTTGGGTGTATGTACCTGCACATAAACTATATTCATCTCGTGTCAATCTAAAGAGCGACGGTCGGATCTCTGCCCCCGACAAGGCGGTGCTGGAAAGCCTGTGCTCAGGGAGTTCAGGAGATATACGAAGCGCCATCAACAGCCTTCAGTTCTCCTTACTCGCAGGTGAGACGCTCAAAAGCTACATCCAGGAGGCAGGATGTGGCTCTACATGGTTGAATGTTGTTGTGTGACGTTATGCTGGTTTAAAAATAATATTTATTTTCCAATTACTCTTTAGAGAGGGTGCTGTCATGTTTGACGAAGAAGGAAAGATGCACGGCGGTGTCAGGCAAAGCCGTGCCCAAAGCAGCACAAAGGACGAGACGATTGAAGGAGAAAGACAACGATGCCGAGCAGTCCATAGGGGGCAAGGACGCCTCTCTCTTTCTTTTCAGAGCCCTGGGGAAAATCCTCCACTGCAAGAGTGAGTAAAGCTTAAGAATTCCACGCTGTGGAAGATAAGGGAGACAAGTTTTATGTCAACAAATGGCAGAGTTACATCTAGACACAGAAAGATAACTTTGCAGCAAGAATTTGCCCCAAAATTGATATATTGAATATTTCCACTTTCAGACATAATTATGGTTTAGAATCAACGGCTTATAATTTCACAAGGTTATCTCTCTTCAAATGGTTAATCAGTGTCTGTGCCTCGCTTAAAAAAAAGCTAACTTCACCTCATCCCAGCCTAAAAAATATAGGCCTATCCACAAACTCCCCTTCTTTTCCAAAATCTTGGAAAAGGTGCTGGTTAAAAAGCGCTCAGTGGTCCTAGATGCACATAACATCCCTGACTAATTCCAGATTGGTTTCCATCGGATGCATTCCACTGAAACAGCTCCTCTTAGAGTCTCCAATTACATCATGATGCACACTTATGCTGGTGATATCCGAATTATTATTCAGTGCCTAGTGGTAGCTTTGTCTGCTGCTCTGTCCTTAACTCCATTAAGGACTGGGTCGCAGTCCAAACAATTTCTTGCAGCTAAACCTTGGAAAATGTAGGTTCTTATCTTTGACATTATTAAAGAGTACATTAAACAACACACCAGTTCCCTTTGGTTCAATTTCTCCTTCTATTACATTAAGCTCAAGCTCTTGTTGCAATTTGGTGTAATTTTTGAACGGGTATGAGTTAAGATCAACATCTTAAGTTGTTGACTCGATCCTGCTTCTTCCATTTGAGAAACATTGTCAAACTCAGGCCCGTTGTGTCCAAATGGTAGATGGAAATATTAGTCCATGCTTTTATTTCCTCTTGCCTGAAATATTGTAATAGGCTTTTCTCTTGCCTCAGCAGTCCTCCCTGGACTGTCTACAAGTGTAAGAATTGGTTCAGTCCACCATATATGTTTTACAAAGCAACTTAAGACCCATTTATTCAAACAGGTCTTGTTTAATTTCTGTATTTGTATTGTCTGTTTTTATTCGACCATGTAACTATTTAATTATTTCACTGTAAAGCACTTTGTGACTGTGTCTTGAGGAGTGGAATAAACTTTACATATTTACTTACCAGGAATGACACTTGAAGGCAAGACGGAGGGCCAGCAAGAGAATCTGCCTGCCCACCTATCAGAACACCACAGAAAAAAACTACTAATAGACCCAGAGGTATTTTTTAACACATCAAACAGAAGTTGATTTATTCTTTATTGGATGTATTTGAAAAAAAACGTCTCTTTCTCGGTTCGTACTCCAGCTGGTGGTTGAGCGATCGCACATGTCTGGAGAATTCTTCAACCTGTACCTCCACCAGAACTACCTGGACTTCCTCTCCGATGTGGAGGAAGCGGCACAAGCGAGCGAGTACCTGTCAGATGCCGACTTCCTCACTGGACAGTGGACCGTGAGTTGTCTTTGTTTTTCTGGGATTACCCCACCCCCCCCGCCCCCCACCTTTTTTTTCTTTTTTTTTTCAGATAATTGTTTCAGCGGATATGGGATGGGATGGGATGGATTGGGTCTTTTGGGGATTAGAGTCAAACGTCGATATATTCACTATCCTAAACCTAACCTTTAAATGTAGTCATCTATATATAGGTTTCACATATGTAAGCCATTTTGTTAGTTAATTCAATTACCCCACTGATTTATTTCCAGTATACTTGCTTTTCAAAGCTGTGAGCATCTGTGTGTAACAAATAGTGTGATTACTTTTCTAGTCCCGCGCCACCATGACTGACTACTGCTCGTCAGTGGCCACTAGGGGGCTGCTGCACTCCAACTCCAGACAAGCGTCAGCCGGCTTCAGGCCGCTGCACAAACCCAACTGGTTACAAGTCAACAAAAAGGTTAGAAATTCTGTAAACGCTTTCAATACATATTTTTTTTTAATTTTAAGATATGTAAAGACCCGAACATCCAGAGTCTCCAATTGAATCACAGAATTATTTGTAAAGGGCTTCGTGTTTTCTTCAGCGTTTCATTAAGGCTGTAAAACCTTTCTGAATTATAATAATTAGCTTGAATGAGCTTGAATGAAACAACACCAACAGAATGTATATTTTCTTGAGGTTATCTATTTCCAGTGTTCCAGGTTATCTAGACCAGGCCTAACATGTTTGTGGATAATTTATTGCTCCAGTATTTATTTTTGGATTTGTGAACTATTTGATATTTTTCTTTGACACTAGTGTAATGCAGAAGTTTGGGCACCCCACGTCAAAATGCATGTTAAAATGAATTTCTAAGTGAACAGAAGCTGACCTGACCTCTCTAAGCTATATAAAGTCAAACATGACACCTTCAATAATTAAATCAAGGTTATTTTGTATTTTCATTTTTAATTGTTTCAAAATGATAAAAAAAGGAGGGCCCAATGAAAAAGTTTTAAATGTTTTTATGTTTTTCAATTGAATAATTTATTTGCACAGTTCATTTCGTAGCGCTGTGACAATAACTGCATAACTGCAATACCGCAGTTATGTGACCTCACCTTGGTTACCGTCATCACCGCACATAACACATACTGTATATATGTATTGTATTTCATTATTTTGCTGGTGAAAGTCACAGGAGGACATAAAATTATAAACACAATATCAATGCTAAGTTATCATAATTGACTTTCTTCCATACTATGTTCAAGGACTTCTGGAGAAACTCTGCTTGTCACTTCAGTTTGCGTGCATTAAACAGTCCATTAAACATTTGTGTGTATCACATTATTATATAGTATTTCTTATTTCAATGCAAACATAAACAGGGCATGGCTGTCTGCGATCGAGGCACACGGAGAGCTGTGTATATTTATGATTCCCCTTATTTGTAATTACTCATTGAAATGTTATTCCTGTGCATTCTTGTAAGCTTCAATCTGTTTTATCCTATTATTGTAATGCACACTGACTGACAAAAAAAATGAAAAATGTGCCGCCCCCATGGTTAAACTGCTATACCGCAGTTATACATTGTTTTCACTGCATTAAAAAACATTCATACCGTCACAGCCCTATCATTTAGCTTAAAAAAAAGATGTCTGTGACATGAAATTCTAAAGGAATTCATGTATAAAATGACAATTTCCTTTCTGCAGCACAGAGAGAACTGCCTGGCCGCCCGCTGTCTCTTTGTCAACTTCTGTCTAGCGCCTGTCAGCCTCCAGACTGAGCTGCTACCCTACCTTGCAAAGCTTACAAACCCTATGAGAAACCAAGGTATCACACTCTGACTCCGCACATACACACTCTTCCAACATGTTGTCTGGATATACTACCTAACAGATAAACAGACCCCACATTGACATTAATCTGTGGTCTACTCTGTGAAAGAATTCCCATTGTCTTATTTCCCCCATTTCCTGTTTTTACTTGTACCCTTACTTGTACTAGTACCCTGTTCATATTTACAGGGTTTCTAGTGAAAATGTCTTGGCTCTTCGTTCATGGATGGATTTGCTATCTTTTAACCCCTGGCCTTTCATAAAATATTGACTTCCATCATTTATAACATAAATGTTCATAGCACCCCCCCCCCCCCCGTTCTCCTCCTTTCACAGCTCAGATAGCCTTCATCCAGGATGTTGGTCAGCTCCCTCTGAGAAGGTTCTGTGGCAGGTAAAAACCGCAACATGCTTTTGAGGCATCTCACACACCTCCTATTGTCTTTTTAGTTATTGCCATGTCATTTGAATCTGCATCTAAGTTCATGGGTCTCTACAATTTTCCTAGGTTAAAGCTCGAGGCCCTGGCAGATAAAGATCCAGGCAGCCTCGAGCCAGACAGCGAGGACGAGGAGTGCCAGACATCCTCCCCTGCAGAGGCTCAGGTACCCAGCCAGGGGGCAGGAGGTGAAGATCTGCCCGCCAGCCAGCCCCAGCCCACCACAGTGGAAGCCCTCATGGAACAGGAGGACCTTCTGATAGAAGAATATGACAGCGAATAGTTTGAGCCCAGCCCTTGTAAAGACATTCCCAGTCGTTTGCCATGAACCACAGAACTTGCCTTACTTCCAAACTGTGATTTTCTTTGTACTGTTTCATTTATGTTTTGTTATATTTTGAGTTACGGTAATAACTGATGAGTTCATTATTATGGTATGAGCAATAACTATTTTTTTCACATCTCTGCTTACATTAATGCAAACTAGACTGTAATTGATCATATTTTCCAAGGTTTCCAAGTTTTGGATAATATGAATTAAAATTATATTTAGGAGTTGGACAGTGACTAAAAATGCATTTTTCTGCAAAGGAGCTGATCCCCCCCCACCCACACACCCAAATGTGCCTAGCCCAGGTCATTAGCATCTGTAATATTTTCAATATTTATTTGTATTTAAAGTTTGATATTTCCAAATGAATTGAACCAACCTTTTCTTCCATTTGAGTTTCATTCTAGTTGGATTTGAAGTTCCCTACTTCCAAGTACGATATATTTTTTGTGAAACCACAATATTGTATTAATAAAAGGAAAACCTTGGTTTAAGACTCAGTATTTCACCCATTAATGTACCGACTCAAAAAGCTTGTTGCAAGACTAGGATATATTTAAAATTCTCAGCCCTCCAGGAATAAATAAGATACTGTATGTCTGTCACCCTCTAATGTACTCACACAAAGGTGCTGTTTCACGCCGCGCCCTTTAAGATAATATTTACTCAGTGTAATGTTTATTTTACTTTGTGGGCTTCAACTCTCTCCCAGTGTCCGGACACGGAAATGCAGTAGTTTTATGAGGACAATTGAGCGAGCTGTCCGACACACCTACTACTATCTGGTGGAATTGGTCTAGGAGCCAGCAGAGGGTGTGTAGATCAGCGGAGTTGTACGTATCTCTTGTTTGGTAGAACTGTTTGGTTGGACCCAACTTTTGTTTTTCTCGCTTCGCCAAAAAAAAACGACACCAAAAACTATCAAATAACAGGCGTATAAGGAAACCACCGCGAGGAGGTATGGGTCCGGAAGTTCTTTAGAAGCCACCTCAGATTTTTGTAAAAGTAAGTTAACATTCAACACTTTGTCAAATATTTTAAGAACCTAACCATTGCAGATAACGATAAAAAAAAATTGTTGATCGTTTTTTATGTAGGTATTTGATTGTCTTTGATTATGCTTGGTGGAGCGTGTCAATCTCGTTACTCTTCATAAATCGCGTAGATGCAGGGTAGTAGGGAGGAGATCGCCCCGCCGCAGGACGACATGGCCGAGGGAGATCTGGGTGACGGAACCGGCAGCAGCAGACCGATCCAGCAGACGCCTCCCACCGTGCAGAGGAGCCGGAGCTTCACTGCCCCCAAGGAGAACTCGCCGCCCTGGACGGAGCCTCTCAAGCACGGAGGCAGAACGAGCGACGCGGGTTCCGCCTGGACGCTCTTCACCGAGCCGCACGCGTCGTTCAGGAGGGCGCCAGGTGAGGAACGGGATCCAGAATAATGAAAATAAATAAATACAAACAGAGATTATTATAGATTAAAAAAAAAAAAATCACAGAAATTTGAACTCTATAGACCGACAAATAGTTAATAACCCATTCTATGATTCAGTGTCCCTGGCCCTCTCTGACCTCTCAAAAGAAGAGATGTTGGAAAAGCTTGAGGAAGCTAACGAGGTGAGCTAAAGGAGATGTTGATTTGGCACAAAGGTCTTGGTTTAAAGCGAGAATGCCACATCCACACCAGTGATGCCAATTTGACTGCCTCATTGCTGAACTGACATCTTGCCTAATAACCTTCTGCCTGTAGGCAGCAGAAGTGTTGCGTTGTGAACTTGACGTAATGCATCGCTATCTGGAGGGAAAATATGAAGCTCTGAAGATCTTGCAGGGAAAGGTAGACTGATTCACTCACCCACCCAGCACATTAACCTTTTTGTATTGTAGTGATATTAGACATTTGGGCTAAATAATCAAGTTAATTTGCCATTTTGATTATTACTTAATCATTTTAGAAACCGCATTGAGGAATTTTAGCTTTATACCAAAGTTAATTCACAAATACAAATCATCATTTTAGAATGACTTTGTAGTAATGGACATCTTTAGTTTACGCCTAGTCCTGAACCTGATTCTGATCCTGATTCTACGCCTTGGGGGCCGTGGACGCCTGAGCTAGTTGGGTGTAAATAAATTGCTCTGCAAGTTTTGGGGTGGTCCTCGGTCAGAGCATCTATAGAACTAGTTTTATTGATGCCTGTCTATTCTGTTACAGGCTATCCTCGAGAAAGCCACCACTCACACCAAAAGCCAGCTTCAGAAGACAGAAGAGAGGGCCAAGGTTTTGGAAAAGGTAACTGTTTTTCTGTGTGCCCGGTTACTCATAAACCTCCAGGGTGCTTGAAAAGGGGTTTGGGCTGTTTACCTTACCATATTAGACTCGTAGAAACTCAAGACGCATATACTGTACATGCATTATGCATAACTAAGACTGTAATGGTGGGGGCTGGGGGACCAAAGTTAAATATCCAAAACATTTGAACCAGGTTATTGATAGTATCCGATATGAAATTTAAATATGCCTACATCTACTATGATGTTAAACCATAAATAAAACCCAGTGTGCACTTTATTAAGTACAACTGTACAATCCAATGTGATCCAATACACCGGTTTAGCCATAACATTTGCTTTGTGTTTTAGATTAAACAAAATGTCATTGCACAGAGTATAAGTACTGAGGCAACAAAATGCATTTCTCTGCATTTTACCCATCCTAGTAACTCACATATCTAGGAGCAGTGGGCTGCCATATAGCGGCGCCCAGGGAGCAGTTAGGGGGTTAAGTGTCTTGCTCAAGGACACATCAGCACGCTACCAGGAGGAGTGGGGGATCGATATGGCAATCCTCCGATTACCATCGACCTGCTCTACCTCCCGAGTCACTGGGCCCCTATGTTTCCAATAATGTTGAGATTTTTTTTCACAATGTCATAGAAGAGGTGTTAATTCAGTGATATATTTTACCATCGGGTCATAATTGGTGGTGGTGTACTGAGCTGCATTCTGACCCCCTCATGTGTATCAATAGGGAAGACTAAAAAATAGAAACACCTCATTTAACTATGACCTCAGTTATAAACATATAATAGAATTAACACACTTCCTACTCTGTCAACAAAAACTTAACATTATAAACTTCATAAAAGTAGAATTCATGGTAGAGCTGGTCTATTGGATTGTACAAGTGTACCTCATAAAGTGCACACTAACTCTCTCTCTCTCTCTATATATACATACGTATAGAGAGAGAGATTGGAATACATTTTCACAACTTGTCGGTTATTTACTTATTTGGTGATTCTATGCTAGTTTATATTAAATGCATATATTAAATGCAAAAATAAGCTCAAAGTGACTTTAAATTCCAAATATTTTTATTTTACCGACCAATAACGATAGACACTTTTGAGTTATATTCATGGTAATATTGAATTTTAAATTTACAATTAATGATTTAGTGTTGATCATTACTATTTATTGATTTATATACTACTTTTTTTGAACAAAATCAGAGCATGAAAATGTGCTGAATCCCAAAAATAAAATATGAAACAGAAACATACATTATGTTAGGACCAAGTTTAGATGTCAGAGCCTTTTTATAAGGATATGAGGACAATATCGATTATCCCTTATTACATGTATTCAGTTACTTCCCCAATTGTGAATGGCATTTCTGAAATACATGCCCTCTAGGAGGTCAATGGCTTGCAGTGGGAAATTACCTTCAATCAAGTGCAGCTGAAGAAATTAGAGCAATCCTGGGAAGAGAAATTGAACAGGTTGGAACTTCCTTCCTGTCGCCTATTTTTTATATATATATATATATATATATTTATTTATTTTTTAAGTGAGATATGCGTCCCCTGTTTTAGACAGATTTTGAATGGTCAATTTCTTTTGTACATTTGTCAGGATTTCCAATGAGAACAAGGCCCTGAGCAGTGGTTTGGAAAAGAGAGTGAGGGAGGTCCATGAGCTGAGAACAGAAAATGCCGGTAAGTGCATGCCGTATTATAGGGAGACTCCACTTTTTGGGGGGAAATTCGCTTTTTGTCTATCTTACCTGGTTTCAGACGTGACACTCAATACCAATTTCATCCCTGTGTGCCCCGTATCGACAGAGAGCTAAGGGCTATTTGCTAACTGTGTGGCAGTAGGGCCAAACAACTAGCCTCCTGTAGCTCCTGTGAAATTAGGGTATTTACACCTTCCAAAGGTATTATAAGGGGACCTATTATGCAAAACTCACTTTTTCAGTGCTTGTGCTTGTGTAAATTTGGGTCTCTGATGGGCCTACTAACACACAAACTGTGAAAAAAGACAACCCAGTCAGTCTTTTGCAAGCTGTCTGTTTCTGAAAACATGTCCTAAAACAAGCCATTCAGCTTTGCTGCCCTGTGACATGTCACCAGGGGTATTATTCTAAATAGAACCGCCCTCCATCTGAGTAACTCCACCCACGGCTGTAGCGCCACCGGACCCGCTAGCTAAGAGCTAATCATGGGAAATGCTCTGTTGACTGCAGAGACCAGCACAAATCTTTTAAAAGAAAGGAATTAATACAAACTGTCTGTGACAAAACTACAGATGAGGGAAATGTAAGTATTTAAAAAAATAATTCTGCTGCCTATTCCTTTCTGTGTGTATGTCCATGTTAGGTTGCTGTAAGAATGTAATGTAGTAATTGAATGAAACAAAAAAGCCCCAAGCCCCACTGTATCCCGCTGGGCTCCTAGCTCCGCGCTGCTCCGGACACCGTAGTGAAAGACTGAACAGACTTTTCAATTAGGCCTTGTAGATCTAATATGAGTGAAGATTCAGCAGCTGGATTGCTTATTTCTCACCTCACATTTGTTCAGAAACAGATTTTGGTTGACTGATACGGTCAAATCAATCAAATCAAGTTATGGAGTCAACTCAATGAAAACTGGAAGCCATGCTCAAAAGCCATTGGCTCACAGAACCTGGAACTTGTGCTCAAACCCTATTGGCTCACAGAACAGGAGGCCTCGGGAGGGTGGCTCCTCCCACTGAAACCGCACCTTTTCAGACAGGGTGGATTGGACGCAATTAAAAAAACATGTTTTGGGAACCTCAGAGACCTATATTCACTTGGTGAAAAGGGGCATAATAGGTCCACTTTAAAGTAATGTGTCTTATGTCTTAATGACAAGTAAAAATAAAAACATAACAAGATCTTCATTGTTTGAAACTATTTTTGTGCAAAACTCTTTTTTTCCCCAACTCTTTTGTTGGGTTGCCAGTTCAGCCAGCTGAGTTTTCTTGTTTGTAATCTTCTAGCATGATGCATTTCATTACATACCTGGCAACCCCCCAACTGACTTAAAGCATTGCTTCAAAGCTGATTATCACCCCATCCAGTGGATGGATAGCCAAAAAATAGTGTTGAATGTGTAAGCAGCTTTTTTTTAATTTTTTATTTTTTTACTTAGTTATAACGACACAATCCATATCATTTGTTTAACTGAGCTTTTTGAGATTCTGGAAGGTGTGTTTCGACAAATTTCACTTGATTCCCTCTGAACATTTTCTGAGAAAGTACACTGTAATGTAATCTAACGTTGGTCTGTACGCCCTTACCAAAACTACAGTTCTAGGTCAACAGTGCTTGGAGCTGCTCTCCATGTTGAATATCAAAGAGAAGAGGGCCTACCAAGGGACCAAGCCGTCATGCAGCCATGGTAGAGAGGGCACTGTTCTCGAGGTGAGAGAGTTAAAAAACAGCCAGTTGCAAGGACCCCTGTGTGAACAAGGCCCTGTATGCCCTGTTCCCCATGAGTGAAAATCCAGAATTTTATATTGATATTCATTAGGGTCAAAATCAACACGCTAATGTATGATATTAATTAAAAAAGACAACGTTAGATTTTTTTTCTTATTTTAATATTTGAAAAATCAATATATATTGTGGCAGTTTCGGCGACCACACCCCACCTAGTGGTGTGTTCAGGGACCTCCGGCACAGAGACACAGATGACGCGGCTGTGGACTCCAGTTTATTGTAGAGAGAAGGCTAGTTTGAAATAGCCCAGGAGCAGCTGGAGGTGTGTCATGACAGGGGCTACTCTCCTGAGTGTGTGTGGGGATGGGTGTTTTACCTGTTGCTCATTAGACCAATCAACAAGTAATGTGTTTATATATATGTGTGTGTGTATATGTATGTATGTATGTATGTATGTATGTGTATATATACAGTATGCATGTATGTATATCTATGTGTATACATATATATGTATGTATCTACATATATATGTATGTATCTATGTATGTAACCTTTAATTGCGATCTGACCACTGATTGGTTGCACTGTATCTCAGAGGTGAATGCTTTACTGCTACACGTTTTGTCTCCATATCTGTCGGCCGTTGCCCTAGCTGGCTGTTCTGGGGGCGTGCCAGTGTCCCGGTGTGATGGACGCTTGCCCCTGTGCCAAGATTTCCGCGACCACCAGGACACAGCTTCTCCAGCTTAAGCAGGAGGTACCCGACTCGTACCCTCAGATTTCCACTGTTAGGCTATATGTGCCTTACCTCTTAAGTCCATGAACTGCCTCTCACTTTGACCGTGAGCTTCGGCGGTTGCAGTGTGATAAGTCCTATAATCCATATAAGGGGATGGTAGTAATGATCCAGAGGTTGCTGGTTCGATCCCAGGCTCCTCCTGCTAGCATGCTGTAGTGTCCTTGAACAAGACACTTAACCCTTGATGGCTGCGTCCGTCGGTGTTTGAACAATTATAAGTCGCTTTGGATAAAAGCGTCTGCTAAATGAAATGTAATGTAATAATTCCATACTTTTGAGTGAGTAGGTACCATACAAGGATATCCAAATAGGACTGCGCAGTTTTGTCTCGATGAAGGGGGGATTTTTTTCTGTAGAGCGTTGTGAGTACAAGTTACTTCATTGTTAAAGTAGGTGGAAAATATCACATAAGCTAGGGCCACATTACATGATTTTTATTTATTTGTTTTTCAAACCTGTGCTGTCAGCATGCTGGGCATACAACACAGAGTATTTGTATGCCATTGTATCTAGGACAGAGTTAGTCTGCAAGTGGAGTTCAACTTCTCAACCTGCAATGCAACTCTTTATTCATTCTTAAATAATCAAGAACTGCTGCAATAACTCTGTCCTGTGGATGACCTCTAGGATGACAAGAGCACAGTTTTTTGTTACACAGAACCACCACCAACCTCCTCTATGGAGAACTATCTTACCATGTTTTGGTCTATAAACAACTAATAACTACTCCAAGAGGGGAGAATCACTGCGGGTGAAACAAATAAACATAGAACCAAACAACATGTACATGGAAAAAACATAAACATAGAAACATCAGACCACAACATGTATTGAAAAAACAGTGTGATCTGTATCAAGATTCATCTGGATAATGACATATGATCATGGACCTTTGCATTTACATCTGGTATTAATTAGCGCTAACTTGATTCATTTTGAGTTTCAGGTCACAGGAAGCACTGCTACATTTAAATTGAATTAAATAATATAAAATTAAATCGTCAATAATACAACAGAAACAAAAAACAATATTTGAATGGCCCTATATCAAATTGCCCTCTGGGGATGCGCCAAAGCACTAATGTTTGGTGGGAGAGCGGGAAGAGGCGTAGTTGGGTGACGTTTTCACACTTATGGACCGATTTTTTTCTAACCTGTACAGATTGCATTTACACCTGGCTGAGATCTGATCACAATGCAAGCCAGACAACATCTGAGTACTAGGCTTTGGCAGAATGAAAATTAAATCGTCAATTGACTCCATTAATCTCCAATTTATGACAGACGTTTTTTTTTTTTATCTCCAAGGAATGATCAGAGCATTGAAATAGTAGTCGTAAGTGCAGCTCACCGTGTTCTGAAACTGATCGCGGGAGCAGAGAGGGAGAGAGGGAGAGCTGTTTTGAGCCCCTCTCACACAGAGTTCTCGGTGAATTGCAGGGATAACCTTTCCAGTACCACTAGTGAGTTTCACTATTCACACATGCAGCTACATCCCAGAAAATGTCCGTCTTGCACCTTCTCACACGGCATGATAATGCCAGAATGGATGGGGCAAGGGACAGTACAGCAGAAGTCACCCTGTGTGGCCCCCCCCCCCCCCCCCACTTGCACGCAAGTGTAAGTGGTATGTATGTGGATGTAGCACGCAAATAAAAATAAATATGCCTATGAAATAAATCCTGAAATAGATAAACATATTGATTAATATATTAATAAATGAGTAAATACACGCCCAACAGACCGGGTGGAGGCAATGGTGCTCCCCGGCCGAGGTGGGGGGATCTTTCGTTCCGATTCATGGGATCTTTTTTTTTATTTTATTTTTTTTGTTTAATCTGTGCTGTCAGTGTGCTGGGCATACAACACAGAGTATTTGTATGCCATTGCATTTATTTTTTTGTTCAAAGTCTTTTTATTTTGTTTTTCACATTATATAACAGGTCCAAACATGGCCAACAGAAAAATAAACTTAGACAAATCTCCTACCCCTCACCCCCCAGATACCAGACATAAACATATGAACATCATATATGGCCAGATATCAAAGAAAGAAGATAAATAAAGTAAAAATTTGTTACATTGTTGTGCTATTAGCGTCCATATTCTCAACAAAGGTTAAGAAAGTCAAGTCAGTCAAGTCACACTTCACTTATAAAGCGCATTTCATACCAGGGCAATACAATGCGCTTTTCAAAAGAATACAAAAAAGAAAAAGAGAACGTAGTTGTCAGCTGGTCATTACAAAAGAATGCCCCTGAAACAACAGCAACAAAAAAAGCAGCGACAACAAAAACAACAATAAAAGTGACTCCAAGCACAGTGGCAACAACAGTGACAGCACCAGAAAACAACAAGAGCAGCAACAACGCACACGCAAAGACGTCACCGGAACCGGAAGTGGTAGCTCTCACCAGAACCGGAAAAGTCATTCAGGTTAGAGATAGGTAAGTTGAGGTATAAGGTTAGAGATGTTTACCAATAGCAGCAGCAACAGTAGCAGCAACAGTGCACAAGCGAAGACGTCACCAGAACCGGAAGTGGTAGCTCTCACCGGAACCAGAAATCTCCTCATCTGTATTGAGTCAACAGCGTGTACCGTCTCATCTCAACGAAGTAACGCACAGCAAAGACGTCACCGTAACTGGAAGTGGTGTCCTCACCTGAAACGGAAATTTCAACTGTGCACCATCGCATCTTAATCCAGTCAAAGTCCTTTAATTAGCATTCCTAAGTTATGGATCAAGTTTTCGAATCAGACCTCGGAAGGGACTTTTGACTTTCTCTCTCTGAAAACACACCCTTCTTATGATCCTCTCACTGTGATGTCACAACAGAAACAACAGCAGCAACAGAAATAGTAGCAGCAGCCACAGAACCAACACATCAGACAGCAGCGCACACGCAAAGACCTCACCGGAACCAGAAGTGGTAGCTCTCACCTGAACTGGAAAAATCACTCAGGTTAGAGATCTTAGAGATGGTTAAGTTGAGGTATAAAGTTAGAGATGTTTAAATTAGGGTATAAGGTTAGAGATGGTTAAGTTTAGGTATAAGTTTAGGAATTGTTATGTTTAGGTATAATATTCAAGATGGTTAAGTTAAGGAATAAGGTCAGAGATGGTTAAGTTTAGGTATAAGGTTAGCAGCAGCTACCAAAGGCTGCCAAATAGTATAAAACTTCCGAGTAGACCCTCTGACAGTGTATCTAATCTTTTCCAACTTAAGATGGGACATGACTTCCCTGATCCAATGGCAATATGTCGGTGGAGTAACGATCACACGTGGGGTCTATGTCGGCATTGAGCTTAGAAAGTCTGACTTTGGACCAGTGCATGCAGTGTACAATTTTGAATTGGATAACGGCATGCCTGAGACATACTGTATGGAAGAGGAGAAGATTCCCGTTATTACTCTGTGCATCTGTTTCATCTGACATTTGTTGATCTAAGTCTGTTTCCCATTTATTTTTAAGGAGGTCCAAGGGTGTCGAATTGTATGTGTTGAGTAATTAATAAATTCTAGTCTAGAACATATTGTGTGTAATGACCGGGTGCGTTGCATTGACATTTCACTGCATACTGTATATGTATGAAAGTATGTATATGTATGTGACAAATAAACCTCTTGAATCTTGAGATTATGCTAATAGCCCGTTTTGTGACTGATTTACAGTTAAAGATTAAGTCTAATAGAGAGGTGGGGGGGCATGATGGAAAGAAATCTGAGTTCGAGGCTACAAAATTCCAGAGCTGAAGTACCTATAAAAGTGTGATCTGGGAATGTCGCATTTCTGCACCAGCTTCTCAAAGGAGGCAAAGTTTCCATCGATATATGGATTGGGCAGTGATATCACACCCCTTCTAGGCCAGGCAGCAAAGGCCTCATCTATCACAGATGGGATTAACATGTGTTTTTTTGCAATTGCCGCAGCTTGCGACAGATCCTTAAGGGAGAAGGACCTTCTTAACTGATTCCATATTTTGATTGAGTGTATAATAACCAGATTAGAAGTGAAGCTAGAAATAGGTTGTGTGAATGGTAATTTAGGACACAGTAAGGCTGCTAGAGAAGTGGACCCAATGGACGCCCCCTCCAGCATTGTCCACTTGGGGATCGTGACATAATTTCTCACCCAGTATAGCAGTGCTCTTATGTTGGCTGCCCATTAGTAATAACAGGAAATTTGGGAACGCCATCCCTCCCATCACATAAGGTCTCTGAAGTATGTCTCTTTTGATTTGGGGTGTTTTTTTGTTCCAAACTAATGTCGATATTTGGTTATTTACTTTGGAGAAAAAGGATTTTGTTAGGAAGACCAGGAGACCCTGGAATATGTACAGAAATTTAGGAAATATGGTAATCTTTACTGTATTATGTCTTCCGCCCGCAGAGATAGGCAGAGCGTCCTGTTGCTCGATATCCTTATCCATCAGATAATAGGGGCTGATAGTTGGCTCCATATAGATCTTTATAGTTATGTGTAACCCATACTCCAAGGTACTTGAATTTCAAGTCATGGAGTATTTTAAGTTATTTCATCAGTCATGTTAGTCGTGAAGAGTTGTGTACCTGAGATCTATAAAGGTCAAAGCGTAACAGCAAGTGAAAAGTAAAACAGACATCTGGCAAGTTAAGTCGTATAGATGAGCTTGTCTGGCACCCCCACCTTTTGAACACCTTCAAAAACAAGTTGAACCATAGTACCCTTCCAAAACAAATCCACACATATAGTGTTTGTGTTGGAAAACACTAGAGCCGACCGCTCAAGCTCCCACCGAACATCTTGCATGAAAGTATTTCAGATGGCGCATTTTGATATATTGGAAACTTCTGTTGCATAATAAAATAAGACAAAAAATGAAATAAAATAAAAATAAAACTGGTAGAAATAATTAATGATAATGTGCATGTACACATGTAATGCCTCAGAGCATCGCAAGCTAATGGCTGTTGGGTGAGCAGTGCTGTATATAAAAATAAATAAAATTTGAAGAAATTATTTTTAGATTTATTTTGTTACTTTTCTTAATCTATTTATTTTTAAAGGCGTATAGGAGGCTCTGCTACATCACAAAGCGACCTCCCCACCCCTGATAAATATAGACAAATAAGGTGTTGCCCCCTTGGGGTATTATATAACAGAAGAAATAGTGATACGAACTACACTCCATAATAAAATAGGACTGGAACTAATAGCCTTAACAAGAGCAGTGATAGTGTGTTTAAACAAGTATAGTCCGGTCAAAAGTTGGCCAGGGAGTGAAACAGAGCATCACAGGCCTGTAACTGAGGGTGAACTGCCTCTATGCCCAGAAATAAAAATAAATAAAAGGAGAGGAGAGGGAGCATTACCAGCTATCGAAAAACAGTCCTCTGGCCAGGCCAATTTCACCTCCCGAGCCGGATGGGCCCGAGCGGAGAACGAGTGTGCACACAGCTCTGCACCTCGACACAGTCTTGATAGTAGTGGAGTTTTGCTATGATGATGGTTTCTGTGTGAGCGCTCCACAAGCACGTCTTTATCCAGCCGTAGCGCTTCTCTCAGGACAGGGGTCGGCAGCTCGCGGCTCCAGAGCCGCATGTGGCTCTTTCATCCCTCTGCCGTGGCTCCCTGTGGTTTCAGAAAATAGTGTGAATAAATAATGGCTATTTAATAAAAAAAAAAATTGTTCTATTTAGTTATTTTTTTCAATGTAATAGTTAAGATTCTGGAGATTTAGGTTATCTTGTAACATTGAAATAAAACGTGTTTTAATATTTTGTCGATCAAGATATGCGTCGCACCTTGTATGCGTCACCTGCTGCCGACAGGCTAGCGACTTATTTTGAGCTCTCGAACCCCGGTAAGCTAACCATTGATACATCCAAAAAAAGAAAAATTTATGAGGAAAATAGAACGTTGAAGTTCGTTTCATGGAATGCGGAGTGGAATCGAGACATGGAATGCCATTCCCGACACCTATTTGAACATGAACAAGTACGCATTTGGGGTCCTGTCCATCTTTGGATCAACATACTTGTGCGAGCAAGTGTTTTCAACCATGAACTTCATAAGAAGCAAAAATCGGTCGCGACTCACTGATGACAGCTAACAGTCATGTGTGAAGCTCAAAGTTACATCATACGATATGGATATGGAGAAGCTCTGCGGTGAGGTTCAGGGGCAGAAATCGCATTAAGCAGGTGAGAGAAACGAGCTATTAATTTTGCAAATATAGATATTTATATGGGACCCTGAACTGATGTAGTTGTGTTTCATATTCAGGTCGACGGTTGACTGTGGCACGCGACTGAGGAAATAGTCGCGGATGACGGCACACTGAACTACACTGAACTGACTTAAGTCGTGATAAAACATACACTACATTTTTTTGACCACTAATAACAAGTTAATATTTATTTTTTTCAAATCCACAGATAAATGAATGACCTGCATTTTGTATTGTATTTAAAAAAAATGATACGTGCCAGTATTCTTTTTTTTAAGAGTTCAAAATAATTTAGTGTTTTGCAGTGTCAAGCACAGAAAACAATGACAGTCTTTATCAGTTTGTTCATTTCATAAATGCAACAAACTACAGTTCTATACAGTACATAGCATAAGTGTAATAAAACTATACTGTATAGCTGGTGTTATCTTCATTATAGCGGTCAAATAGGTTTTGCGGCTCCAGGTGAGTTTTATTTGGTGGGAATCACGCCCAAATGGCTCTTTTAATGCTGAAGGTTGCCGACCCTGTCCCAGGAGGTTCGACACCGATGCAGGAGAGCTCGATTCATTTGTCTCAGCTACCCCCAGTAGCCTGATGTTGCATCTCCTCATTCTTCCCTCCATGTTGTCACATTTCGCTTGAAGCTCTGTCATCCCTGCTTTCAAGTCAATCACCGTAGTCTGTAAAGTTGCCACCTCGTCTGACCATGTCAACAGTCCGCCTTCCA
Organism: Zeus faber; assembly: GCF_960531495.2. NCBI lineage: Eukaryota > Metazoa > Chordata > Actinopteri > Zeiformes > Zeidae > Zeus > Zeus faber. The sequence continues at coordinate 32,286,293 of NC_137203.1, forward strand.
CTTCTTTGATTGTCGTCTTAATTTGGTCTATCTCAGAGTGGATCGCAGCCGTATTGTTTGTTATTTCTATTTTTACTGCTTGTAGTTCACTGTTGAGGAAGTCGAAGTCCTCAGAAAGTGCATTTTTCAGCTCTGATTTGATCACCGCCGAAACGTGCGCTTTTAGCGAGAGAAGGATCTGTGACTTCAGAACTTCAGTGTCCATCTCCGGGATACCTAGCGGAGGTGGGGTCATTCGAACGGCGTTGAACCCAGTACTGTATGGTCCGGTGAATTTATATTTGCACAGGTTTGACGTCGTCAATCCGCATAGACTATCGTCTGACTTTTAGAAGTACGTTCGGGGCAGAATTTACAATGTTTTGTAAGGAGAAGCGCTTATTTACTTAAAATAAAACAGAAGTTCAGCAGGAGCTCAAACCAAACGCGTCCTACTCCATCACCAGCTCAACAGCGCCCCCTTATGCCATTGCATTTAGGACGGAGTTAGTCTGCAAGTGGAGTTCAACTTCTCAACCTGCAATACCTCTTTTTATTCATTCTTTTATCATCAACAACTGCTTGTGACAACTCTGTCCTATGGACGATCTGTGGGATGAGAAGAGCATATCTTTTTGTTACACAAAACTCCCATCAATCTCCCTCTTTGGAGAATGATTTTACCATGTTTGGTCTTTAAACAACTAATCACTACTCCAAGAGGGGGGAATCACCACGGATGAGACAAATAAAGATAGAACCAAACAACAACATTTACATGGTAAAACAAACATAGAAACGTCAGGTGACATTTATCAACGAAACACAATTAGTTAAGTCCAGGAAAACTGTAATAGCAATTCAGCACGTGGCCTCTTCCTATCATAGTAATGGCAGTAAATAAGGTGTGTGTGTGTGTGTGTGTGTGTGTGTGTGTGTGTGTGTGTGTGTGTGTGTGTGTGTGTGTGTGTGTGTGTGTGTGTGTGTGTGTGTGTGTGTGTGTGTGTGTGAGAAGCACGAAGCGCAACCAGATTGGAGCTGCCCTTACAAGTAAGATGACTGCTAAAGTAAGATGTTCAATCATCTGAGGTATTTGTAGGATGTTGTTTGTTAATTATATTTTTAACTTTTAGAGACTGCTATAATTGAAGGAATTGCTGGAAACTGTGACCTCCAATATTATACCTTTGAGTAAAGGTTGGGAAGGATATTAGCAAATTGTTTTAAGAAATGTGTTCTAGATGAGTAATTCCTTGTCTTTTCCAAGACCTGAAGATTATTGGTCTGTTTTTAACCAGAAAATCCGGGTTGTGCCAGATTGGAGTGAATTTGTTTTGAGTTAGAGTGTAACCACTGAGTTTGTTGAATTTCCACCAGGCTGACAGAGTTGTTGTGATGAATAGTTCTTTTAAAGCAATTATGTTTCTTTGTTGATTCAGTAAGTAATGGGAGATATTGATAAATCCTGACATTCTGTTTGTTCAATGTCTCGCCATCCATGGCCCAATTGTTGCTCTGGTTGTAACCATTTAATTATAAATTGAAGATGGTTCGCTAAATAGTAGTACCTGAAGTTTGGGGCTGCTTGGCCTTGGCCAAAGTCTTTGTTTTTTCTGTATTGTTCCTAGTTTAATTTTTGGTTTATTGATTATTGAGTCAATTAAGTATTGATTATTAATCATAATTATAATTATACATTAATTGATTATTAAACAAATTTACTGTTGGTTGGACCTGGGTCATTTACAATATATAGCTTTTATTTTTGGTAGTGTATTCATTTTCACTGCTGCTATCCTACCAATTAGTAAGATGGATAGGCTGTTCCATTGATTGATGGATTTAAGCAATGGAATAAAGTTGAGGGTAAACAAATCTGATAGATTGGTGGAGATATCAATAATAGGGTATCAATAATAGGGTATCTAATGTTGCCCGTTGTGATGGTTTAAGGAAGTTTCTGGGTTACAGCATTCCAGTTGTTGTGACCAAGAAGTTCCAGACCTGGTCCAGTAAAAAGTCTGGATCTCTGGATGATGTTTCTATCTGTCCTGGCCTCAAAAACTTGGAAGAAAAAACACTGGAACCGAGCAGAGTCTGATGCGAAAAAGTTTGTGTATCTCAGAGTTAAATACAGCAATAAACAATGAGTGGCTCCGGAAAACCGACTGACAAATCGTTCTTTCGAACCTCCTAATGTGCCCAAGATGTTCCCTTCTCCAATTACATGTCCTGCCCCTTTCATTTTTTAAAGATTTTTTAATACATATACCTTGAATTATTTTGTAATCAGCTTCTTGTAATTGGGGGGTAAATAATTAACCACAACATCCCCCCTTTGTGACTTCTAAAGTCACATTCTAACAGAATAAGGAGGAGAAACGAAATTACTTTAAGTCAGAACTGATTATGCTGGATATATTTCACAAAACAAGCAGAAAACATAGATGTACCTGTGATCAAATACCTTGGCAGGCGCTGAATATGCAAAAGTTGATTGAGGGTGGTCACCTGCTGGCGCAGATTGTCGATGACGGTAATGAGTATGTCCACCTGATCTTTGTATGATGTCAGTTGATCGAGGTCAACCTTAGCCTTGCTGCGGGCCCTTAGTGACTGGAGCTGCCATTGTTACCTGATTCATATTTCACGCGGGAGGATGGCTGTAGCTTGTGGGACTCTGGGCAGAAGGGACTGGAAACCAGGCTAAGACAAAAAAAAGGTCCACTGTGGTTTCTGGGCCCTCCTGTAGGGAGTTGTCTGGAGTGGCGTGTGTGACGAGGAGCTGGATGACATGTTGGAGGAGGCTAGTGTAGTGGGACTGAGACTGAGGGGTCCCATCCAGTCTCCTGGTCGATGGTGATCTGGGAGTCCACGGGGGCTGGAGTTGTAGAGGTGAGGGGAGGCAGCCATGCGTGGAATGCGGTGGTCTCCTCTGAGTGGTAGGGTGTCGTGCTAAGGGTTGAGGTGGTGGGGCGGGGTTGGGTGGTGCTGGGAGCGTGTGGTGCTGGGAGCATGTGGCTCAGCACTGCTGTTGGAATCCCAGGCAGTGGACCTGAGAAGGTGGAGCCTACGCGTTTGGGCCATGGGTTGTAGGTCTACGGGGAATGGGGCCTGTATGGGTGTGAACTCGCCTGAGTGGAACCTTTGGGGATTCTGTGGCCATTGATTAACTGTGAGAAATCTGTTTTTGTGGCCACTGGTTTTCCAGGGGTACATGTGGGGGGAGCATTTGGGGGGGATATAACGCCTGGCCCTGTGTCAAGAAAGGTTGATAGGGATTCTATCAAAAGGCCTAAATGAGAGGGTATCAACAGGCATGAATTGAGCGTATGGGGCGGGGTTAGCATTCTGGTTCGCAGGGGTGGGTATAGTAGGGGCCGGTTTGGTGATCATAGGTGTCCTTCCTGTTTTAGCCATCTGCCATGATTATCTATTCAAACAATAGCAGAGTTAGTGGTGTCATGACTATTCAATCTGCCACTGCACAGGTTCTTCCATTGACAAGTATAGGGTTCACAAGATTGGTTGTTAGGGGGAGCATTGTATAAGTGGTAGGTGCCCTGTGTGTTTGCATGCCTGGGTGTTGATGGGGATGTTATACGGGTGATGGGGGTCCGTCTGATCTGTGTGTTTACACATCTGGGTATTAGTGGGGAGTCTATACAGGTGGTAGATGTCTGCTTGTGTTGCCTACTCGTTTCCTTCTATGTGCATGAGGAACTGGCCTGTTATAGTCTTCATTGTTTTCTTAACTATAACACTAATCAGTGAGACTACACAACAAGAAGTTAGTTGTTTCAATTTCTTCAACGCTTCAGTGAGATTGCCTCCTTCGCCTGCATGCATGGGAATGACTGTGCAACATTCGTCTTCTACGATATCACACATCCCCTGATCTTGGGTCAGTTGTGTTTCTATAACAAATCTGTTTTGCAGGGTCATAAGGGAAATGGCATGCAGTTGTTCTCTCAATCCATCTAAAGCCTATTTAGTGTGGTTCATAAAGCACTGTTGGTTATACCATATGCAATTAACCCATCTGCTGTTGCGAGCTAGATACTGAGCATTTACCGCCTGTCTGTACATGGGAATCGAGCCTGCGACTTGTCCCGACACTATCCAATCCTCGCCTATTACCCAATACGCCATAAGGCTCTTGATTAAACGCAATGTATACCTGAGGATCTAGTAGCCATGGAGTGGTCGCACTTGTTTTGCGCCTTGTACTTGGTTGCTCTGGTGGAGGGGCTAATATTGTTAATTGTTCTGTTAACATAACTGGGGTGCAAGTTCCTGTCCAGTTAGGCTGGAGCTAGAACACAACTTGTTCATTTTTTCTAGCACAGCAGAAACATGTCTCCCTGGGGAAGAGTTCCATTAGAGAAGTCAGGCAGTCGGTATTGGCTTATTGCTGTCCTATTTTTCTCATACACGACATGGCCCCCATTTGGTGCTAGCTGTTGACATTTGAACTGTGCCGTTTCTGTGGTGGAGCACAGTTTGATATAGGCAGCGGTGGAATTATTCGGGAACCATGTTTCATTTTTACATTGCACTAAACCTTTCGCATCATTAGGGGCTGGGGTGTGGGGGTGTGACTACTTTGCTTAGTTCGTGTCCCCTTACTCCCCAAAATGAAAAAAACACGTGTTATGGGATTTTTATAACCGGTGGTGTCAAATCAGCCCCTCTCGGCGTTTTGTTTAGTCTGGCTGGGCATAAGTTTTGGTCGCTGCTCCATCCTATGGTTGTTACCCCTCCTGCCATGTGAATGGCACACTTGGCAAAGCACTTATCTAGGTTTGGGCAACCTCCTATTTTACTTCCTGGAATTGGCCTGATTTGGGGAAGTTTTCCAGCGTTGTCGCAGACCACGCACATCTTGTGACTTATTTGTTTAGCTGAAAACTCTAGCCATTTATAAAACATATCCTCCACTGGGATGTTCTTTGTTTACCTAGTCCTACCTGACGCTTTGTCCGCGTGCCCCTTTTACCCCTGTAATCCTGTCCGGTGGGCGTAATCAGCCTGTGGCCCTTCTGCATTACTCCTACTGCTAACCGTAAGTGTCAGTATTATTACGACTGCTGCTAGTGTCAGACCTGGATCATTTTGTTGCCCACTCTGACTTCCTGCTGGGCTCATGGTTTCACTGCTGCTACTAGTCTCACTACTTCCTGAGCTGCTGCTGCTTGAGATGTCTCCGCTTTCATGCCCTGTGGCTCTCCGCCTTGCAGCCAGTCTCCTGGATCATCTCTCTCCCTGTGGGGAGTTGTCACCTTCCCCATCGTCCTTGTGTTCCTGAACCTGTGAGGCGGTCTCACCCGCCCTTTTCTGTTCCGCCTGTCCCTGCGGGGCAGTTTCATTTGCCCCTTCTACCGCAAGGCAGTCACTCTTCTCCTATAAGCTGTGAATGTTCTCTCTGGGTCTTCTGCGCAATAGCAGTGATTTAGCTGGAACCAGAATTTCTTACCTTCTACTTTAATGGCAGTTCTGGTTGCTAATTGGACTTTGAATGGACCTTCGTGCCTAGGTTGGTTCCACTTTCTTTTGAACACCTTAACATACAGTACACCTAGTCCCCAGGTTGTATTCTTTGTAGGTCCTCTGGGATGTCTGCTTCTCTGTCATCTGTGGCATCTTTCACCTGTTAGAACACAGCTTTATGTATTTGTGTTCGATGTGATGGGTAGCTTTGCAGCTCCCTTTACAGTTGCTCAAGCGGAGGTCCTTCATAAGGAGCTTTGAGGTAAGGCAGAGGTATGGGTCAACCACATGTAAGCATTTCATGCGGGGTTAGGTGTGTTATTTTGTTAGTGCTTGATTGCATGGACAGTAGTGCTAATGGCAAGGCCTGCATCCCATTTAACGCGCCATCTTCCATTATCTTGGCCAGCTCAGCCTTCAAAATTCTATTGGCAAGCTCAACTGTTCCTTGCGACTCAGGATGATACACGCATCCAAATCTTTGTTTGATTCCTAGCATTTTCAAGGCTGTCCGAAATGTTTCTGCACAAAGTGTGGTCCGTTTTCTGAGCTTATGCTGTCGGGAATGCCAAATCTCAGAAACACCTCCCTGCACATTAACTTTGCCACTGATCTGGAATCAGGCCCTGGTGTGGGTACTGCCTCTACCCACCTGCTGAGACAACAGACTACTACCAGGATGTATGTCATGTCCAATTAGTCTGTTTGTTCCCCCACCTCTCAACTCCTTCCACTGATGTCATGGGCACTTCATAAATTGTCAGCAGGCACATGAGTCTGGGTAGCAACCCATGCCGGAAGAGCCAGGCCTTGTACTTTCCTGGGAGACCTGATCCTTCGATCTTTCTCAGCCAATCGTCAGCCTGCTTCTGTCTTTGATACACTGCCTCTGTCAGTGAGAGAGGCATCGTACCACTTCTCTAGGCACTTTATAGGGTTGTCCTTTATTGTTGGGATAATCTCCCCTTGGCCCTGGAGGTGGAACCTGCTGGTCCCTTTGCCATGCCTGATCACCAAGCTTCTTCTATGGCTTCGACTTCTGTGGCTTGAACTTCATTCTCGCCCGTGTTGCCATGTCGTCAAGGGCTTTTAGGATCCACCTTGCTTGTACATGGGATGTTGTTCTTATTGTTAGGTCATCCATATAGCCTCTTATTGGAGGTTGGCGGGTGCCAAACTCCATCATCCGCCCTCTGGATTCCCTCCCTGCTGCTGTTATAAGCAGGTTCATTTTTATGATGAACAGGATGGGGGAGATGGTGCAACCCGTTACGATTCCCTTTTCCAAGTCCTGCCTTGAATCCTCCAAATTAATTGCTGATCATTCCCCTGATGTGATTGGGGATACGGTAGTGCTCCATAGCTGTGGTGATGAGGTTATGGGGGGTTGATCCGTATGCATTGGCCAGGTCAGGCCAGGCTAGTGTCAGGTTGCCTTTGCCCATCCTGACCTCGCGAATTAGCTGGTTGAAAACACCTGTGTGTTCCACCCAGAGAAGCCAGGGATGCCTGGTCTCCTCTTGCTCAGTGATCTCTGTAAGCATTCCTAATGGCAAATCATAGTAGTGACGTGGGTAGCACAAAATGGCCTTTGTTACTCCGCCACAAGCCTTTCTGGGGCCTGTCTTGCGTATTCTAATCACCCCTCTTTTTATCCAGACAGATTTTTCTGTATGAGGCAGGGCAGAGTCATGATGCGTGAGGTCCTCAGCTACCAGTAGTGGTCTTATCGAAGTGAGTTATGCTGCACGTCTGGCTGCCTCATCAGCGGCGTTGTTACCTTTGGCTTTGATGGTGTCTGTTTTCTGGTGTGCTGGGCATTAGACAATGGCAAGCGCGGTAGGGAGGTGCATGGCCGCTAGCAGCTGGGTGATGGCGTCCCCATGAATAATGGGTGTGCCACCAGCTCTGCGAAACCTCTTTGTTTCTATATGTTGCCATAAACATGACATACGTCATGCAGGGCTGAACTGCTTTAGTTGTCTGGATATCCATTAAAGTTTTGCTGTCGTCATTTAACTGTATGACGGCAAATCCTGCTTGATTACTGGTCACATCTCTGAAACAGGAGCCATCCACAAAAAGTGATCTACCGCAAGCGGTTGGTTTTGCAGGTCTTCATGCAGGAATACCTCTGTGTCCTGTACATTGTGGGGCATGCCATCAACTGGCAGTACCATTTTTGTTGCAAGATTGACGGTATTACAGCAGTTATGGTCAGCTCGGGGGCAGAAAGTATTACTTTGTAGCCAGTCGTCTGGCCTGTGTTAACACAAATTGAGGACTTCTGAGCAGCGCGTGTAACTGGTGGGACGTGTACAACATCACTGGGTGGCCCATGGTTAACGATAAGGCCCATGAGTCCCAGACAGCCATCACTAAAACAGATTTTCAAAATGGCCCTGCTCACCTAAGTTCCTACGGGCCCTGTTGACTGGCCGAGTCGTGGGTCAGGCGATGGTCCGTGGTTTAGACCATACAACAAACCTTCATACTCTCACAGATTCCATTTACACACAAAACACAACAATGAATCATTCAACACTTAACACACACATTCTCACACACAGCACAACAGAACACTGCAATTCTCGAAACCACAGCCACTAAATGGCTCTTCATGTGCTATTGGTGTCCACCAGATGGTAGAAGGCTGTTTTCGTGATGTGATTGATATGGCTCTTATAATTTAGATTGCCGTCTATTATTACAGCCAGATTTCTGGCTTCATTCTTGCTGTCCAGCAACAGAGAACTGAGATGAGCTGCAATTTTCTGTCTCTAAACCTTTGCACAAAAGATGAGTAGTGTAGTGTCATTATTTTCTAATATTGCTACAGCCGATGACGGTACATGTTTTAGCGGACAAAGGAGGTTTAACAGGTGTTTTGGTGGAGGATATTAGTGAGCGTGAGGCTCCCGAATCGATGAGAAAGGTTAATTTGTGACTTCAAATATGTAAATCAAGGGTTGGGAAACTCGACAACAGCATTCTAATACATGGACATCTGTATTTTGTCTGTAATTTTATCATCCGGTGTAATTAAGTGTGTGTGGGTGCGATTCACAGCATTCACATTTGTGTGTTTATGTGTACTTGTCACCTGAGCAGGGGGTGCAGAGCCATGGCTTGGATCGTTCCTCCCGGCGTCAACTCTGATAGTGTCCAGATTCCCCTGTTTGACCCCTGTGGTCGTCTCTGTCGCGGCATGGAACAGTCGCGTGCTCAGTGCCCTTCCTGGCCGCAGCGATAGCAGGTGTTGCAGCCTGTGTTGGGACCTCCTCGGCGATTGAGACGGCTTCCGCAGAATCCTCAATCTCGTTGGGTCCGGCCTGAGGTGTTTTGCTGAGGCCATGGTCGACCTTGCTGACCATCAGTGATGGCCTGGGCGAGCATGGTCATCTGGGTCTGGGACTCAGGATGGCCTGGGCGAACATGGTCATCTGGGTCTGGGACTCACGTTTCTTTTGATCTTGTTTGCGGTCTTTGTCCCATTGGTGTGTCTCATAGGCGTGTTCAGCATGGAGGATGGTGTCAGCGAGGGTTGCTGTCTTCCAGGTAACAAATGAGCGTTTCAACATGTCACCAAGTGGTGACATGAGTCCATTAATGAATCGCGGACCGTAGATGAGTCTCATATGGAGTCAGAGGAGCGACCCCCATATTTTCAGGTTTCACCAGTCCACTGTGGTTATGGAAAACAACTTCCAGGCGTCTGGCATAGGCTTGTGGTGTCTCCTCTGGGTTATTTATTAAAACATTTTTTTTCAAGTTTTTGGTGGTTCTCTTCTTGCCGTTTTTAGGCAGATGGGGTGGAGGTGGAGGTAGCCGTATCTGCCGGCGGCAGCTCCTAGCGGGGCATCGTCGTCATCACTCTCGAGGTTGACCACTGGTATGTCTCCGTTAATGATGTTCGGCTTGTTATTAAGGAGGAGGTTGGGTGGATTTGGAGGTAGACACCGTACGGGAGGATGGGAGTCCAGGTCCAGATCCAGTATTTTGTCCAGTAACATAGGATACAAAGAAGTACATTGATAAGCATTATATGGTGGTGGTGCTGCTGATGCTTTCTGCTTTCTTTGTCCCTTTTCCTGGCCCTGTCTCTTTCCCTGATCTCCGTCTCGCTGTCCCTCTCCCTGCTTCTTATTCTTTTTTCTTTTCTCTGTTATAAGCTTCTCTGTTACCCACTCTCCAAAATCCCACCAATCGGCCTTGTACTACCTCTTTTTCATTTCTTTATCTTGTAATCTAACTTTTGTCTGCTGTAGCTGATTTAGACTAAAGCTTCCTCCTGTGGGTAAACCTAAGCTTTCCCATTCTACCAAACTTATCACTGTTCTGTCATCTTTTCCCTTCATACGTTTGTAACATTCCTTCGATTCCCTAACTTGTTGATCCTTCTGTACTATTACTGGTACCCATAGTGTTATTAGACTCATGAGGGCGATTTCACAATTCCTGTAGCTTCCAAGGCTACTTTAAATTTTATATTATTTTATATTAATATTTTATAGGAATATTTTATTTTATTTATGTATTTATTTATTTATTTGTTTGTTTGTTTCATGATTGCCTTTTAACCTGGGGATTTCTTTTGTGTCAATTGGTGTTTCCTTGTTCTCCCTTTTTATCTATTTCACATACTTATTTACCGTCTCATTTGATAAATTAAATTCTATTTCACATACTTCACGGTCTCAATAGAACTGTGGAAACCACATTTGGGCCACTGGCAATAGTGGCGCCGCCCCTAGCGGTCGCCTGCGCCGGCGCTCCGGTTACTTTCTTATTTTTTTCCTTTTTTTATCATAATGTCCGCCAAAAAAACATCAACAGTTAACTCATACAACCGCGATGCACTCATGGCTATAAAAATTTCCCTAAACTAACAACTTTTGGACTTTTTATCTGTGGAAGCAGAGTGGCCGGCGGAAATCCTACGCG
>NC_137203.1:32296905-32341905 GCF_960531495.2 Zeus faber
TGGTAAACAACCGCTGGTGTAACGCCAACAACACCAAATTCCTCTCCCACTCCTGCTCGCCGAACCTGGAACAGCTGACCATACTATGCCGTCCATTTTATCTCCCCCGGGAATTCAGCACGGTCATCATTACAGCAGTTTATATCCCACCGCAAGCGGACACCGACGCAGCTCTGTCGGTTCTGTACGATGTGTTGTGCAGATTTCAGAACAGACATCCCGACGCGGCTGTGGTAGTGACTGGGGACTTTAACAGGGCCAACCTTAAAAAAGTTCTGCCGAATTTCCACCAACACATCACGTGTGCCACCAGGGGAGACAGAACTCTGGACTATTGTTACACTCCTTACAAGAACGGATACAAGCCAGTCTCGCTCCCTGCTTTCGGGAAATCAGATCATGCCGCGATCTCGCTGCTTCCTGTTTACAGGCCTCTGATCGCGCGGGATCTGGTGATGACGAGGGAAGTGGAGCGGTGGACGGACCAATCGGAAGCTGCGCTTCAGGACGCTCTGACTGACGTAGACTGGGACATGTTCCAAACAAGTTCAAGTGACGTCAGCGAGTTTACGGAGGTTGTAGTAAGTTTTGTGACTACGCTCGCGGATGAAATCGTTCCCACGGTGAAAGTTCGGATATTTCCAAACCAGAAACCATGGGTTGATAAATCCATCCGCTGCGCTCTGAATGCTCGTACGGCCGCTTACAACGACGGTCTTGTATCTGGTGATATGGACAATTACAAAGCGGCGTCATACAATCTGCGGAGGGCGGTGAGGGACGCCAAACGGACGTACAGAGAGACCATAGAGCTGCAGATGGAGCGGGGGGACACAAGATGCTTGTGGGAGGGGCTGCGAACAATAACAAACTACAAGAGCAGCTCCTCCCCAGCCACGAGTGTGGACGCCTCCCTGGCCAACCAACTGAACTCCTTTTATGCGCGGTTGGAGTCTGGCAGCAACACCGCTAGCTCGCCGGCTAATTGGAGTTACACCGCTGGGGATGAGCGCGCACTCTGTGTCCGTGCACGAGGTCAGGAGGGCTTTGATGCGGGTGAACACCAGGAAAGCTGCGGGCTCAGACGGCATATCTGGGCGAGTACTGAAGACCTGTGCTAACCGGCTAGCTCCGGTGTTCACCACAATATTCAACATCTCCCTTGCTGAATCAGTGGTCCCGTCCTGTTTCAAGAGGTCCACCGTCGTTCCTGTGCCGAAGATCGCCTCTCCAACCTGCCTGAATGACTACCGTCCGGTGGCCCTCACCTCGGTGGTCATGAAGTGTTTCGATAGGCTGATTAAGGATTAAATCTGCGCCTCCCTCCCCCGCACCTTGGACCCGTTGCAGTTCGCGTACCGGCAAAACAGATCCACGGATGACGCGGTCTCCCAGGTACTGCACACCACGCTCACGCACCTGGATGGCCAGAAGGGGGCCTATGTGAGAATGCTGTTCATCGATTATAGTTCAGCTTTCAACACCATAGTCCCCACCAGACTGGCTGTCAAGCCGATGGAGCTCGGATTGAATGGTCCGCTGTGCACCTGGATCCTGGACTTCCTCACAGGCCGCCCCCAGGTGGTCAAGGTGGGGAAGTACATGTCAAGCTCCCTCACCCTGAATACAGGATCCCCCCAGGGCTGCGTCCTCAGCCCCCTACTGTACTCCCTGTACACGCATGACTGTGCGGCCAGGTCCAGCTCCAACACCATCATCAAGTTTGCTGACGACACCGTGGTTGTGGGCCTGATCACCGACTGCGATGAGAAGGCCTACCGCGAGGAGGTGGCTGACCTGTCACTCTGGTGCCAGGACAACAGCCTCCACCTGAACGTCAGCAAAACCAAGGAGCTGATTGTGGACTTTAGGCGTGGATCACAATCGAGGACGCACGCGCCCTTGTGGATTAATGGGACTTCTGTCGATAGGGTGAGCAGCTTCAGATATCTGGGAGTCCACATCACAGAGGACTTAACATGGACTGTACACACGGACACTCTGGTGAGAAAGGCGAGGCAGCGTCTCTACCACCTCAGGCAGCTGAGGAAATTCCGGGTCTCGGTGAGGATCCTCAAGTCCTTCTACTCTGGAGCAGTGGAGAGCATCCTGACAGGCAACATCACTGCCTGGTTTGGGAACTGTACTGCCCAGGACAGGCGGGCCCTGCAGAGGGTGGTGCATTCAGCTGAACGTACCACTGGAACTACCCTCCCCCCCTTGCAGGAGCTATACACCAGGAGGTGTAGTAGTAGAGCCCGCAGGATCATGAGGGATCCTCATCACCCCAACAACAGCTGCTGCGGTCAGGCAAGCGCCTCCGCAGTCACGCAGCGAGAACAGAGAGACTGAGACAGAGTTTTTTCCCGCAAGCCATTAGAACTGTCAACGCTGACCTCACCAGGGGTCCTAACTGAGCCATACACTAGGCTCCACTACCTACTATACTGTATGTAGCATACTGTACCGCATACTGTGTCACTGTTCAGGGTTGTTCATGATGCCGTATTGCTGCGCCGTACTGTTGTATACTGTGCTGTATTATCCCAAACACTACCTCACTCTATTCACATTCACATGCCACTTTAATTCACATTCACATGCCACTTTAAATGCACATATCTGTATATACATAGGCATATTCCTTCTATCTATTCCATTTATTTCAATTTATTTTTATTGTATTTTATTCTATATATTTTTATCTTATTCTATAAGTATTCAACTTACTGTATTACGTTTTAGGAGTCAGTTCGTCGGTCTATTAGAAAGGAATTTTCTACTTTTATTTTTTATTTTTTTTCCTAGGACATATTGTGTGCTATCACCGGGTGCGTTGCATTACATTTCACTGCATATATGTATGAAAGTATGTATATGTATTTTGAATCTTGAATCTTGAATTTGATTTCACGTACTTTACAGTCTTAATAGAAGTAAACATAGTCGTCATTGTATTTCCAGGTTTCTTCTAAACCTCTGTTAAAAATTTGAGCATAAAACAACCAATGTCTTCACTTTAGGAAAATCCTTTTGTATTTGTATCATAGAATAAATCCTGAATATTTGAAATTTTTTCATTTAGAATTAGAAGATTTATTTCAAACACTTCGCACAACATCTGTCTTACCCCGCTCTTAGGAACGTAGATCGAGCTGGTGCCCCAGAGTCTACCAAAGGACGGTTCTCTAAACGAGGGTTTTAGTGTATGTCGCCTCCGTCATCAATGGTCCACCTGGACCTGTCGACGCTGTCCTGTTCCGTGACGCCAGATTATGTTACAGAAATTAAAGGGTTGCTTTAATCTGCAGTTTGTCAGTCGGTAGTTTTAAATTAAGAGGCAGACAGACGCTGGTTTTTACTTGTACAAGGGTCGTGTCAGTGATGTGCTCTCGAGCAGCTCTCTGAGTCAAACAGTTTATTTTCAGGGAGTCAGAGAATATATGATCAGTTCGACATCTGTATATACATAGCCATATTCCTTCAACCTATTCCATTTTATTTCAATTTATTTTTTATTGTATTTTATTCTATATATTTTTTATCTTATTCTATAAGTATTCCACTTACTGTATTACGTTTTAGGAGTCAGTTAGTCGGTCTATTAGAAAGGAATTTTCTACTTTTTATTTTATTTTATTTTTGTACTTTTTCCTAGGACTTATTGTGTGCTATCACCGGGTGCGTTGCATTACATTTCACTGCATATATGTATGGAAGTATGTATATGTATGTGACAAATAAAAAATCTTGAATCTTGAATCACAAATACAGAGAATATTTAGTCACCTCGACCTCACAGGTATAGAGAATAATTGGTCAGGTCAAGATAAGGCAAGCTGATGCAGGCTGATGTTTTGGTTGTCGGGAGAGACATGGATGTACCTATTGCTAGTGGGCTTACAATCATGCACCTGTAGTGCCAGAACCTATACATCAGGCCTTGGGGCCCGATGTATAGGTCCTGGCTGATAATAGAGAACTGTTTGCCATTGATTAGTTATTTCCAACATGCGTCGTAATCTGTGTGGCATTAAGGTCCATCATATAGGAGCGTGCAGTGTAGGGGCAGCTATGGTTCGCAGAATCTTCCCAGTTTGGGTCGTACCCAAACTTGTGTCAGTGTTGACGCAGCGCCAACTTGTGGTGTCAGTCTTAGCCAGTACACTAGCGGTTGCTCCCAGTTGTTGTTGTCCGTCTGTTCTATCATGGGCATCATGTCTGTGGGGGGATCTTCAGAAAAGTCTACATACAGCCCATCCGCTGTGCACATGATGTTAGCTTTGAGAGGGCACAGATGTCTCTCTCCAACAGATTGATGGGAGTGTTTGCGGAGTATTAAATTGGGTGACTATAGTGCATCCTGCGATCAGCATTGGGACTGGCTGTGTGAGGGGTATCACTTGTGTTTTCCCAGAGAAGCCTATTGTTCTGACTGACGAACTGGAGAGGGGGAGACTGGAGCCGTTTTTCCTAATGCATGAGTACGTCGCACCTGTGTCTCTGGACACTGCTAGTATTGCCAATTTGGAGGTGGGCCTTTCTCGGTAGACATCTGGTTATCATGGGTTTGTCACACCCCCAACACACATTGTTCAGTTGGTAGCTGTCTGGTGGATTTGGGTTGGATTGGGAGTGTCTTGTGCTACAGGAGGAGGTTGTGTTCCATCCCGTTGCATCGGTTGTCCTCGCATCATAGGCCTCCCTAGTGGCATTGTTCGTCCTCTGCCTTGCATGGGACGGTAGTTGTCCCCTGTGGGTTTAACATGTATGTGAATTGGCGGGAGCAGTGCTGCGGTAGGGTTGTTCACTGGTGTTGGCGCTGGCTGGGGAAATGTGCATTTGAGGGGGAACCTGGTGTACCACAGGAGCTTGGGGCGTTGGTGCTTCAGCGTTCTGGGTTTGGATTGTCATTATTATGGAGGCTTGGGTCTTCATTTTTTCTTTCTTCTGCTTGCTCAGTTCTCCCAGCTGCAGTTGGGTCAGTTTGTGGGCCAGTTGTTTGTTTAGCTCCTCTGCCTCTTGTTTTTTCTTCCTGCAGTTTTCCACATGGTGGACAATGTGTTCAGAGAACATGGGTCAATCCATTTTCATCAGCCCCACAAGGTTATTCAACCGTTGGTGCACTTCCTGTGGCATCACCTTCTTCACCATCAGCATGAACAATCGTTGCATGGTGCTGTTGGTATTCCTGGCGCTCCCTGTCTATCTTTCCACTTGCGTTGGAAGGCGTGTAGGAACTTTGATGGACAGTCCTCATCCTTCAGAGTTTCTCCCTCTAGCTTGGATGGCTCCATTTTCTCAGGGTAATGTTTTCTTAGCTCTGGCCATATCTGGTTGCAGTGTCCACTAAAACCCACGTCGTCTACATTTTTGCCGGTCACCACTCTTGACAACATCGTTCTGCGGAAGATTTCTTCTGTAGCGTGTTTCCCTGCTGCATCAGCGGAGCTTTGATGTTTCCCAGGGCCAGTGTTCCTTCTGCCGTGCTTTCTTCCAACGCCATTTGTTCACTCCTTCGGTGAGGGCTGGCAGTCGGGTCGCTAGGCCCACCATGTCCATAAATGACCATGGCACATGGCGTTGTTCGCGTCCAGGTCATTTGATCACTAGGGGGTACATGTTTTCCCCTTCTTTCTCGTCGTCATGCCTGTTGGCCATTTGGCACAGATGATTTACATGACCTGAACTCTTTTTTCCCTATAAAGGAGATTGGACAGAAAATGATCTTAATCATTGTGTAACCACGTTAACATTCTTCCCCAGGTGATTGTGCAAAGAACGATACTACTCCAGACTCGAGGAGATGTATAATAACATAGTTCTATGTTTAAGCTGTCTTTCCATTTTGCTGAGTGTGGATGCCCCTAGCAGCTACCGTTAGTGTTGCCCCAAGCACAGATTCCTATCGTGTATAACTATTGTTTATTCCTTATTCCAAGATTTATTGTTTGGCTTATGGGTTGATCCTCTTGCATCCCAAAGAAATGTGTTGTCAGATTCTTTCATTCAAAAGATGTATTTGTGTGTGATTTTGTCTTCTTTTATTTCAAGAAGACAAACATGAACGTAATACGGAGATTGAAAGAGACGGATTGTAACTTTCGGATTGTAAGTTTCAGATTGTAGAATAGGGTTTTGAACGCCTCATGATGAAGAGGAACGCCCGCCTCTACAGCGAACTAACAGAAAGCCTCACGACAATTCCCCGACCAATGGGAAACGGCCATAAACTAAATTTACTTTCTCCAGGTTTTAGCAGAAATTTGGTGGCGCCCAACTAAAATATAAATATTGATTATAGGTCCTATCTACGCTACACATTCTACAGCGCAACTATCCTGGATTACCACGATTGCGCCTGATCTCAAATCCTTGCCAAATCACCCTTGAAAATCACGTAATGTGCCCAGTATATATTATGTTCCTTACATCGATATAAGTCCATAGCCTTATATTGGTGTAAGGAACATTATACAGTGGATGTGTGTGTTTCTGTGTAAATGCATTTGTGGATATATGTTTGACAAATGGATATGTTTCACATATGTGTGTGTTTTTGTGCACACAGCTTGATGTACAATGCAGGAGGAGAGAGGAGGCCCTGATGGTGGCTGACTCATTCCGCATTGCCTTTGAAGAGCAGCTACGGAAACGCAGCGAAAACTTCCTGCTTGTGGCCGAGGCTCACGCACTCAAGTCCCGCCTGCGCAGTCCGGACGGCAAGTCAAACAGAATCACATAACACACTGCCACCATTACTCCCCTGAAGCAGCCTTTACACTGAATCCAACAACGGATCCGGTCTTAACTTTTCATAGATGTAAGACGGAGACCCTTCCAAGGAAAACAATGTTTTGGGAACCTTGTTTGTCGTGTTTAAGACCTCTTGGCTAGTCACATCCTATCATTTTTAACCACGATGGTCTTCAACACAAATTATCTTAATGGCTGTCAAGATTTTTTTAAATGATCTGAGTGGATACAGATTCAACCAACGTGACATTGGTGCAGGGCAGTCCTGAAGATAGTCGACCATGATTCTATTCGACTTGAATCAGATCCTCCACCACCACTCAGACCCAAGTGCTTGTGAATAATAACAATAATAATAATAGTATATCTTATTATTATTATTATTATTATTATTGTTATTTATATATGTTGTTATTGGGTGTGTTCTGTGTTCTCACTGAACAAGAGTGTCACTGCAACGGTTCTCAGGGTGTGAGGTTTCAGCATCTTCCGTGGACATGAGCCCAGCGAAACTGCCTTTTTTCCACAAATTTCAAACCATTTTTTAATGTACTTGGTGATTTTTTCAATCATTCAAATTTATCTATGTGGTTAAGAACACATTTTTCTGTGGTGTGGCTAATTCAGAACACATTTATTTTTACTTTGAAGGACTTTAATATGATATGAGAAAATAATTTCTCGAGTGTGACATTTCAATTTTCATTTCTACATTCAAGAGTTTGATTCTTTCCATGTGTCCCATTTTTAACAGCAAGGTTAAAACTTTGCCCAAAGTTTGAGAACTTTGTCCAAAGTTTCAACATTTCTTGGGTTTACAAACGGGATGTGAGTAAAATGCAAATTATGTCAACATTTTTGGGGAAAAAGATTGTTGTATTTTTTATTTTTTTTTGTTTTTATCCAAGGTGTAAACAGGAGTTCTCCAATCAGCGTGGCGCAGAAGCTGAGGAGCATATTATCATCGAGTGTAGAGGCTAAGACGTGTGACAAATCCGAGACTCTGCACAGACTTTTGGACTTGGTCAGTCTTCTTTTTCCACCCTTGTAATCCTTAAGTAGGGAACTGCAACAAAGCCCAGAAATGTAATGTAGTAACAGTTATGGCAAGAGAATATTCTGTCACAGCCCTTTTTAATTTTGTCCCCTACAAAATTTCGTATTAGGTATTAAGTGTTGGTTTCTCCTGATGATTGCGTTGAAATTCAGATTGAAAGGTGACTCTTGGCAGGCCAAATCTGCCCAAGTGTGCTTAAATAAGGTATAAGTCAGCGAGCAATCCAGGTGACGCATTAGACAAGGAATATGTTTCTCTCTGAAACCCGCCTCAAAATGAATATCCAATTGTTTTTGGAGCAATTATCTTGTCAAGGAGTCCAATTTGTTTTTACAGTTCCAACCTGAGCTCATTGAAACCTAAGACGTGGAGTGAATAATGATGTAATGTGAATAAATTCTTGCTCTGCTGATTTTCTCTTCCCTTTTATTTAGTTGAACGACAAGGACGAGGCTCTGGCACACCAGCGGAAGGTGAGCCTCATGCTCGCCCGCCATGCTGAGGAGCTAGAAAGTCAATTAAACTGGGAAACCAAATTTCCCCCAAAGTTCCTAGAAACCCCACTGTCTGAGGACAGGCTAACGGAGCTGTCCGACACGCAGCAGCGGCGAGGCTCCCTAGAGCTTCTTTCCGAACATTTATCAGAAACCGAGACCCCACCACAGGGGCTGCCGTGTGTTGGCCGCGGAAACAGCCAGGAACAATAGACTCCAGTTCGCAGTCAGAGGAACCAGAAGACACTCTGTGTGCTCCAAAACCTGATCACAGGAACCGTTAAGCTCTGAGTCTTGAGGAGGAAAAAGTCTAAATGACCAAAGAACCAACGCCTCACATGCTATGGTATAAATGGTTATTCAGACCTAAATCAATTTAAGGAAAAAAAAAAACCTGACTAAGTGAAGTCAAACTGAAAATATGAGCAATCTTGCTCTTTCCCCCCCTTTTTTTTGGGGGGTGGGTGGGTAAAATAACCAATATTTTAGGAGGAAATACCCCTCACCATCCAGACCTGTAAATCTCCTCTCTGCAAAACCTCTCAACTATAAAGGCTGGTGGAGGATCAGTCACGATTGGAAATGTACTGTAGGTGTAGTTTCTATGGCTTCCTTTAGGGGTTGCTAATTGTCACTGGCACCTGTCAAG
The DNA here is from genome assembly GCF_960531495.2 of Zeus faber. Classification (NCBI taxonomy): domain Eukaryota; kingdom Metazoa; phylum Chordata; class Actinopteri; order Zeiformes; family Zeidae; genus Zeus; species Zeus faber. The sequence goes on from NC_137203.1 coordinate 32,305,862, forward strand.
GGAGTGTGACATATTAGGTAGCAAGTGAACAGTCAGTTCTTGAAGTTGATGTCTTGGAAGCAGGAAAAATGGGCAAGCGTAAGGATCTGCTGCTAACGTCTTGGTGCCAGATATGAAGAAGTCTTGTGGAGTCCATGCCTCGACAGGTCAAAGCTGTTTCTGCAGCAAGAGGAGGACCTACACAATATTATGCAGGTGGTTTTAATGTTGTGGCTGATTGGTGTCTATCCCATCTATAGTAAATGTGCCGGATTTTTGATTGAGCAATTGAATCTGATTTGCTGTGCTGGTTGTCATTGAAAATATGCCGCCAAAACAGCTCTGACCCGTCGAGACATGGACTCCACAACACCTCTGGGAGTGTCCTGTGGTATCTGGCACCAAGACATTAGCAGCAGATTCTTTAAGTCTTGTAATACAGTTTTCCCACTGATGACAAATGCCGGATGTTAGTGGGTGTTACCGGGATTTTGGCACCCCTCTTCGTTTCTGAGCTACATTATTTACAGTTTTATACAGTTGTATTCTGTTTGTCTTTGTTATTTGGGTACCAGGATTTTGTAAATTCACCTGTAAATAAATAGCCACCGGATGACTTCAACATGTTTCTTGCTTCTGCCTCCTATTTTTGACACTAAGCACAACCCTACACAATGAATAATTACATATATAATATCCAGAGACAATAGATTTGTCTACAAGTTGCTACCATTTTGGACCCCCAAAGTTTAAACTGTGGTAGTTGGGAGCCCAGACAAGGAGGGCCAGAGTGGAACGCTGAAGATGGATGACGCTTCTATCTGTTCTGGCCTCAAAAACTTGGAGAAAAAAAACACTGGAACCGAGCAGAGTCGGATGCGGAAAGGTTTATTGTGTATCTGAGAGTCAAGTACAGCAATAAACAATGAGAAGAGCTCCGGAGCCCGGCTGAAGAAATGTACTTTATGTCCCCCTTATACACCCAAAATGTTCCCTCCTCCTAGTAAATGCCCTGCCCCTTTCAGTGCAAGGAACAAACAGTCTTGTGGGGGGTGTCCCAAGGAACCAATCACAGTCTTGTTTCTAGGGAGTTTTTTCACTGTTCCTGGAATACTTGTCATGTTTCAACATAACGTAAAATGTCTAAGTCTAAAGGCGCAGTGTGTGTTTCTGTATACAGGCTATTATGTGTTTGCGTGCATGTCTGCCTTTGGGTCAGGAAAGGCTCATAAAAAAATATTTTACACAGGCCTGTCATAACTAGCTACCACCACTGACAGATACAACAACTTCAATAAAACTACACAGCACCCCTCACACAGGAAAAATAGTCAATAATACATATATAAGACAGAAATGGCTTTCATATGTCATTGTCTCACAGCAGTGACCTTGCTTGCATTCATTACCCACACTCCCTATCTGTTTCTGTTACACAGACTTATGTTTCTGAACCAGGCGACCATGCAGGAGGTCAAAACAGATTTATTAAAACTTCTGTAAAAGGGTGCTGGCGAGGAGTTGTTCTGGGATGCAAGAACTCTTTGTTGAGCCTTCTGGAGGTGTAGTGGTCCTGATTCAATGAAACATCATTGAAAGATGCCCACTTAATAACCTCAGTAAAATACTGATTGCCACATAATAATGAATGTTGGTTACCAAGCCAACCAAGCTGTTTTGAGCTGCGGGTTTATGGAGATTAATGGCGGCACTACCTAAGGTACTCTCCTTAAGTCTGAAGTTGTTTGGCTGGACTGGTCTTCTGTGTGTACCCTCCTTATTACCTGGATTACTCCGTATATAAAGGCTCTCCTCAAGGTGAAGAAAAGGGCCTTTAAATCAGGAGACAAGGAAGAGCTGAAGGAGGTACAGAAGCAGCTGGGGAGGAAGATCAGAGAGGGGAAAGACAGCTACAGAAGAAAGGTGGAGGACCAGTTGCAGCAAAAGAACACCAGAGGAGTCTGGGGGGGCCTCAAAACCATCTCGGGCCCCAATGAACCAGACTCCCAGGCTGTGGGGGATCAGAGGTGGGTGAATGATATACACACACAGGAGTTGACCATCACCTGTCTTCCTGGATCCTGTACTACCTCACGGACCGGCCACAGTTCGTGAGGTCTCAGAACTGCGAGTCTGACATGGTCATCTGCAGCACGGCGGCCCTGGTGGAACGGTCTTGGCACCTTTCCTCTTCACCCTCTACACTGCAGACTTTATGTACAGCTCAACCAGCTGTCACCTACAGAAGTTCTTTGATGACTCTGCAATCGTTTGCCTCATCACAGATTAAGGCCGACAGGGAATACAGAGAACTCACCATGGACTTTGTGGACTGGTGCCAGCGGAACCGCCTCCAGATCAATGCGGGGAAAACCAAAGAGCTGGGGGTGGATTTCCACAGGCGCAGACACTCCACCCCGACATCGGTGAACATCCAGGGAATGGATATTGACATAGTGGAATCATACAAATACCTGGGTGTTCACCTGAACAATAAACTGGACTGGACTAATCACATACATGCACTTTATATGAAGGGTCAGGGCAGACTCCATCTGCTCAGAAGACTTAAGTCCTTTTGAGTGCAGGGGGCTCTACTGAGGACCTTCTTTGACACCGTGGTGGCATTAGCCATCTTTTTTTGAGTAGTCTGCTGGGGCAACAGCCTCACCACAGCTGACAGGAAGAGCTTGATAAACTGATCAAGAAGACCAGCTCTGTCCTGGGGGGCCCCCTGGACCCAATGTGGTGGTGGGAGAAAGGATGATGATGGCTAAGCTGTCATCCATGATGGAGAACAAATCCCACCCCATGCATGAGACTCTGACGGCACTGGAGAGCTCCTTCAGTGATAGGCTGCTTCACCAAAAGTGTGGGTAGGAGCGCTATTGCAGGTCCTTCTCTCCTGCGGCTGTCAGACTGTATAACCAACAGCCTAAGCCAGTAGACCACGCACACACACACACACACACACACACACACACACACACACACACACACACACACACACACACACACACACACACACACACACACACACACACACACACACACACACACACACACACACACAGAAAAATCCAAGTGCAATTTTTTTATATATATTAAAAAAAAAAAGAGAGAAAGTGCAATTCCTGATCTGCAATGTGTCAAGATATGTGCAATACACATAGTACTCTGGTTCCTATTTATGCTTCTGCTGTCCCCTTTTTACTGCTGGAACAATGTAAATTTCCCCGGTGTGGGACTAATAAAGGTTTATCTTATCTTATCTTATTATCAGTACAAGGTTTTCAACAGCAAAACCTGCATATGATTGTATGCTCACTACACTCAAATGAAATTACATGGCAAAACTATCAAAGTTTTTCAATAACCTCTTAAGCTACTTAAGAAGTTAAGCTCCTTAAGCTGTTTTAAAAAATGGCCGAACAATAAAGGGAAGTGAGGGAACCTGAAGGATAATCAGGACATTGTGGAAAATGGTTTCCTCTGACCTGTGTTGTCTCATGGTATGTCATTTCTTTCTGCATATCTTCACTGTCACTTATATTGTGTTGTTCTTTGTGTATGGACAATAGGAGCAAAACTCAAGGAGAAATTCAGGATGTCATGAGGTCGTGAGACTGAATGGTAGAGTTACCTTGTTCCTAAGTTATCTCATACAAAGGAAAAAGCCTGAACAAGCTCTTTAATGCCAAAAGGCAGGGAGCTGATGATGACTGTACAGTAGCACAAAAAATGGGGTGACTGCAGGAATTTATGTCCCCACCTTACATTCTCCCCAGATAATCAGTTCAAGGTTTTGGGACCCCCCAAACAATACCGATATTGCTTACTCCTGGCCAATGTGTGCATGCTGCTGTAGTCTGATTGCAGTCATATAATCCATTGATGCGCTAATGGGAGAAAGATGAATAACCCTCTTTAACCTTCCCCCACAAACAACCCACTTAGATGCCATAATTATCAGTTCCATTGCCATTGTACAAGCAAATGGTGAAATGATGCAATTATATCTTCAAATGCTCCCATGAAGTTGTGTACTCACCTGTATTAAAACAAAACTTTATGTCCTCAAAATCAGCTGTAATTATATCTGAAAGAAACAAAATTACTTCCTCAAAAGGTTGTGTGGCAAGTCGTTGCAAGCTTCAAAAATACTCCATGGAAATGTCTTCTCTTCCTATTGGCTGAATGAATTTGGTGCCAAATCACACTTGTGCTTGCCCACTTCACACCAAGAGCGTCATGTCAGTGATTTATTGCTGGAGTGAATAATCAAATGAATACATTTGCGTATTCGCAAATGCCTGTTTTTATCATCGACAGGAACAGAGGAAGGCGGCGCCGATTTTGGTTCTCCATCGGCTCCAAAGGAGGAGGCAGGAGCGGCAACGGGGGTTTCGTCCCATTAACCAGAGGAGGACGCAAGGATATTTCCACAATGTATACAGTGTATGGGTATTTATTGAGCTGTATCTGTAATAAAGTATTTTCTGATTACTTTTTGTTATCACTTATTTGTTGGTTCCATTATTAAATAAAGAAAAACATGCAATGGGTATATTCCTGTACATGTATAAAAAACTATTAATAGGTTAATAATACTTTATACATAAATTTACCGATTTCTCGACTACAAAAAATAATTGACAAGTCAGTTTCAGTTTGACAAAGAAACCGTCCCCCTTCGTGTTCAGCATTCACCTTCCAAAACCGTCTGGCAAAATACACCTTGACAAGGCAAAGAAAGCCTTAACACGGAAGAAATTGCAGCGAAAATAAACACGTTCCAAATACCTCTCTTAACATGGGAAAATTGACCGTCATTAGACAGCCAAAATTCACACGTCAAAATTTTGCGTGTTGACAAAACATAGTCTATTCCTTTGGGTGGCAGCAGAGTTCTAGCCATAACGCTTTCAGGTTGCCTATGGTTTTGAAGAATTTGTAGAGCTACCAAAGGCTATTAGAGAATACATATTTGTATTTTAGTTGTAATTGTTAACCTTTTCTGTTAAATTAAGCCAGCGAGCCAATTTTGGTTGATTTTTTTTTAATTATTATTGAGTCTACAGCTGTAGCCAAGTGTTTTAGAATTTCAAGTGAAGTCCGACCTTTGTAAACCATTGTTTTAAACCAATGTTAATGTTACTTATGGTTTGATTGGGCTGTAGTAGCCTAAGCTACCAACATTTCCTTTTTCAATATGAAATAACATTATCATTGTTGTTCATAGCCTACTGAAGTCGAGTCCAATCAAACAGATCATTTATAAGTTCGGCTTTTCAAAGGTCTATACATTCATATTTTCCTATGTCTTCCCGTATGCCTTTATTTCAGCATCACATGGTACAGACGTGGGTGGCACATAGACCATACATCACCATCTCATGACTATAACCCAACGTCTTCACACTCTCTGAAACACAGGTAGATGCACGTAATTACATACATTGTTCTACTAATATGCAAATATATGCCAAAATGCTGCAGTATTATTGGCTGTGTAAGTAAGGCGTTCATTTTGGCCATCTAAACACACACCATTTCTTCCATCTTAAGGCCTTCTTGCCTTGGAAAGGCGTATTTTCCCAGCCGGCATTGTCACCAATATTGAGAGTCAAGTACAATACAGTACAAAACACTTGACAAATGTGTAGCGTGGCACGCATGACTGCCCCTTGCACGCGACACATTATTGTAGACATGTTCATTTTTTGGTATATGCTACGCCTATGTGACATGCTACCTGCACATGTTCGTTCCCTGCAACGTATGTACAATTCCCATTCAAAATTGGTATACATTGACATACGAAAGTGAGGGAAGGCGTCCATGACACTTTCCACCCCCCATACAGAAAGTGTGTTACTTTCTGGACCTGGAATTTCCACCTCTGCTTGAGAATCATCTTAACCTGGGTTTTAATGAATCATATATTTTTGTTTTGATTAGGTTTGTTTCTATGTTATTGCACAATGTTCCAAGGGATATCTAATCAAATCTAATCTATCAATCTGTCTGTCTGTCTGTCCATCGATTATCTTGACAACCGTTCAGCGGATGTGCTTCACACTAGGTGGGTGTATTGCTGGAGACCCAAGGACATGCAGTGTTGAATTTGGTGCAATTTGGACATGCAACACGTGCAATATTAATTAACATTCCATAAACAGCCAACAGCGAGCCAGCGGGGGGCGGGCCTTCAGGGCTCTGCGACTGAGTAACAAAGAGTGTCTTTCCCCGGTGTATGACTTTAACCGGCAGTTTCATCTTCCATTGTGGAACACAGGACCAAATCATTGCCAGTTTGTGAGACTAACTGTAATACAAAAATGTCTTAGAAAGTCCTAAATTTTGAAAGGGCATGCACCAATGATCAGCTATGCATGCAAAGAGCATCTTAATTTCAGTCCAAATCAATCCTTTTGTTGTTGTTTGTTGATGCCTCTGCAGTCCCTCTAGCACTACCAATAAGCCAAACTTGGACATCTGAAACTTTTTTTCTGCCCAATTCCTTGTTTGGTAAATAACATGAATTGCACACAGAATGTTGTTTTATCTATTGAATGTATCAACGGTGTGGCAATGCGCTTGTCGGCAAAAGCTGCATTTAAATGACTGACAAATAAACAAAGACAAATTATTTAAATATCATAAAATATAATATCATAAATATGAAATCAAATAACCTGGTATTGTTGCTTGCTGTAGCTCAGTTGGTCGCCAGGGGCTGCTGTAGGCCAATAAATAAAAGTAACATTACTTTTTTTTTTTTTTTTTTTTTTTTTACACCTCCATCAGTCATGCTTTTTGGTTTTGACTAACCCACAAAATTTTTATACAATTTATCTTACATTTAAAACAAAGAAAACGTTTTGCTTCGAATTACTGTAGAAGTACCGTCACGTCAACGTCACTTCAACCCTTTGCGTATTTTAAGGGTGTCAAGAATCTATCCAATATATAGTTCATTACCAACTTATTTTGCAATTATAAATAAAAGACATGTTTTTCACGTCCCAAAATATTTTCACATCATGTTTTCCACATGTGGTGGTGGTGAAGAAGTGAATAACATAGCCATTTTCATTATTCCCTTCCATTATCAGTAGTTGAGTTCACCTCAAAAAGCCCCTTAGTCTGCCAAAATACCCAATCTATTGGTTGCTGAGACCCGTGTTACATCTGAACAGCTGGTACCACTCATGCACGGCACCTGCGACAGGACATACCTGTCGTTGCAAGGGATTTAGTGGACTTGTCACGACCAAGGCTAGGAGAGACCCAAACGCACGGCACATGGAGACGGGAGACAGACAAAGGATGTATTATAAGCCCACACGGTGGAGCTGGCCGGGGGGACCCGGTCAGGTAGGGATGGAGCAGGGCTGGGCAGGGATGATGATGACCGGGAGGAGGGGTCCAGGATCCGGGTGGAGAGAAGGGGAACTGGGCTGGATGGAGAAGGACAGACAGCCTTGGTCAACGAGCGGAGACAAGCAGGTAAACTGGGCTGGATGGAGATGGACGGACAGACTGGGTCTACGAGAGAGGACAAGCAGGTAAGGGGAAGACGAAACAAAGAGACAGACTAGAGACTTGAAACAAGCACTAGGCACTAGGAATTTGGAACTAGGAATGGAGCCAGTAGCTGTACAACTCGGGTAAGCTAGTTGACGATCTGGCAAGGAATGACTGGGAAGCTGGAGACTAAATACTGTGTGGAGTGATGCAGGTAATTGATCCCAGGTGTGTGCAATTGGCTTGAGGGGGGAGCTGCAGAGAGGCAAGAGCGGCCTCTAGTGGTGCTGGGAGGCCGTGGGCCCAACAGTACCCCCCCCTCTACGGACGCCCCTTGGCGGACATCTGGAACTGGCAGGGCGAGTCCGATTTGAATCCCGGATGAGGGAGGCATCCAGGATCTGTCTCCGGGGGACCCAGGAGCATTCCTCTGGACTGTACCCCTCCCAGTCCACGAGGTACTGGAGGCCCCTCCACCCGCGCCCCACATCCAGCAGGCGCCACACTGTGTAGGCCGGGTGACCGTCGATGGTGTGGGGGGGTGTTGGGGCCTTGGCGGGGAGGGAGAGAGGGCTGGAAACCACCGGCTTAAGCAGGGACACATTAAAGGTGGGGTGGACACGGAGGGAGGGAGGGAGGGAGACGGAGGCGTACGGCACAGGGGTTGATGATTGACACAATGGGGAAGGGACCAACATACGGGGGAGTGAGTTTTCGGGAGTCCACCTTGAAGTCCTTTGTGGAGAGCCATACCATCTGTCCAGGGACGTATGTGGGTGCGGGCGCACCGTGCGGGTTCGCCTGCCACTGGGACCTGGCAGAGGCCTGGAGTAGGGCAGAGCGGGCCCTGGGGGTGGAAACCGGAGGAGAGACTGACCTGTGCCCCCAGGGCCAAGCAGAAGGCGCACCAGACCTGGGAGGTGAACTGGGGTCCTCTGTCCGACACCACGTCTGTCGGGATGCCATGGCGGCGAACACCTCGGCCACCAGCAGGTCCGCGGTCTCCCTTGCCGATGGTAGTTTGGGCAGGGTGAGGAAGGGGGCCACCTTAGAAAAGCGGTGCACCACCGTGAGGATGGTAGTGTTGCCCCGGGATGGTGGGAGACCGTTGACAAAGTCCAGGGCAATGTGGGACCAAGGACGAGTCAGGATGGGTAACGGGCGGAGGAGGCCGGAGCGGGGTCGGGTGGAGGTTTTGGACCGGGCACAGGTGGGACAGGCAGAGACAAAGGACCGGGTGTCAGGGAGCATGGTCGGCCACCAGAAGCGCTGGCGGACGATGGCCAGGGTGCGGGTGATCCCAGGATGGCAGCTGAGGCGGGAGGCATGGGCCCACTGCAGAACCTGGGAGCGTAGGGAGTCAGGGACAAACAGGCAGTTAGGGGGTCCGGTACCCGGGTCAGGCTGTTGTTCCTGCGCTTGGATGACAAGGGACTCTATCTCCCAGGTGAGCGTGGCAGAAAGGCACAGGGGTGGAAGGATGGGTTCTGGATCCCCTGTCTTCTCCTCTGGCGCAAACACACGGGACAGGGCGTCAGGTTTGGTATTCTTGGTACTTGGGCGGTAAGATAGAGAGAAGTTAAAGTGGGTGGAGCTTTCCGTCGGTTGAAGAATGCTGAGACAGTACCGCTCCTATCCCTGTGTCCGAAGCGTCCACCTCTACCACGAACTGGAGGTTGGCGCCGGGCTGGGCCAAGACTGGGGCAGACGAAAAGCGGCTTCTGAGGTCGAGGAATGCGGCCTCGGCCACGGGGTCCACTTGAAGTCCACTGCGGTTGAGGTAAGGTCTGAGAGGGGAGCTGCAATACGGCTGAAGTTTCGGATGAAGCGCCGGTAGAAGTTTGCAAACCCGAGGAAGCGTTGGAGCTGCTTCCTATTGGCTGGGGTTGGCCACTCCATCACGGCGGCCACCATCTTGGGGTCCATCTCCAGCCTCCCTCGGCCAATGATGAGTCCTAGGAAGGAAACGGAAGGAACATGGAAGACACACTTCTCGGCCTTAACGAAGAGACGGTTCTCCAGGAGCCGCTGCAGCACCAGGCATACGTGTTTAACGTTGTCGGAGACGGATTTGGAGAAAATCAAGATTTCGTTGAGGTACACAAGTTGAGCATGTCCCAGAGGACATCGTTAATTAGGGCCTGGAAGACCGCTGGGGCATTTGACAGACTAAACGGCATTACCAGATACTCAAAGTGTCCGAGCGGGGTGTTGAATGCTGTCTTCCATTCGTCCCCTTCATGGATGCGGACCAGATGGTAGGCGTTGCGGAGGTCGAGTTTGGAGAAGTGGGTGGCACCCCGGATTGGGACGAAGACTGAGTGCATCAGGGGCAAGGGGTACTTGTTCTTGACTGTGATGTCGTTGAGTCCCCTGAAGTCGATGCAGGGACAGAGGGTCTTGTCCTTCTTGGCAACAAAGAAGAACCCTGCGCCCAGCGGAGACGACGAGGGGCGAATGATCCCGGCAGCGAGAGAGACGTGGATGTAGGTTTCCATGGCCTCCTGTTCAGGCTGGGAGATGCTATACAGGCGACTGCGGGGGAGGGGGACGCCTGGCAGGAGGTTGATTGCGCAGTCGTAGGGGCGATGAGGTGGTAGGGATAGCGCGCCCTGCTTGCTGAAGACAGGGGCAAGGTCCAGATATTGTGAAGGAACCGATTACAGGTCAGGGCTCTTGGGGTCCCCCGGCGGCGCATCCCGCGGCCGGGTTGAGGCCGAGCAGAGGCAGCGAGCATGGCAGTGTGTGCACCAGGAGCGCACGCTGTCCGAGCGCCAGTCCATCTGAGGGTTGTGGGTCTGGAGCCAGGGGTACCCCAGAACCAGGGGGTTCAGTGGGGAATCAATGAGGAGAAACTCAAGGACTCACGGTGGTTGCCGGAGAGTAGCAGCTCGAGGGGGGCCGTCTTGTGGGTAATCCAGGTCAGATGTGACCCGGTCAGCCCCTTGACCTCGAGCGGTGTGGGGAGGGACGGGTGTCAGCCCTAGCTGGCGTGCTAGTCCCAGGTCGAGAAAACTCGCATCTGCCCCGGAATCCATGAGAGCGGAGGAAGAGCGTGTTTTACACGAGAGGGTAGCTGGGAGCAGAGAACGGGAGAGAGGGTTGGAGCTGGAGCGACCGGAACGTAACCCTAGCGAGGAGTCGCCCTCTCCCGGCCGGACCGGGCAGGTGGCTCGGAGGTGTCCCAGCCGGCCGCAATACAGACAGGCGCCGGTCTGTATTGCGGCGGGCTCGCTCTTCGGGGGATATCTGGGAGCAACCGAGTTGCCTGGGCTCGGCATCGGAGAGAGTCGGGGGACTTCTGAGGCGCCAAAGAGCAGTGGGTGCTGGAGACCGGGGCGTGGCCGCCCAGGCGGGAGGCACGGGCTGGGGTCTCGCCCCCTCCCTCTCGTGCCAGTGCTCCCAAAGCCAGTTGTCCAGGCGGATGGCGGTCTCCATCCAGTTGGTCCAGGTCCGTGGGCTCGTACCGGCGCGCCAACCCATCCCGCAACTCGTCGTTCAGGGCACGCTGAAACACGTCCTGTAGGGCTCCGTCATTCCAGCCGCTTTCTGCGGCTAGTGTCCGGAACTCGACGACGAGGGGGGAGGCGCTACGGGGACCCTGGCAGAGGGAGAGAAGTCTTCTGGTGGCCACCCTGCCGCAAACTGGGTGGTCGAAGACTCTCCTCATTTCGCGGGTGAACAGATAGTAGGAGAGACTCAAGGGGCCCCCCTCACTCCAAACCGCGGAACCCCAGCCAAGAGCCGCCCCTCTCAGGCAGGAGATGAGGAATGCGATGCGGGTGCCATCGGAGGCGTACGACGATGGCTGCTGTTGAAAAACCACCGCGCACTGCACAAGGAAGGCGCGGCAGGTCCGAAATCGCTGTGATAGGGCTCTGGAGCCAGAACGTGGGGCTCAGGGGGGACGAGAGAGGCGCTGGGAGCCCTGGCGGAGGGAGGAGGGAGGGCCGGAGGAGCAGGGGGGGCCACGGGAGCCGGAGGAACCTGCAGGCTGCTGACGCCCGCGGAGATGGTATGGAGGTGTTCCGCGATGTCCCGGAGGGCCTGGTCATGTTGACCAAGCAACACCCCTTGGTCCCGGAGTGCGCAGCGGAGCGCCTCTGTGTCGGCTGGGTGCATGTTTTCTTGGCCAGACCGTACTGTTACGACCAGGGCTAGGAGAGACCCAAATGCACGACACGGGGAGACGGGAGGCAGACAAAGGATGTTTATTAGCCCACACGGTGGAGCTGGCCGGGGGGACCCGGTCAGGTAGGGATGGAGCAGGGCTGGGCACGGATGATAATGACCGGGAGGAGGGATCCAGGATCCGGGTGGAGAGACGGGGAACCGGGCTGGATGGAGAAGGACGGACAGCCTTGGTTGACGAGCGGAGACAAGCAGGTAAACCGGGCTGGCTGGAGAGGGACGGACAGACTTGATCGACGAGAGGAGACAAGCAGGTAAGGGGAAGACGAAACAAAGAGACATAGACTAGAGACTTGAAACAAGCACTAGGCGCTAGGAACTTGGAACTAGGAATGGAGCCAGTAGCTGTACAACTCGGGTAAGCTAGTTGACGGTCTGGCAAAGAATGACTGGGAAGCTGGAGACTAAATACTGTGTGGAGTGATGCAGGTAATTGATCCAAGGTGTGTGCAATTGGCTCAAGGGGGGAGCTGCAGATGAGGCAAGAGCGGCCTCTAGTGGTCCTGGGAGGCCGTGGGCCTAACAGGACTGGGGCTTATTCTACTCTCATGGTTAAAGCAAAAAAGCCCATCACAATTCCACATGGAAAAATCAACATCTAATCACATGTTTTCATGTGAATGTGTTGTTTTGTACCTTAAGTATAATGGTGATTAACATGCCTTTTTGTGTTCAGACAATTTTTTACACCTGAGAAAACACTCCTTACTCTCTTTTCAGCAACTCTGGCTGGCATTATTGCTCAATTTAAATTGCATGTATGCAACAAAATACCCAGCATGTATTTATTATACATGTATTTAATATGCATGTACTTAACTTCATGTCGATAGAAGGCTTTCTTCCCTAATGCCTGTTTTTCAAAACAAGCATTAGAATCCTAATAAAATCCTAAAACTTATATTAATTTGGATATATTATTAGGTCATTAAAGGTATACTTTAATATATCTAATATAATATATCTAATATAACTATTATCAAACTACAAGCCCCTTTAAGTGTAATTATCTTTAACCAGGTGTCATAACTGGTCAAAGATAATTACACTTAAAGGGGTTTGTAGTTTGCTATGACAATTTTTTAATTTATTTGTTGTTTATTTCGGGGGAAACTCCACAAAACATCCATGCCATTCAGAGCATTATTTCAACACATATGGATGTATCCCAAAACCCTTAAAATTCACAGCTGCCACTGTCCACTTCCAGATGTTTTTGTCTGGAGCCTTTTATAGTTGCCCTTCCAATTTTATCACAGAAAAGAATATAGGGTTCTGACTTCCCTCTATACAGTATAGTAGATACAGTCTATTTTGGCTGAAAAGTTGGGTTTCAGGAAATAATTCAACCAATTGTCCGACTATGCATGGCTTTCCAACTTGCATCATGTCCCAGTGATGCTTAAATCCTAACTGAGTAAGGCTGCGCAATCATCAAATTGAATGTATCTTTCCCCCCGGGTTGGCTGTGATAACATGATAGCACCAGTAAGTACAAGCTAAACAATCAGTTCTCCTGTTCATTGTCTTTCCAGGATGGAGTTATTTTTCTTTTAGTAAAAGGGGTTTCAACTGGCCATAGCCAATAAAAAGGATGATTGTCAGTGAACATTTCACATATGATGGACACATATGTGTGAGTTCCAGTCTATTTGAGGAATTGAGGGTTTTAAAGGGGTAGGGTTAGGGTTAGGGGTTAGGGGTTAGGGTTAGGGGGTTAAGGTTAGGGGTTAGGGTTAGTGGGTTAAGGTTAGGGTTAGAGTTAGTGGGTTAGGGTTAAGGAAAGGGTTAGGGTTAGGGTTAGGGGTTATGTTTGGATTAGGGTTGGGTTAAGAGTTAGGGTTAGGGTTTGGGTTAAGGGTTTAGGGTTTAGGGTTAGGGGTTAGGGGCTCGGGGTTACGGTTCAAGATTCAAGATTCAAGAGGTTTATTCGTCACATACATATACAGTGGGGTAAAAAAGTATTTAGTCAGCCACCAATGGTGCAAGTTCTCCCACTTAAAAAGATGAGAGGCCTGTTATTTTCATCATAGGTATACCTCAACTATGAGAGACAAAATGAGAAAAAAAAATCCAGAAAATCACATTGTCTGATTTTTAAAGCATTTATTTGCAAATTATGGTGGAAAATAGGTATTTGGTCAATAACAAAAGTTCATCTCAATACTTTGTTATATACCCTTTGTTTGCAATGACAGAGGTCAAACGTTTTCTGTAAGTCTTCACAAGGTTTTCACACACTGTTGCTGGTATTTTGGCCCATTCCTCCATGCAGATCTCCTCTAGAGCGGTGATGTTTTGGGGCTGTCGCTGGGCAACACAGACTTTCAACTCCCTCCAAATATTTTCTATGGGGTTGAGATCTGGAGACTGGCTAGGCCACTCCAGGACCTTGAAATGCTTCTTACGAAGCCACTCCTTCGTTGCCCGGAACGTGTGTTTGGGATCATTTTCATGCTGAAAGACCCAGCCACGTTTCATCTTCAATGCCCTTGCTGATGGAAGGAGGTTGGACATGTGCTTCCCCGCCCTAACCACCTGGGGCCGGGCTGAGAGGAAGTCCAGGATCCAAGCACACAGTGGAGTATTCAGTCCGAGCTCCTTCAGCTTGACAGCCAGTCTGGTGGGGACTATGGTATTGAAAGCTGAACTATAATCAATGAACAGCAATCTCACATAGGCCCCCTTTCGGCCATCCAGGTGCGTGAGCGTGGTGTGCAGTACCTGGGAAACCGCGTCGTCTGTGGATCTGTTCTGTTGGTACGCCAACTGCAACAGGTCCAAGGTGGGGGGGAGGGAGGCGCAGATATAATCCTTAATCAGCCTCTCGAAACACTTCATGAACACCGAGGCGAGGGCCACCGGACGGTAATCATTTCGGTAGGCAGGAGAGGCGATCTTCGGGACAGGAACGACAGTGGACCTCTTGAAGCAGGAAGGGGCCACTGATTCAGCCAGGGAGATGTTGAATATTGTAGTGAACACCCAGGCTAGTTGGTTAGCACAGGTCTTCAGTACTCGACCAGATATGCCATCTTGGCCCGCACCTTTCCTGGTGTTCACCCGCATCAGAGCCCTCCTGACGTCATGGTCCGACACTGAGAATGCGCGGTCATCCCCAGCGGTGTAACTCCAATTAGCCTGCGAGCTAGCGGTGCTGTTGCCAGACTCAAACCGCGCATAAAAGGAGTTCATAAAAGCAGATCATTCGGTTCTTTCTGCCTTGGAACAAGGCAGAAAGAACCCTTTGGGAGTTGCACCCACCACTGAGCAGCGCGCTTTAGGATCCACTCTGCTCACCCCACCTAAGGACAGGGCAGAAAAGGTGTCCTAAAATAGCCTGCCTCAAACCTCCTGTCTACATTACTGCATCCAGAGGGATCACCACACAGTCAGAAACACAAAAATATGAATTTTGGAGCCTGGAATGTGCACTCACTGATAGATAGGGGGGTTCAGTCTACAGTCTATGACTGACTTCTGTGTGTGTGTGTGCTATGTATGCTGTGAGATCTGTTTATTCCACACTGACTGTTCTTATGATTGCACAGACATTTTCTGCTGCTGTTTCTGTTGTTGCTGCTGTTTCCGTTGTTGTTTCTGTTGTTGCTGCTATTATTGCTTCTGCTGTTGTTTCTACTGTTTCTGTTGTGAGATTCCAGTGAGAGGATCATAAGAAGGGTGTGTTTTTCAGAGAGAGCGAGATAGTCAAAAGTATCTCCCTCCTGAGGTTTGAATGACAACTTTACCCCTAATCACGGACGTTAATTAAAGCCCCGCGACTGGATTGAGATGAGATAGTGCACACTGTTGACTCAGTACAGAGTAGGAGATTTCAAAACGAAGGAGAGAATCCTTTCCCAACTTAACCTGATTTGGCACTACGGATTTCGGATTGTTCACACCGGGATATCCTTACCATTTCCTGGCTTTGACCCTCGCCTGACTGTTTTTCGGATTTTGGAACGTGGACTTTGTCTTGGCTAGCACTCGGCTAGTGCTGGTTGTTGCTGCTGTTGTTGTTGCTGTTGTTGCTACTGCTGTTGTAATTGTTTTTGTTGTTGTTTTTGTTGTTGTTGCTGCTGCTGCTGTTGTTGTTATTTATGTTGCTGCTGCAATTGTTGTTTCTCCTGTTTATGTTGTTTTTGTTGTTGTTTCTGTTTCTGTTGTTTCTGTTGTTGCTGCTGTTTCTGTTGTTACTGTTGTTGCTGCTGTTGTTTCTGTTGTTGCTGCTATTGTTGCTGCTGCTGTTGTTGTTGCTGCTGCTGTTGTTGTTTCTGTTGTTTCTGCTGCTGCTGTTGTTTTTGTTGCTGCTGCTGTTGTTGTTGCTGCTTTATAAATAAAGTGTGACTTGACTTGACTTGATAGTGCAACCAGTGACAGATCAGAGAGGAGAACTGGGATCATGGCTAGAGAACTGAGGAGATGTTGGATTGACCTAGCTGCCCTCTCTGAAACCACGGCTGAAGGACAACTGAAGGAAGAGAAAGGTGGCTACAATTTCTTCTGGAAAGGAAAAGCTGCTAATGAGCACAGGATCCATGGTGTTGGATTTTACATAAAGAACCAGCTCATCAGTTACCTCTCTGAACTTCCTGTGGGATCGGTGAGCATCTCATGACCATCCGTCTGGTGCTTGCCAACAACCAGATGGCAACATGCCCCTACTTTAGACTCTGAAGAGGAAGTAAAAGGGTCCTTCTGCGCCTACTTGGACGAGACACTTTCAAGAATACCCAGGAAGGATGAAATAATTCTCCAAAGGAGACTTCAATGCCAGGGTCAGCTGGGACCAACACCTCTGGAAGGGCACTATAGAAAATAAATGCATCAGAACATCAACTCCAATAAAGTTCTGCTTCTCAGCAAATGTGCTCATTACCACCTCACCATCACAAACACTCTTTATCACCAGAATGACAAACTTAAGGCATCTTGGAGACACCCCCGCTCCAAACAATGGCATCTCATTGATTATGTCATTGTACGAGCCAGTAAAGTGAACATCACAAGGGCCATGATCGATATAGATGACTGCTGGACATATCATCACCTCATTTGCTCAATGATGTCCATCAAACTCAAGAGGAAGAGGAGGGTTGAAAAGAAGCAGATCCAGCAAAGACTAAAGCTTGAAAGCCTGGATGAAACTGCCACCCAGCAGAGAATTCAGGCCTCTCGCACTCACACCGCTCCTGCCCCGCAATTTTAACTGCAATTACGAACAGCACACATTGAGTGCTGGGGTTTCTGGGGTGGATTGGTGTGGGGACGTGGTCAGCCATCATGGGTGTGGGTTGGGGTGCGGGAGACGGCTGTCGGCCTTGCTCCCGCTATGTGGCTTCTCTACTGTGGCTGTCCTGGGTGCAGGGGGTGGTGGAGGGCCCACATATCTATTATTATACTGGATAACATGTGGCTCATAGATGGTATATTGTAGGCAAACAAGCGGCACATAAATGTACATGTATGTAAGTGCATAATCAAACAACTGTAGTGAATATACGAAACAACTATAGAACACAACAACTGTAGTGAGTATAAGAAAAATGCATAACACAACAACTGTGGTGAGTGTAAGAAACAATAGCATAACACAACAACTGACAACAACTGTGAGGATCAGTGAGTTATGTGAGAAATACCGGTGTGGGGTTTGCTATGCATAAACATTGGAGCGGTCATATTTGGTTATCAGAAAAAACTGTACAATAATATCTATGATGGATAAAAATATGCAAAACCTTCTTTTCTGTGGTACAAACAGAAACAGAATTTTTTTATTGGCGAGATTGGCCACTTGATTTTTGTATAATACCAGTTGCTCGAGTCGAGCCCTAGCTCTGAGGCGGGCCCTTAGCGCCTGGATCCGCTGTTTTTCCCTGACGTGTATTTTACATAGACAGATGGCTGTAGCTTGGAGGACCCTGGCCAGAAGTGACCGGAAGACAAACAAAGACATAGCAGCAACTGTGGCAGGTTGAGCAAAGGCATTTACTGTGGTTTTTGGGCCCTCCTGTGTGGAGTTGTTTGGAGGGGCAGCGCCTGACGAGGAGCTGGATGATGTGTCGGAGGAGTCTAGGGTAGTGGGGCTTTGACACTGGGGTCGCATCCAATGGTCCTGGTCAGTGATGAAGCGGGAGGAGTCCATGTGCACTGGAGTTGCAGAGGTTAGGAAAGTGGGCCATGCGTGGGATGCGGTGATGTCCTTGAAACGGTAGGGCGTCGTGGTGAGGGTTGAGGTGGTGGGGCGGACTTGGTCTGGAGCTGGCATGACTGAGGTGGTTGGTGCTTGAAGCGTGTGGCTTGGCGCTGCTGTTGGGATCCCAGTTGTAGTCGTCTGTCATGATTATTGGTCACATCTCTAGTCATGCTCTACCCGTCCCCCTTCAAGTGGGACAGGTAGAGTTGCTTTTGACCTGGGCACATAGACTTAAACACTTGTTTAGTCTAGGTCCACGGTTATAAAACTGGGGTACGTGGAATAATTCTGTGATTCCCAAACAGTTATGTTGAATAGCCGACTACAATCTCAGCGTAGTATCTTGAAAATGATTTAATGTAAATTTGCCAATACTCAAATAACAATGTAGTTTTCTTAGCAAATTAATAATTTGTGTACTATCAGGATAGACAGTTGATAACACAATGGCCGCGAACATGCACAAAGGCAACCTCCGATGATCACAAGGATATCATTTCCAGCAGTACTTGAGGCAATTCCACAGCTCCCAGTTGAAGCAGAATAACATTCCAATTACAGTCGTCCAGTTTGGTGTTTTTGTCTGATGCAGTGGCATCACTGGATGCAAGTCCATAGGGGCATAGTTGGTTAGGGTTGGCTGTGCATTTCATGTCAAAGAGGTCTTCCCAAATGTTCCTTAGGAGCAAATTTTGTGTGACTGGTGGACCAAAAAGACAAAAATAAAGTGATACGCAGTTCATGGTCGTCGTGGAGAGGAGGAGCAGCTGAAGTGGATGACTGCATTTCAGAACTTTGTTCATTGTTCAGAAAATGTCCCAAGTTATTCGGCCTGATGTTGGCCAAATTCTTCTATACAATACAGGAGTAGAGCATCTCCCAGCAGAGTATCAGGTAGATTGGAATGTCCTTCAGACCTCTGTGAAACCCAGGGCGCTTAATGTGCTTGCTGCAGACATTTTCAAAAAGGCAGTGTCAGAAAGGAAACACTTCAGGATTCTCTAATAGCCATGTCTCCAGGTGATATCACAGTAATTATGAACTCAACTTCTGAACATTGCTTCAACAACTTAGTAAATTTCGGAGAATATAACATTTAAATAAGAGCTAATCAAAACTATTCTGGTTCAATAGGGCACATTATAACATTATATATATTAGAGGGGAAGAAAAGAGAAAAGAAGAAACAGTCTTTATTCGTCACGCAACACACCACACTACAACACATGCTTGCACACACACACACATGCTTTGATGGTGGCCGGTGAAATGGATCCTCTGCATTTGACCCATCCTGGTTTGTCCTTCCTCCGGGGGCACAGCCAGGAGCAGTGGGCAGCATACGTGGACGCGCCCGGGGACCAGGTGATAAGTGTCCATCGCTGGTCAGACGATGATAGGTGCATGTTTTTGGTGGGGGTCCTTACTGACGTGAGGTGGAGGAAACCCCATGTGAGCACGAGGAGAACATGCAAATTCCACACAGAAAGGCTCCTATTTGGGAGATAACCCGCCGGAGCACGGTGCCAACAGCACCCAGGCGGGAATCGAACCCAGGACCTTCTTGCTGTGAGGCAGCAGTGCAATGCACTTCACCACCGTGAGCGGAGACCCAACATGGCAGCGCCCTGCTACACTAACGAACGCGGTACCTCCACCTCAGACAAAATAACAAAGCAAATTGCAAATTATATTTATATATATATATAAAAAAGGGAACACGACGCAAAACCAAAATTGAGGACCTTGAGTATTATATCGATTTTTTTAATAAAGCATAGGTGATGGAAGAGGACCAGGACCGCAATAATCCCGCGAAAAGAAAGAAGACTGACTCAGCAACGGACACTGATGATCTCATACTGGGTGCCGTAGAGGTGAGTGTCTTGGATGAGATTAACAAGAAGCTGGACAAGCTCGGTCCACTTCTCTGAGACATTACCGAGATCAAAGCCAGTCTTGATTTCCTGCACCGCACGGTCGGTGAGATGCAAAAACACAACGTGGATCTGAAAACCTCCACGAAGCGTCTCACAGCAGAGATGGAAGTTGTAAAAAAATAAAATAAAATAATGAAAGAGACCATCCTGGATATACAATCCAGAAGTATGCTGGACAACCTCATCTTTTCTGGGATCCCAGAGAACAACACAGAGTCCCCAGAAAATATGGTGAAAGACTTTCTCCGCACCGCTCCATCATTGCTAAATTTGAACACTTCAAGCACAAGGAGCTGGTTAAAAGCAAAGGACGGCAACTGAAAGGAACCACGCTGGGTATGAACGATCAATTCCCCCGGGGGATCAACGAGCGAAGGAAGGTGCTGTATCCTGTCCTGAAGATGACGTCCAGACGATGATTGTTGACAAATTATATATTGACGGTCTGTTATACCGAGACTCCTCCACCACACCCTGGTTATTCTGATCATAATGTATGTATTCTTGTAATTCCAGTCATTTGTTTGTGTAGTTATGTATCCCTACAAACTTCCTACAATACTATGGCAATTAAAATTGTATATAAAGGAGGAAACCCGAGACTTATCTATGGGAAAGCATGGGAACGGTAGTATAGCTATTGCCTTGGACCTAACAAGCTTCAATGACACCCATTAAGTTTGTTAGTTAGAATGTGAGAGGCTTGGGCTCACCTGCTAAATGTAGCAAAATCACCTCACCAAGATGAACCCCACCTTCTGTCTACTGCAAGAAACCCACCTCACTGCATCTGAGCACCTCAAACTCAAAGCTAAATGGGTTAATCAGATGTTTTCCGCATCATACAACTCAAAAAAAAGGTGTATCTATATTGATCAATAAAAGTATCCCATATCAAAATAAAACCACAATATCAGACCCAGAAGGGCGTTTCATGAGGATGACCCAAATTTCTTTCACAATATATTTTCAAAACTTTTAGAATTTTCTGAATCAATTATCATATTGGGAGGAGACTTCAACACAGTACTGGATCCAAATTTAGACCGCTCTCAAACCAGAAATATTTCCAAATCCTGGTGTTCGTCGGACACTGTAAATCAATATATGAGTGATCTTGCTCTTGGTGATTGTTGGCGATCATATAACCCTCATTCTAAAGAAGACACATATTACTCACCACCTCACCAAAGTTTCTCTAGAATCGACCTTTTCTTAACAAGTAACTCTGCACTGTCCAAAATCACTAATCCAGATATCCACCCTATTGTAATTTCCAATCACGGGCCGATTTGTTTCAACCTGATAAATGAAACAAACTGGAACCCTCCCGGCAGGTGGCGGTTTAACACCTCACTTTTGACAGATAAAGAATTTAATCATTTATTTTCAAGAGAATGGACTTCCTTCATTGAACTGAATGACTCCCCAGAAATATCACCATCCTTACTTTGAGAAACAGCTAAGGCAGTTCTAAGAGGTAGTATTATCTCATTCTCCACTCACAAGAAAAAGAAAGGACAAGAATGCCAAAATAACCTCAAACGGCGACTAAAGGAGTTGCAATCCCAACAAGCCCACTCAATTATTTTGAATTCAATGACAAATCAGGTAAATTCCTTGCCAATCAATTGAAACGTGATAGAGAAAAATCACTTATTACAGCCATCAAAGATTCATAGGGTAGAATAACATACTCTCCACAAGAAATCAATAACATATTTAGAGACTTTTTTAAGAACCTATATCACTTATTTGCGACCTTAAGATTATCAGTAAAACCCTAACCAACAGAATTGAAAAAGTAATTCCATTTAAAATTCACCCAGATCAAACAGGCTTTGTCAAAGGCAGACACTCATCCAGCAATATACATTGTTTATTCAGTCTGATAAGCATATCTAAAAGGAACAACTTTAATACTATTATTGCCTTTTTGGATACTGAAAAAGCATTTGATAGAGTGAATTGGACATATCTCTTTTCAATCCTCAACAAATTTGGCTTTGGAGAGTCCCTCATTCAATGGATCAGAATCCTCTACAACTCTCCAACTGCTTCTGTCATCACCAATGGTTACACTTCACAGCGTTTCACTCTACAATGCAGCACAAGACAAGGATGTCCGCTCTCCCGTTGCTATTCGCTATCCTGCTATCCGTCAAAACAGTAATATTGTAATCATACAAACAGGAAACTCTGTTCACAAAATCAGTTTGTATGCAGACGATATCCTACTGTACATACAGAACCCAATATCATCCCTACTGGAGGTGTTCAATCTTATATCTAAATTCTCAGCTATCTCAGACTATTTAATAAATTGGACTAAAACCACAGTCTTCCCACTCATTGGGGGGGACTGTAATGCTGCAACCCAGAAACTTCACTTAACCATCACAACAGGCAGTATTAGATACCTTGGTATTGATATATCTCCCAATCTATCAGATTTGTTCACCCTTAACTTCACTCCATTGCTCAAATCCATTGACGAAGACCTCGTTCGATGGAACCCATCTCACTAATTGGTAGGATAGCAGCAGTGAGAATGAATATACTTCCAAAAATAAACTATATATTTTCAATGACCCCAGTGCAACCAACAGTACATTGGTTTAATACTCTCAACTCAATAGTCAACAAATTCTATTGGAAATACAAGAAACCGAGAATTAAACTAGCAACACTACAGAAAAACAAAGACTGTGGAGGCCTAGCAGCCAAACTTTAGATACTACTGTTAGGCCCACGGCCTCCCAGGCCACTACAGGCCGCTCTTGCCCCATCTGCAGCTCCCTACTTGAGCCCAATTGCACACACCTGGGATCAATTACCTGCATCACTCTCACAGTATTTAGTCTCAGCTCCCAGTCATTCCTTGCCAGACTGTCAACTAGCTTACCCGAGTTGTACAGCTACTGGCTCCCTTGCAAGTTCCTAGCTCCTAGTGCTTGTTTCAAGTTCCTACTTTATGTCTCTTTGTCTCGTCTTCCCCTTACCTGCTTGTCTCCTCTCTTCGACCCAGTCTGCGGCCGGCTGGGACACCTCCAAGCCACCTGCCCGGTCCGGCCGGGAGAGGGCGACTCCTTGCCTGTTACGTTCCAGTCACTCCAGCTCCAACCCTCTCTCCCGTCCTCTGCTCCCAGCTACCCTCTCGTGGGGGGGATATAACACTCTCTTCCTCTGCTCTCATCGATTCCGGGGCGGATGCGAGTTTTCTCGACCTGGGACTAGCACGCCAGCTAGGGCTGACACCCGTCCCTCTCCCTCTACCGCTCAAGGTCAAGGGGCTGAACGGGTCACATCTGACCCGGATTACCCACCAGACAGCTCCCCTCAAGCTGCTACTCTCCGGCAACCACCGTGAGTCCTTGCGGTTCTTCCTCATAGATTCCCCACTGAACCCCCTGGTTCAGGGGTACCCCTGGCTCCATACCCACAACCCTCAGATGGACTGGCGCTCAGGCAGCATGAGCTCCTGGAGCACACACTGCCATGCCCACTGCCTCTGCTCGGCCTCAACCCCGCCGCCGGACGCGTCGCCGGGGGACCCCAAGAGCCCTGACCTGTCCTCGGATCCGTCACAATATTTGGACCTGGCCGGTCTTCAGCAAGCAGGGTGCGCTATCCCTACCACCTCATCGCCCCTACGACTGCGCAATCAACCTCCTGCCAGGTGTCCCCCTCCCCTGCAGTCGCCTGTATAACGTCTCCCGGTCCGAACAGGAGGCCATGGAGACTTACATCCGCGACTCTCTCGCTGCCGGGATCATTCGCCCCTCGTCATCTCCGCTAGGTACAGGGTTCTTATTTGTTGCTAAGTCCGTCCTTGCATTGACTTCAGGGGACTCAACGACATCACTATCAAAGACAAGTACCCCTTGCCCCTGATGGATTCAGTCTTCGTCCCCATCCAGGCTGCCACACACTTTTCCAAACTCGACCCCTCCGCGAAGGGGACGAGTGGAAGACCGCATTCAACACCCCACTCGGACACTTTGAGTATCTGGTAATACCCTTTGGTCTGTCAAATGCCCCAGCGGTCTTGCCAGGCCCTAATTTACGATGTCCTCCGGGACATGCTCAACCCATTTGTCTTTGTGTACCTCGACGACATCTTGATTATCTCCAAATCCCTCTCCGACCACGTAAAACACGTACGCCTAAGGGCTGCAGTGCCTCCTGGAGAACCGTCTGTTTGTTAAGGCCGAGAAGTGTGTCTTCTACCAAACTTCTACCGGCGCTTCATCCGAAACTTCAGCCGTATCGCCGCTCCCCTCTCAGCCCTTAACTCCACCGCAGTGGCCTTCAAGTGGACCCCCACGGCCGAGTCGCTTTTCGTCCGCCCCAGTCTTGGCCCAGCTCGACGCCAACCTCCAGTTCGTGGTAGAGGTGGACGCTTCAGACACGGGGGTAGGAGCAGTACTTTCTCAGCGCTCTCCAACCGACGGTAAGCTCCACCCCTGTGCCTTTCTGTCACACAGGCTCACCCCACCCGAGCGCAACTATGACGTGGGTAACCGGGAACTCCTGGCTGTCAAACTAGCCCTGGAGGAGTGGTGGCACTGGCTTGAGGGAGCAATCCACCCCTTCGTCGTCTGGACCAATCATAAGAACTTGGCCTATATCCGGACGGCGAAGCGGCTCAACTCCTGGCAGGCCAGGTGGGCATTGTTTTTCAGCCGGTTTAACTTCTCTCTATCCTACCGCCCAGGAACCAAGAACACCAAACCTGACGCCCTGTCCCGTGTGTTCGCGCCAGAGTAGAAGACAGGGGATCCAGAACCCATCCTTCCACCCCTGTGCCGCGCCGCCACACACACCTGGGAGATCGAGTCCCTTGTCACCCAAGCGCAGGAACACCAGCCCGGCCCAGGTACCGGACCCCCTAACTGCCTGTTCGTCCCTGACTCAGCATGCTCAGACCTGCTGGTGGCCGAGGTGTTCCGCCGGCATGGCATCCCTGCAGACGTGGTGTTGGACAGAGGACCCCAGTACCTCCCAGGTCTGGCGCGCATTCTGCTCGGCCCTGGGGGCACAGGTCAGTCTCTCCTCCGGTTTCCACCCCCAGCCAACGGCCAGACCAAGAGGTGGAGGCCATGCTCCGCTGCCTGACAACCACCAGCCCCACCTCCTGGAGCGACCAGCTGCCATGGGCCGAATACGCCCACAACACCCTGGTCAACGCCTCCTCCGCCCTGTCGCCTTTTCAATGCCTTTTCAATGTTCCCGCTGTTATCGCAACAACTCTGTCAGCCTGGTGGAAATTCCTCAAACTCTCTATCTCTGGTCACACTCTTCAGTCAATCTACAGACAAATTCACGCTAATCTGGCACAACCCAGATTTCTTGGTTAAAAACAGACCAATAATCTTTAGGTCATGGAAAAGACAAGGAATTACTCATCTGGAACACAATTTTTGAAAACAATTCACTTATAGCCTTCCCAACTTTAACCCAAAGGTATAATATCGGTGGCCACGGCTTCCTTGAATTCCTTCAATTACAGAAGTCTCTGAAAGTTAAAATCAAATTGACGAACAACATCCTACAACCACCTGAAATGATTGAACATCTCATTCATATCGGTCACTTGAAAAATCCCTTTTCCAGAATATACAAACTTTTAATAAAAATAGACGACACCTTATCTTTACCTACAATAAAATGGGAAAGAGACCTTGCTGTTCCCACCAATATCAACCTGTGGAAGCTTATTTGCAACAACACCTTTTCTATGACCTGCAACTCCAAAATGCAACTCATCCAATATAAGATCTTGCACAGAGGCTGGAGTCCTGGCGTAGGTGGGCGTGGTGGTCCTGCCGGCCTGCCCGTGGGCGGGGTGTCGGTCTGTCACCGCAGGCCTGGATCACGGCCCCGCGGTCTGTGCCTTGCGCCCGTGGCCCGGGTTCTGTGCCGGCGGCTGCGTCTTGTGCCTGCGCCAGGGGGTTGGTTGTATGTGTGCGCCCCTGGGGTGCAGGGTCTCCTCGTGGTCCCTGGGACTTGGTCATGCTCCTCGGGCTGGACGCGGGAGTTGCTCCACGGCCCTCTGGCTTCTCTGGGGGCCCGGGGGTCTTCCGTGGCTGCAGGGCGGGGTACCTGGGGATCTCCTGCAGCCGGGGGTTGTCAGTGGGGCTGTGGAGTTCGGGGGGGCTTTGGGGCCCCTTGCGCTGCTTGGAGGCGCCGCAACATAATACCCACCTTCTACACCAGTACCAATGGGGATAAGTCATGTACACTCACGGGTGGACATCTTACACACACACGCATGCACGCACGCACGCTCGCACCCACACCTGCTTGGAGTGCACCCCAGCAACCTAGGATGCATTCCTTTCCTTTCCTCCCTCATTTACTGCCATAACTTTGACAGGAAGAGGCCACGTGACCAGTTGTAGTTCCAGTTTTCCTGGACCTAATTGAGTTTTTCAATACATGCTGTCGTCCATTGTTCATGTTTTTCTGTAAATGTTGTTTTTTTCTGTGTTTATTTGTCTCACCAGGGTGATTCTCCCCCTCTTGGAGTAGTGATCAGTTGTTTATAGACCCAAACATGATAAATAGTTCTCCAAAGAGGGGGGTTGGTAGTGGCTCTCCATAACCAAAACTGTGCTCTTGTCATTCTACAGGTCATCCACAGGACAGAGTTATTGTAGCAGTTCTTGATGATTTTAGAATTAATAAAGAGTTGCATTGCAGGTTGAGAACTTGAACTCCACTTTCAGACTAACTTTGTCCTAGATGCAATGGCATACAAATACTCTGTGTTGTATGCCCAGCATGCTGACAGCACAGGTTAAAAAAAATAAAAATAAAAAAATGGATGGATGGGTTGGTTAATATTCATCAACACACAATTATAACATTAACTGATTCACAAGATATTTTCAAATGTAAACTTTACATTTTGGAATGCCCAAGTTAAAACCATTGAGATGGCCAATGTATTTCACATTTATTTCAGTGTTTCAATTTTTGGTTAGCGAATGCACACACTCCATAACCTCTCCAGTGTACGAGACAGATCCCTCTTTGTTAATCTACTTGCTAAACTTTATACTGTATATCAACAGCTACCTTATTCAATGTCAGGTTGAGATTACTTCTATAGTTAAAACTAAAATAATACTGTTTGATGACACTTAAACAATTACCAGCCTTACCAAAAAAAAAGTAACCGGTAAGGATTTGAAAACACTACTGTATATAATCAAAACTGACAATTCACTCATGCAATATTACTATTTAATTTATACTGTCTAATCAATACTGTTTACTTATTTATCATATCCTTTAATTTAGAATTACCAAATTAATCTTTAATGTGTACATTAGAGGGACAGCTCAGGTTGTACAGTTTGGTGAAAAAGTGAGAGAAGTGAGATTGAGATGGTTTGGACACGTGTGTAGGGGAGATTGGGAGAAGGATGCTGAGGATGGAGTTCCCTGGGGATTATTCTGCCCCAATTGTGAGGGTTAGTCTATAGACTAGTGATTCTCTGTTGTCACTGTCTACTCGTTGGTCTGATCTTAACTACAACTGCAGTGGTGAGGAGGATCTGGGACCGTCCCGGGAATCTAGCAAAGTTGGTTCAGTTGGTAGTTGAGTTGACTTAAATTTAATTGTCTCTCTTTCTCTCTCAATGGTCGTTACTCTGGGCTGAGGCTGATGGTTCATGACACCAAGAGAGTTGAAAGAGGCCTGAGTTGAGAGTTGTTACAGAATCACTTTTTATTCTGAAGTCACATATCTCTACCCAGTCACCTGGTCAGAGGTCATGGTCCTTCGAGTGGGGCGGGTATGGTTGGTTTGACCTGGGCACATAGACTTAAACAATTGCATGAGAGACATACATTGTGACAACATTGCTTGGTCTATGTCCTCATCTGTGGGGGAGACAACCATTGTTAGAACATTTGCAAAAAGCAGACAAACCAGCAGCTTTGCCGGCTGCATCGGCAACGGCGTTTCCTGCAGAGATGGGGTCAGGCACATTAGTGTAAGCAACACAAATAGGAAACTGGAATGGGAGGGTTATGACATCATAACATGAAATGGGAATTTCGTATATCTCATTATTCATCTTCAATGCACCGTATTACATTCATCCGTATATATTCATTCAACTAAAAATAAACAAAGACAGTTTACAATAGTTAGAGACACAAAACGCAACCAGCTGTACAAAATAGACACTGGCCTAAACAAAAACAGATGATGAACATACAGACAAAATGAATACCCCCCTAATAGTTTTACTAATTAGTTTAAATCATTGCAGTTACATTTTTCAAGAGCTTTAGTAGCAAGCTCTGGGTGGGGCGAAACCACAGTGGCTATTGCTGCCAAGCAATCATGTGGATCTCCATCGCGATGGGAAGAGGAGTAGCAGGATAAGGAGCGGTTCATCATTTCAAGCTGGCACGAGGAAGTGAAAGTTGCACAGGTTGATAATGGAGAGTTGTTTCTAGAGAGAAATGAGACGTTTTGCTCTGTAGTAGGATGTAGGCTACAGCATGTCATACTTCAACAGTGAGTGGGCTCTGGGCCACAAGAGAGACAGATGCGACACTCACAGCACGCATATAAGCAGACAACACACTAGCCACAGTATCAAGTTTCCGAGCATAGTATGCAACGAGACAAAATTTATCGACATGAGTTTGACATGAAACTGACATGAAATCTCATCCATAGTTAAGGTAGTCCAGCAAACAAACCCGACATGGAGCATGTGCAAAAGCTTGTTTAAAACCAACAAAACTTTCTTCCGCCTTATCTCTAACTCTATCTCCCATCTCCTCCATCTGTAGGACTTTCCTTCTGACTATTTCTCATTTGAACATACGACTACTGACAAAATGAAAACACAATTTTTTCCTTGATTTCTAAGATTGTTTTGGGACCTGCCTGCCTCTTCTGGGTTTTGCTCCGTCATCATCGCATCATGGTCAAAAGACAGATGGTGCTTATTTTTCTTCCAGGCAGCTGGCAATAGTGTTGAGTTGTTTGCAAATGATTCCTACTTTTTGACTGAATATTTTAAATGAACAAAATAAACTGAAGCCTACTCCAAAACATTTTGTTTGTTTGAGTTTCCGCCTTCCGCTGAGTCCACATCTGGTCGCGAACATGAGACTCACTGGTAATCGTATGTGAATTGGTGAAATAATCAGTGAACTAAGCTTTTTAGTAAAATGAATCAAAAGATTTGTTGTCCCTGAAAGGAATTGAAATGCCCACCCAGAGTGGGCTCTTCTCATAGGCGAGCTAGGTGGCCGCCTAGGGCACCATCCCGGGGTGCCTGCATTTGGCGAGCCAACCCAACCCCCCCCCCCCTCCTCACCCGCTGGTTTTGATTGGCCATTACGCTGGTTTTGCCACACACAGCCCCTTCTGATGATCACAAAGGTGTCAGTTACAGCAGGACTTGAGGCGATCAATCATCTCACAGATATCCCAGTTGGAGAAGAAAAGTCAGTTTCGATTGTCTGATGCAGTGACATCACAGAATGGGGGTCAACTGTGCGTTTGCGGCACTTAGAAACCACAACACTTCATGTTTTGTTGGTAAAGGAGAGGAGGTGCCTGTGCTTCACAGCAGAACTTTTGTTCATCACTCAGAAAATGTCCCATGATGTCTAGGCCTTCAACAGTACAGTGTCTCTCAGCAGGATACAGGGAGATAGGAATGTCCTTTGAATATCGGTGAAGCCATTGGGGTGCGACTATTCATGTTAGATGCAACGATTAAACAGATAAGAATGAAAGAGAAAAGATCTACCACAAAGATAATCACTGCTGGGTTCTCTGACAACAGTGTTTTCCAAAAGTGATAACATCATTATTATCAACTCAACTTGCGAACATTGCTTCAAGAACTAGGTCACTTTAGAAGAAATCACATTTTAATAAGAAAAAAATCTAAATGATTCTGCTTCTATAGGGCAATCTATAGTATCTCACAATAGTTGAATGATAGAACCCAACTGTTGAACTACGGTCCTCTCTCTATGTGTTTCTTTGCCGCACCAGCGCTGCTAAATGCCCCCCGGTGCCGACAGATTATTGCAAACTATTTTAAACATGTTTCTCTTGACCGATGCATTCCATGACCCTTCCTACTCTACGCAGCACATAGCTGGCAACATGTCTGTCTGAGGGTTCGATATTTAGCTTTCGCTACGATCTGTACTTGGTCGATCGATCAATGCAATTTCTCAGCATGTCCTCACCTTTAATTTATATGGGATCTCGTGTCGTCTCTTCTGGATCTGCTGTCAGGTCCAGACCACCCCTTCTCGGATGTTTACGGTCAGTCCTGGACTGCCGTTGTGCACCTGAACATGAAGAGATCCAACAGAGCCAAGCAGAGAATCTTGTCCTCGTCGCCAAATTGTTTGAGGATTCTCACTGCGTGGATGGGGAAGTAACTCTGTTTCACTACAGGAAACAAACTCAAAACTCTTTAAAGATATTTATTCTGCAGAATAAAGAGATACAGATACACTTTGAAACCAGTGAATGGTTGTACACTCTGACCTTGTTTCTGCTAGACATACCATTATACTGAGAGAGGTTGCATGTCATTGGTTTAGGTGTAAATTACAAGCGTCCCAATCACGTGTTACATCATTATAATGATAAACAATCAAAGTCCCAAGTTCCACAGTCTTACAGGACGCAATCATTTTCCGCCTCACATGGAATTTCCTATATTCAACAAACCCTTTTAAACCCTCATCTTATTTTTACACAGGTGATTAACTCAGAATGTGATGTAAAGGTTAATACAATATATACAATTAATATGTATTTATTTCCCTTTCAACAATTGCAATGCGGAACTTATCATGCGGAACAAAATTCAAGCATTGGTTTTGTGTCGGAGCCCTCAACGTCCACTGGACGCATTGGCACAGCATATTGGCACACGAGAGAGAGGAGGGATATTGGAAACAGCAGCAATTTAAATATTTTTTAACACACAGTTTGATAATACTGGGACGCGTGGTGGGGTTGACCAGACAGACAAAATGAAGGAGATGCAAATGAAACCTCTGTGGAGCTGAAGCTGCTTTTATTGCTTGCTGCGAGGCTACAACTACCCCGGGGTTGATGTTTCCAGTCGGAAAATAACCCCCTGGGATGGCCGTGTCCCTTTTTATTACAAACTTCTCTTCATACACTCTTTCTCTCGCTTCACTGCGCTTCACAAAATATAACAATGAACCCCCCCCAACACACACAACCACACACACACACACACACACACACACACAAACACACACACGCACACAGTTTGTTTGTTCTTTGTATTTACAATGGTCTTGATCAATAAGCAAATCCAACAGCAGCTCATAGGTCTCTGGTACAATGTAGACCCATATAAAACACATTTAAATTGATTGCACTCTTTCCAAAAACATTTGTTTGTAATTTTATCTCCAGTTTCTATGGGAAAGGTTTGCGTAGCCGCAAGCAGTTGAAAAAAATGAAAAAAATGCTGGTCCTGCGTGCCTGACGTGGCCAGTGGAACTGCAGCAGTGGATTAATATGGATTGTAGAAAGCATGCACTTACGGCATGCCGCGCTGCACCAACTAGTCCTCGTCGCGTCCGCGTCCTCGAACTAGTCTGCTCCTGACCAACATACCCGGCATCATTCCTCGTGGGATCTTAGGAAGCCGCTGATACTGGAAGTTAGTCAGGCTAGGGGAAATTATCCTCTCTTATGGTGTAAGCGACCTTTAGGGAATATCCCTCTGCTTCATGGTGGTAACTCCTTCGCGGGGTGGTTTTATTTATGCTTTAATGCAGCGACGACCAAGCTTGCTGATCTTTGATGATGATCAGGCTCAATCTTGATGATAAACTCACTTTTAAAGTTCATATTTATAAACTAGTTGAAAAGCTGTGGTCAAAACTTGACTTTCTTTATCGAAATAGAACCTGCTTTCCCATGTTTAGTAGAAAAATAATTGTTGAACCTGTATTACTTTCTGTCTTGGATTATGATGATGTAATATAAAAACCTATGTAAAACTGAAATAAAACATTTTTTAAACCTAGTGGTGTTACCACCGTTAAGTCCTTAGACACTATATCACTCTGCTTTTAGATTTAATACTGGTGATACCTACAGTACCCGTCATTGTACTCTCTATGAAAAAGTAGAGCAAGACGAGATAAACACTCGAATGTGTTTGTTTACAATGTGCTCCTAAAAAAATTACCAATTTACATTACTTCACTATAACACATCAATGTAGGAGCATATCAAACCCACTCTCAGGACTGGATTACACTAGATCAGGGGTCTCAAACTCAATTTACCTGGGGGCCGCTGGAGGTAGAGTCTGGGTGTGGCTGGGCTGCATCAAGTATTCCACAAAAAAAGGGTTTCAAGTATTCCAAACAAAAGTACAACTGATCCAGTCTTCTCAGTCTTTATTAATAACAGTTAAGAACATAAATGGTTCTTTAGAACATAGGCTTCTCTCACCTACTCCTTGCTGCCAGAGACCTGGCAGCGCTTCCTCTTACACAGCTGAGCCACATTTGGCTAGAGGGAGGAAGCAATTGAGACCCTCAGTATGGCTGGAAGATGCTCATCAGTAAGTTTGGACCTGTACTTTGACTTATTAAAGTTCATGGTGGAGAAGAGCTTTTCACACAGATATGTCCATGTTACTCCACTTGTCTTAATTCTTAACATCAAGTTCATTGTCTCATGTTTTATATCTTTTAATTTCTTGCTCTATTGCAACACTCTGCTGTCTTTATTAGGTCACTGATTACTCTTGTTGAGTCCGCCCACTTCCTAAGTCCTCTGTACCTTGCACTGGGTGACAGGATATATTTTCCTTCCACTTGGTGTCACTCCGGATCACGTTTCAACCAAGTGACTAATGTTGCTAATTTGCGTTGGCTAACTTGTCAACAAACACCACGGGAAGCTGTCACGAGCCTGAGCTATGGTAACCCATAAATGATAAAAAAATATAAAATGCCCAGGGCAACGACTCGCGCAACAACTCGGCAAAAAGGTGCATGTGAGAAAAACGCGCGGGCCGCACTAACACCAAACTGTGATGTCAAGTAGGTTGCTTCAATTGGCCCACGACCCACGAGTTTGAGACCATTGCAATAGATGTTCTGTAGATCAACGCCAAACTCGAAAAGTCTGCTTTTAAATTTTGTGCTCAGGACTCGTGAAACCAACAATCATTTTTTAATATTGCTTCCTTGATACCATTGGGACATTTTAGCTTACAAATCTCATTGTTTAAGAATGTAATTATTTTAATTAGGAATTGTTCTAAACATTGTTGATTTGTGTGTTCTTATTGTCTTCTTGACTTTTTTTTTTTTGTTACTTGTGTTATTTTCTTCCTGCCTATTCGATGCCGATTAGGCATCGTTAAAAATGAGGGTTCATCCCTCAATGTATCCCTGAAAACTAAATAAAGGTGAAATGACATGTAATATCTGGAGCCTTACATTTGAAATATTTGAAATTTCCTTTTTGAATCCAAGTGGAGCCATTTTTTTAATGTATATGGCTAACAACTCAATACACGTAAGAATAATTGAGAACATGCACGTTTCACGGTCCTGCGCATCAAACAAGCTTGATGAGCTAACTTGGGGGGGAACTTGAGGTTCAAACATAGAATTCTATTTGCGTGTACATATTTTTGGGTTCTAAAGTTTTCAATAAAGTTAAAGTTTATCGGTTTTATGTACATTGTGGTTCATTAGATGTGACACTGCCACGACACTGTGTGCCAAGGGAAGACAACTTTTAAAATAATTTTCAAGTCTAAAACAGGGTTGGAATATTTCAA
Source organism: Zeus faber (assembly GCF_960531495.2). Lineage (NCBI taxonomy): Eukaryota > Metazoa > Chordata > Actinopteri > Zeiformes > Zeidae > Zeus > Zeus faber. The sequence goes on from NC_137203.1 coordinate 32,339,560, forward strand.
ATTGACACCCACAGCTGTCAAAACCCCCAGTAGTCAGAATTCAACATCCACACCACCAATGACTGTCTTCCTCATTAAAGCTTTCAGCCACATAGTTACTCTCTAACTCAAACCAATACCCTGGAATTGAACCTCCATTAGCATAGCCACTATATCATCTTCAGTACTCACATCTGCCCCATTAACTTCAGATAATGGCGGTGGGGGGTTCACAGTTGGGATGGCTGATCGCGACTCATCCATCTATTTGCATCTTTAGGCCCCAGAGTGTCAAGCCAACAGTGAATGCATGCCTTTTTGGGAATTGGACTGACAGTAAGTAACCAGAAAGATTGATAGATGAGAATTAATAGCCGCTCATGGCTGAATTCTAAACTGGATGAATTTGACTGGGCATCAGTCTAATCTTTTACCTGTGAATCAAATTTCAAATCCAAGTGGAAAAGCATACCAGACGCTGTGATAATTAATGACACATTCTACATATTTCCGATATGTACAGTATTGATTGATGTACAGAAATTATGAATAGACTGAGGGGAAATTTCAGAAATTTGATCATTGTTAGTGAAGGAAAGCAAACGTTAGGGAGCGAATCCATCACATTCCATCACAGATTTTTTTGACACATCTAAATTAGTTCAATGGTAATTAATTTTATCAATTATACCAATGGTATTTAAAAAGTCCTTTCCTTGTACAGTGTAAGCCTATTGTAGGTTTTCTTCGTTTACCTGACCAAGTGAGCCAGGGATGCACGTTATACATCTGCATAGACAACACCCCGACACACACACACACATTAACAGACACACGCACACATGCACGCACGCACGCACGCACGCACGCACGCACACATGCACGCACGCACGCACACACACACACACACACTTCTTTTATTGCTGCTCTGCGATTAGTGCAGGGTGAATCCTGTCCTCTGAATCCTGTCCTCTGAATCCTGTCCTAGGCTGAATCCAGTTCCCCAGGAACTGGTGTGTTGCCAATGCAATGCATTTGGTACAGGGCCATGGCTGCCCTCCCTATAGGGCACCTTATTGCGGACAGTCGGGGGGGCCCCTGTGGGACTCTTTGGCTGCACTTTTGAAATTATCGACATTTTCACCCATCCCCTCCCTGCGGCCCATGCCATTGATTTGAGCTTAAGTTGCCCCAGTTGGGGGTCGGGGGGTGGGGTGGGGGATGCCCCACAGTATTGTCGTGATTAATTAAAAAATTGATAAATAATAATATTGATTTTTTTTCTTCTTTTTAAACGGGGTGGCTGCATTTCACTGTGGATTGTAAAGTGGCCTACACACGGGACACAACACACACACACACACACACACACACACACACACACACACACACACACCGCAATAGAAACACTGTTTGGGTTTTCTATTCAGGACAGTGGGTCAGTGGTGGTGGTGGTGGGGGGGGGGGTGTTGGAGGCGTACACGCGTGTGTGTGTCTGTGGGGCGGGGAGTATGAATAACCTTACCCCTCTGCGCTCTGCTGAGTTTTGACAGATCTTTGCTCCGGGGCTTGTGAATTTACGACCCATTACTCTTCGCCTGCTTGGGATCTGGACGGAACATTATGCTTGGTGTCGTCAACCATTAGCCTCAGCCCAGAGTGACGTCCATTGAGAGAGAAAGAGAGACATTTCGACTCCCTCTCTCTTTCTCTCTTTCTTTCTAAAGGGCCACTGGCAAGTAAATAGGGGAGAGCAGCATGGTCGAACTGGGACACCCCCCTACCTTCCTCTCTTTTGTTTGTGCATTCAGTCCAGTTCATGCCCGCAGTCATCAAGTCAATGGAACAATGCTAAAAGTCCCTTAACCAGGGGTTGACAATAAGCAAAATGTTCCGCTGGCTTTCGGGCCAGTAACTCTGTAAATTTATTGGCCCTGCCATCAAAGCCACTGGCCCCCGAGATAATGTGATGTTTTGATATTATTCTAAAAATACAAATATAATATAATATAAAATTTGCCATAAAAGGCACTCCTTGGTGATGAAATTACTGTGTTGACATAAACCAGACCTTTAAATTTGATTAAAAATCTTGTTTTTTTTCTGAGCTCAGAAGTGATACAAATTCAACCAGAGCAGGGGTTTTGAAAACATTTTAACAGCAGTCCATGGTACCTTACGTGCTCACCTCAACTATATGCGTATAATGCTATTAACTACTTGATGTACAGCAGCCAGTGAAGCTGCAGTTAATCTGTGCATCAGCACAATGGAGTTACTCGGTAACTTCGTTTATAATGTATTTTCATCCACGCCAAATTAATCATGTTAAATAATTTGTAAAGCCTAAGTTAGTTTGTTTGGAGT